>NW_008350331.1:1512287-1604648 GCF_000622305.1 Nannospalax galili
GGCCCCCGGGGTGGGTACCGTGTTGACGTGCGTTTCTCCCGGGGGGATGGATGCATGGGCGACCGCCACCCGGATGGGGGCTCCTCGCCCGGGGCCGAGTTGAGCTCTGCTGTCGGCGTAGCTTCCCCTTGTGCTGGAGGGGGAGGGGGCGGGTCAGAGGGTAGGGTGTCTGTGGGGTTCCCAGGCCACCCGCCACCCCTCCCTTTGTCCCTGTATTTTATAAAGCGCCTTTGAGAGATGATTTAGGTCAGTATGCGGCTTCCCTTTTTGTTGGTGCTAGAAAGAAGTGTGGCCCTTTCTCTGCTTCATTCCTTCCCCTCCTTGGCTTCTGTCTTCACCCTCGTGGTCAGGCTTGGCCCTGACCAGGCTAAAACCGACCCGGATACACTGATAGATCAATCGTTGCATGATAATGCCAGCCCACCTCACCTAGTCTGGTCCAAATGTGTTTTCGCACCATCAAGATTGTGCTGGGGTCTTTACGAAAAGTGTGCACATAGGTAGGACTTGGGGAAATAGGGTGGGTTGAGGAATAATTAATTTTATAATTTTTTCCCCCGTTTCTGCTCCTAATTTTGCCCTGGGTTGGATCTTAAGTGCTTTCCAGCACTTGCTGAGGATGTGTGATACAGTCCCAGTCAAAGACACTCCTGGTTTTAGTGACTAGGGTCTGCCAGCAGGGGGGTGGTTCTGTACCAGCTTACACATACAGTATTCTGTGTGCTAGATCCTTGGTCGCAGGCTTTTCCATGCTTTTATTAGCAGTAAATAGTCTTACTGACTTGACTAAACATGCTTGGCCATACTAAAAGAATATTTACTCCCCTACACAGTTCTGTTCCTGTATCTTAAATCACCGGAAACAACTAGCTATTGACAGACTTCTTGGATTAGATTCAGATTGGGAAGGGGGGAGGGTGTTAACTTCTGATAATGGGAAATTGTGAGACCACTAAATTGCTTTAAAGAAATGCCTTAGGATATTTGCTGGACCAGGGCTCCAAGACTGTCTAACCAAATTTACATGTAATTAACTGTATTTAAAGTATAAAATAATTGCCATCAGCATAAACTTCATTCCTCTTGCCATGAGATTATTATTCCAGAAATGTGGATTCTTTTGAATTTGTACACTCAAAAATAATTTTTCGTTACAGGAATATAAATGCAACTTATACATATTCAGAAGTAGTTTTATATAAGGTTGTAATGTATGCTGAATCACTGTTCTATCTATGGTTTAGGAGCTACCCCTGGGAGGGTAGGAAGTTTATCTCTTCCATACATACAAAGTCCTAAGCCTTGCCTGCAAAGTTTGGTTTATATTTTTCTTATCAGTATTATCATAGGCTTCCAGTTAAGTCTTAGAATTTGTTTTATTTTGAATGTGGGTTTTTGTTTTGTTTTGTTGTTTTAAGACAGGGTCTGTTGTAGCCTCGAACCCTAGTCTTTCTGCCTCTACATGCCCCCCTCCAAAGTACGAGAATCAAAGGCATATACCATTTGGAATTCTGAAACTTAATTGATATTCTTTCCCTAAGCAGGAAGGTGGGATGGCATAGCTAATGACCATCCAAACAGTTTGTGTTCAGGAGGAGATGCGGGAATTCTTCAGGTAGCCAGAGTTCCAGACCCACATGGGTCTACTTCTAAGTTCTGTCTCCAGAACACCTAAGACAGTGACCAAGAACCAGCCACTCACTGTCTCAACAGCTGTGTAGAACCTCATCTTTTATAGGCTGTCTGTTGGCAAATAATCTGACTTAATCTGTCAAAACTGTTAATTCTATAAAATAGGACAATGATAATATTAACTTTGATGCTTTAAGAGTCATATATAGGTAAAATACTTAGCATAGGGCCTGGCAAATAGTATCCCATACAATTAATATTCATAAATAAATATTTTTATGATTTGGAGAATTAGTGTAAGACTGCATACATACTCTCCCTGTGTTTACATATGTGAGCAGAATGGTCAGAAGTTTTCTAAAGTGGCATGTAATTTCATTCTTACTCCAGAAAATTGAGGATCTATTAATGCAAGAGGCTGTGGCCTGCCACGTCACATTTAATTTCATCCAGTCATAGCAATCTGCTGATTATACTTTTCAGAACCCTCGGTGCCTGATCATCTCGTCTGAGAAGGGAGGAACTGTAGAGGCTGTCACCAGGGTCTCCTTCCCTGTGCCAGTGTCAAAGAAGAAAAGTGTCCCAGCCTGTGGTCCTGTCTCGGTGATCTCGCTTCCACTGAGATGCCTGGTTGAGGCCACGCTGAAGCTGCAAGGGAATTTTTAGTTACTACATACTCCCAAAAGGAAGTTTTAATATAACACAGTGCCCAGACTTGGGCTGTCCAAATACCTCCACTGTAATCAGTACAAAGTCGCCACCCTAATCATCCTTGGGAACAAAGCACCTTTAAGTTCACTAAAGCACCCAAGCTTGAGAACAGGAAAGGACTGTGTGTGTGTGTGTGTGTGTGTGTGTTTCTAAAAATCACCACCTTCTGTAAAACTTGGAGGGATGGATTCTGAGATTAACAGTGTGCTATGTAAAGGTAACTTGAAAACAGAAAATAATACTTGAGGCTTAGGCATGAATAATAACCAACACCTGGATGGTGACAGACTGGTGGGAAGGGGCGGAGTTTTATTTGGTGTCGTAGAAATAAAAAGCAGTAGTTTTCCTTCAACTTCTGGCATGATTGTCATCTCCAAAGATACCACTCAGACCTTAACCCTTTTCTAAGTGACTTGGATCCATTTGGCTGTTTTTCTGTAACTTACCTTGATTCAGAAATAGTTGGTGTGACCGACCCGTTACATCCATTTTTCCCAAGCTAGCCGGCTCCCAATCCATCTTTCCCATATACTTTCTAATAGTTTTCCTCATAATTGGTGCTTAGTAGACCGAGTCACTCAGCATCTACAAAACTACCCCAAATAATGCAAGGTGTAAAAAAAAAAGTCCATCTTGATTTCTGTCAGATTGCCATTCTTTTTTTTTTCTTTACAGAGGAGGAACATCCTTGAATTCTTCAAGGTACAGAGTATATCGTTTTAATGCATATTTTTATGCTTGTTAGCAGTTTAAAAATAGTGTTCCAGGGACTGTATTTACAGTTACTAAAGAGCCCTTTTTTTTTCCCCCCCTGTTAATCATTTTTCATGGGACTAGGAGGGGCAGATAACCGAGAAAGCAGTAAATACAGGAAACCGCTGATGTATCTCCTTCCCCCTCCCCTGGTCCTGTCTGCCTTCTAAGAATGACTGGGAAAGTAAGCTTACACAAAGAAGAGCTATAGTATAGAAGATTCCAGAAAGCAGCTACTCAAATGGAGAACAGGAGACTGGCATGGTGGAGCTGGGTTAATACAGAGGGATTATGTTGGTGGCTTTCCAATAAGAGAGATGTTGGTTTATTTTCAGCTTATACCTTTACTTCAACCACTCCACTGCAGTGTGTAAGTTGCAAAAAAATGTGTTTCTCCCTCACTAGCCTTAATGGGAGTCAGTCTATGGCCACAGTTGTCTGGAACATGGTTGAAGACATGGATGTGGTGAAGCCAGAATGGAATCCCAAGGCCCGGTGAACTTGACTTTGCTGGAGGCTGTAGAGAACCAGGCCTCTGTTTTCCTTTATAACATAAGGCAGGAGCTATGGTTGAGATTGACACCAGGGAGAATGGATTGCTGATGGGAGCCAGAAGATGGAAGGAATGGCCAACTTCCCTTTGCATTCTGTACTCTAGTCAAATAGTCTGGGGCCATTTGTAATCTCTCTGAAACATTCTTATACATTGACAACAATATTTCAGGTTAGTATATGCAATACTTGATAAATTAGATGGTCTTGGGATCATAACGTGTGGGAGTTTATAAAACACAAAGAGTGCCCATCTACCCAACCCCCTTCTTTTGCAGGTGACGAAATTAGGGCCCTGCTGCAGTTAAATTACTTGGTCAAGGTCACGGAGGGAGGGATGGAGGAAGCCAGAACTGAAACTGGAGATTCATGCATTCTTAGAAGCCTCATTTGCCAAGAGAAGGCTAACTTGGGTGTGTGGACTACATTTTAAATGTCCATCAGAAATGGTTACACTGGAATTTTTCAAGGGTGCACATAAAGAAGTGTGCTTTGGCCCACTGGTTATGGAATTACAGTTTATTCCCAGAGATGCTAAGAAAGCAAAGCTACTTTAGACACGGTAAAAGAAAATTTAAAAACAAAAAGAATGACCAACACTCCTAAAATGTGATAGTGGTATCTTCTAAAGCTTCATTTGGTATTTGAAAGTTTTATTATTATTCTTTGGTTATATGACATTTCTGGTGTCCTGAGAGAGACCTTTATACTTCACCAAGAACAACCCATAAAGATTTTTGAAACTTACACGGGAGAGGAACACCTTTGGAAAATAGTCGTGGACCATCCACAACCCGAGTGACAGGATGGTTTTGCACCTTGCATGGTACCATTGACAAAGCGCTGTGGTTAACTCCAGGAAGATTTTGGTGTGGCAAAGCAGTCGCTCTGTTAACTCTTTCAGAGGAAGTTGCCTTCCTAAAGCCAGAACTCATTTCCTTAAAATGACCTTATTTTACTTGTTGAACTGAGAAAGCTTAAAAATAGAATTGCTTCAAGCTCTGAAGCTGGAAAATGAAATACAATCCAACATGGCATCAGCTCCCAGCCTGCTTTGGGGCAGGGGTATCTGTTTATCTCTAATCCACAAACTAGGAAGGTACCCTGTATGAACAAGGGCTGACTTCCAGGGAGCCAGGAGTAGGAATTGATGAGAGTGAGGTTATCAGCAAAACTGAGTTCCTCAGCTTTTTTGGCGGGTGGAGGAGTTGAATGTCCTTGGTCCTCTGGGCCAGCTCTGGGCTGTCTATCCTGGAGAAGCTCGTGGCTCCTTCAGCATGCTCTGGACTGCTGAGAACAGCGTCTTTCTGCTCTAGTTTCATGATCCTGTTGTGTGTGGCTCTTCACTCGGGGATACAGGCAGTGAACTCAGTGTGGGCGGGTCTCACTCCTAGATGCTCTGAGGCCTCAGGACCACAGAACCAGGGCAGCATCCCCAAAGCTTACACCTTCACCCCCACTTTTCCTGTAGAGATGATGGCTTGTGTATAAGCTTAAAAGGAGAGACAGCTCTGTGTAAAGAAAGATGGAGTCCAGAGGGCCTGGGCTTCTTCTCTGCCTCCACTTACTAGCTATGTGACTTTGCCATCCCCTTACCATCCCCCCTGGGGGTTCTCATAAGGAGAAAAGATGAAATGAGTTGATGTTAGAAAATGGCCCATAGGTGTAGGGCGGGCGTGCCAGACCCTCTCTGACTGTTGTATCCTGCTTCCTTCATTGGCTGTTAGTGTTCATTTCAAACCAGGCACACCTCTGAGAGTGTTGGTGACGGGAAGAGGGAGGAACAAACACCAGGCTGGCTGTGGCCTAATGCAGGCCTTGGGACCCCGGCCTTTCTTACCTCTTTATAAGCTGCCCGTTGATTTGGGAGAAAGAACAGAAGAATAAGTTTCTTATTGTCACGGTACAGTCAGCAGTAATCATGTTGTGAATAAAGCCTTTATTTCTGTGGCAGAACGTGTTAATGAAATGGCACTGTTAATACACATGGTGCTGTTGGCGTAATTCTGTGTCTGTACAGTAAGGCATGGCTTAGGACTGGTGGGGAAATCGGGGTGTCCCAGCTGCTGAATGCTGGCTAAGTAGGAGGGAGTGTATGGGGGGGAAGGGAAGCAGTAAATCTTGCTCACCAAAGGCTTGGGGATCCTGCTGCAAGCCTCTTCTCATTTGCATCCTACTCTCACTTTTGTCTATTTGTTTTGGGTTTTTTGAGATGGTCTCACTTAGCCCAAACTAGCCTCAAATTTGTTATCTAGCAGAGGCTGGCCTTGAACTCCCATCCTCTGGCCTCCACCTCCCCAGCCCTGGGATCACAAGTGTGCAGCACCACTTCTCTTTTCAGAGCCTTTGCCCTGGTGTCTTTGTATTGCTATACAACTTGTTTGTCTCTGGTCCTTCAGGCCACTAGAGGAAAGCTCAGGTATAGTCTCCTGACTCCCCAGAGGCATGGACCCCTTCCATAAGCGACACCTGTCTCCTCGGATCCTAATGGTCCTTCTTCAGTTACCCCTAACCGATCAGTGTGACCCTTTCTCCTTCTGCACTCCGCAAACCCTTTTGGTTATAGACTGAACTATTTGAGAAGAGACATTTTCAGGAGATGCCTACAATGGGCTTAGTCCTATTGGGGATGCAAAGGAAGAATGTGGTGTGATCCGCCCACTCTTGAGTTTACAATCTGTTTGGGAAGATAAGCTTTAAACACATGTTGATCTGCAAGCAAGACTAAACAGGAGTCAGGAGGTGAACAAAATTGATCTAGTCCTCTGTACTGTGTCTCCTGTTCCACAAGTTAAGTGAGAACTGCTGGACTTAACCATGCCTTCAGAACCACAGGCCATGGCTCCACGATGGCCAGTTTCAAGATACATCCGTGTGCCTTAAGATAGCTCACTTCTCAGATCCCAGCACTTGGGAAGTGGAGACAGGAGGGTCAGAAGGTCAAGGTCAACCTTGGCTTTATACTGAACTCAGAAGCAGCCTGGGCTTTATGAAACTTTGTTTTGAAAAACAAATTTTTTTTTTTAAGAATTTCTTGGGGCACTAAAGAAATAGAACCACTTGGGCCCTGCCCAGACTAGGAATCTCTAAGGATAAAATCCTTTTTTGTGTGTGTGTGTGTGTGCCTCAGATTTTATTTCAACATCTGTCACTCATTGGACCCTCTTGGCTAGGTAGAGAAAATAAAAGGATGTTTTAGCCTGGGGAGACTTCCTGTGGTGGGAAGCAAAAAGTAGGCTAGTGTGGGGGCATAGATTAGACTGTGTCAAAATTGAGACTAATAAGACTTGGATATGTTGGTAAAATTAGTCTGGAAATATTCAGGAGGCTGAAGCAGGAGGATTGATGAATTCAAGGCCAGTCAGAACTGAAGTGAGACCCTACCACACAAAAACAAAAAAGGGGGACTGGAAAGATGGCTCAGAGGTTAAGAGCACTGGCTGTTCTTGCAGAGGACCTGAGTTCAATTCCTTGCACCCACATGGCAACTAACAACCATCCATAACTCCAGTTCCAGGAGGTCAGACACCCTCTTCTGACCTCTGGCCAGCACTACACGGCAAGGGTACACGTACACACATGCAGGCCATACACGTCGAGTAATACGTAAGATATTAAAGAAAAAAGGAAAAAAATCTAAAATAGGTGTTGCCTTCATGTAAGGGCTCCAGTAAGAGACTGGAGACTGGGGGGGAGTTAGAGGGGTAGAGCTGCACTTGGTCAGGGCCCTTGCCTTAGGCCATGGCTGCCAGAGGCCAAGGCATTCCCAATGTTGCCAGACATTCCACCTAGTCAAAAAATCTCCCCATTTTTAAATGTTGGCTGGATTAAAAAGGAAAATGTACAGGCCAAACAAAATAGGTCTCTAGGCCAGATTTGGCTCAAGGGCTGCCACTCGGCAGTCGCTGGTCTGTGGGATAATAATAGCCAGTGTTTATCGAGTGCCCATGGGTATCGAGGGCACTAGACTAAGTGCCTTCCGTGCCTGCGCATGGTATCCAAATGGCAGCCTATGAAGTGGGAATTGTTACCATCTTTGTCCTGCACAGGAGGAAGCAGGCTGCCAGGGGTTAAGGGGCTGGCTTGGGGCCCTGCTAATAAGTGGGACAACCAAAATTAAACCCAAGGAGCCTGGCTCCAGCCTCAGCCTATTTCCTCTTTATCTTCTGTGGTCTGGCATTGGGTTAAGTACATAGTAGGAAGCCAGGATACCTGTAAGAAGAAAATAATGCAGTGTTTTACCTGATACAGGCCAAATAACCCACATCCAAAATGTTTGGGACCAGAAGTGTTTAGAGTTTGGGTTTTTTGTTTTTTTCACAGTCTCCTATAACATAAGCTGATCTTCAATTCCCCATGTAGCTGAGGGTAACCCCAAACTCCTGCCCCTCAGGTGCTGAGCTTGTAGACATGTACCACCATGCCTGGCAGGTTTGGAAATTTTATTTTTCAGATGCAGAGGTATTTGCATATAAGTGTTGAGGTTAAGAGTAAACACAAAGTTCAGTTGTGTTTTGCATATCCCATAGACACATAGCTTGAAGGTCATTTTCTACGTTGCTTGTGATAATTTTGTGCAGGAAAGTTTCTTGATGTGTTTTTTTCTACTTGTGGAGACATAATGATACTCAGAAAGTTTCAGGATTTTGGAGACTTTCATATTTTCAGATAGAGATGCCCAATAAGAATTTCCTGGAGCATTTGTTCCAGATAGATTTCCAGGCTTCATCTCTGTCCTTAGAAACAGCTTAGTCTCGTCTTCTGAAACACGGGGCAGCCCTAGGTAGGCAGCGAGAGGGCAGGAACCTTGTATAAGAATGCGTGGTACCTAACTCCGTCCTCATCGTCTTTGTAGTGAACAGGCCTTCAGACCATCATGCCCCAGGCCTCGTGCCTACACAGTAGGTACCAGTTTCTGGATTTCTAGGTTTATTGCAAGGCAGACCAACCAAAGATGAGTTACTCAAAACTCAAAATGAGTGCCAGGCATGGTGGCACATGACTATAATCCCAGCACTGGGGAGGCAAAAAACAAGTTTATCCCTGGAGCTCATTGGTCAGACAGTCAAACCAAATCAGTGAGTTCCAGGTTCAGCGAGAGAGACCCTGTCTTAAGAAATAAGGTGGAATCCGGCTTGTGGCACATCCCTTTAATCCTAGCACTTGGGAGGCAGAGGCAGGCAGGTTTCTGTGAGTTTGAGGCCAGAGGGATACCTAGTGAGACTCTCGGGGGTGGAGGGTAGGGCTGAGTGATTGGCGAAGATACCCGACATAATCCTCTGGCTCGTACATACACACATCCACACAAATACATATGTCACACAAAACCCAAGAAGGGGCTGCCGAATGACTGAGGATCTAAGCTTGGGAGGTCAAAGTGGGAAGTTTCCTGCATCTAGGCACCAACACCAAATGATGTCATGCCTTGAGTGGTTTTGTGTAATTGTGGTAGACTCTCCACTCTGTTGGGTTAGGGTCCTTGGGAGCAGATAACCAAGTGGATTTGAATGGGAAGAGAACCAGGGCTCGATTTGAGGACATGCATGCTATAGAATTGGCCTGTCTGGAAGAAGGGTGGGGAAAGGGAGAAATCAAAGTACAATATCTTTGACTTCCAAAATGTGTAACTCCTGGGGCTAGAAGAACAGCTTAGGCTGGGCTAGACGCTAGACTATGCTGGAGGGAACGCTGGGTGGTTGGAGGGATATCATGGGCTTTCTGAGGGTCTAGAGCTGAACCCTGGAAACATTTGTGACTTTGGCATGGAGGTTAAGGTGGAATTTCTCAGAAATAATGACAGGCAAAGCACTGGTCTTCCTAGTTTTGGGAGAGAAAAAACCCCAAATGTAGTGCAGACACCTCCCATCATTCTGCTTCTCCCTCTGTAATATGAAGGCGAGACAGATTCATCAGGTTGGTTTGGGGGGATCAATTCTGTGAGGACTCACAGAGGCAAACCATCAGATGTTATTTATGACACACTTTACCAGGTCTGTGCCTGGCTCTCACAGACAACCTAGAGTTTACTGTGTCAAACCCCAGGGCCAGCAGTGGGGTACATAAGGACGTGTCAGGATTTCCTGTGCTGTCTTGAATTTGTTTCTTATGCTGTATCATATTAAAATTTTAAAAATAAGAGGCTTTGAGTACTCTTGGAGGAAAGAGCCATGTAGATTCTAAATATCTTCATAATTAATTTTTAAAATATGGGACGGTGTTGAAGCTTGTTTGCAGCACTCCTTGAATCGGCTGATTTTGTTGCTATATTGGGTGGCAAAATGTGTGACAATAACACTAATAATGTCATGAGGTTTCCAGCAGTTCGTGTCACTGTTCCGCTCGTTAGCATCTCAAGACACCTGAATTCTGGGAAGAGTCTTTAGGAAGCCTGTTTTCAGCCCCGGAGACCCGTGACACAGCGGTGAAGTTGGAGGGAGCATGTGGTACTCACCAATCTGGCTCTCAAAACATACTTTGCCATTCACAGCATAGGACTTTTCACCAGTACATCTGTGATCCACGCTTACCTAAAATAGTGATCCTGACTCGGTGACTGGTTTAAATAACCAGGACTAAATAACATGGTGTTTATAGGAAGCTTTGTATTCTTAGAGCCCTTCTCTCTTACCCCAGCGTAGTAAGTGTCCAGTGTTGGTTGAACCTTCTTCAGGAGTAACAAGCTATAGACAATACTTAATTGAACACAGAGCTTTGTGCATTTGTGTGTAGACCCGGGTCCTCTGAGGGATCCTGGGGTGACTAATTTGCTCTCCAGGGGTCCTTCAGTAGACAGAAAAGGAGAAATAGGTTCTAAGAACCTGAGAAAGTACAAAACAGTGAAGATCATGACAAGGTATCAGTGATGTTTCTTGGGCATCCGAACTTGGGGGGACAAGCAGGCTTTGGGAAAAGTTTAAACTAGAGCAGGGTTGTAATGCTGTTAACACTGGACAGATACATTTTGTGTGTGGGAGGAAGACGTGCATTTAGAGTGTGTCCCGTCTGTGCTCTGAGATGCCAGCACCCTGGCAGATCCAACATGTAACATTGGCTCCAGACACTGCCAGATGTCCTCTGGAAACAAGTCACCATTGACTGAACCCGAACTAGACCTGGAAGAAAGGAAAGATAACAGGGACGCATATGGATCCTCTCTGTATGACGGACTTGAGATGCTTTTCTGTGTTGATGTTTCTGCAGGTGCATGTGGAAGCCAGAGACAGACAGTCTCAGATGTCACTCACGTGTCATCCACCTTTTCTTCATTTTAAGACAAGGTCTGGAACTCACCAAGTAGGCTAGACTGATTGGCTAGTTGGCTAGTGAGCCCCAAGGATCCACCTGTCTCTGCCTCCCTAGTGCTGGGATAACAAACATGCCACCATGCCTGGCATTTGTACATGGGTTCTAGAAATCAGACTCGTCATGTGCTTGTGTGGTAAGCATTTCACCAGCTGAACTGTCTCCTAACCCTAAATATTTATTGTGTTTATATATGTATAGTTTTAACATTTTAAATGGCATAAATTTGCAAAGAAATAGTTTCTCATCCCGGATCTTTCACTTTGGAAAGCCCAGCCGCCTGTGGAATCCCACAGCCATGGCTTGCTGCTTCTCCACTTAGTAGGCGGCTCTTCGTGTGGCCAGCCGAAGCCCTGTCTGTTCTGTAACCAGGCATCATATTGATCAGCTTTAGGGAGCCTTGTCTGTAACTCACAGAAGAAAGAGCGAAGCCTGAAGTTTGAGGAAGGAAGTTTTACCGTTACCGTGGATTCAGCTGGGTGATTAGAGGAAACCTGCTTCCCCACTTGGCTTTTAACCCCAGTCTTGGTCTCACCCATTCAGTTTGATAGTTTGGTCATATGGCCTTCCCTCTATACCCTGTGTCCTCCCCCAATAGATGAGAAAAATCACAGTTCCCACCTCCCAGAGTTCTTGGGTGGGTAGTCAGCATTAATGATCGTTAAGTGCTGGCTGAGCTCCGGCCATGCGCTCGTGGCTCGTGAAGCACTCTGAAATCCTTGTCTTCGTCATCTGTATTGTCACTGTTATTAAGTCAAGCTTCCCTTTCAGGGCAGCAGGGTGGTTAGCTATCCCTGCAGCTTGGCTTCTGCCACCTCGCTTCCTGCTTACCTTCCTGTGCTGGGGAGGTGTCAGTGGGTGCACCGAGTCATTTGACTAGTTCATGGCTATGTATTGTCGAGTCCAGTGTGTGTATCCAGCCACCTTTCTGGGAACAAGCAGTGTTGCAGTGGACAGTCCCTTGTCCTCGTGTGGTCTTGTCATAAATGATGAAGATTTTGCCTTGTGATGCCTAGTTCTGTTAAAATTTCTGTTGGCATTCCTTGAGTTGTGGCTCGTGATGAGTGGCCATAGACCAGCATCATCTTTTGGGAACTTGGAAATATATTCATATACGACCCAGAACTACTGACTCAAAAACTCAGGCAGTAGAGCTTGTGGCTTAATAGTCCGTCACTCTGATGACCAGTATAAGAACCAGGGATTGGGGAAACAGGCCTCGGGTGAACCAAGGATTCTGATGGGGCCATAGTGTGCCATGACATGGTTAGATAAGAGGCTGCTTGTTTGGAGACTCTGGCATCAGAGTTTATAAATTTGGGTATATTGAGATGGTCCAGACTGGCAACCCTTTCTGTTCTCTTCCCTGTATTATAAATGAACAGCTTTGGGAGGATTCCCCAGTAACAGAAAGTCCTAGTCTTTCATTGACTTTTCATCAGTGAACAAGGAACCTATTCCTTTTCTCAAAAAGAAAATTTTTATTTTATGTGTAGGAATGTTTTGCCTGGTTGTATGTAGGTGCACCACATGTATTCAGTGTCCAAGGAGGCCAGAAGAGGGCATCAGATCCCCTAGAACTAGAATTAAGGATGGTTGTTAGCTACCATGTGGGTGCAGGAACCAAACCTGGATCTCTGCAAGAGCAGCCAGTGCTCTTAACTGCTGAGCCATTTCTCTAGCCTTCTCTTGTTTGTTTTTTGTTTTGTTTTTGAGACAGCCTCACTATGGAGCCCTGACTGGCCTGGAACTCACAGTGTAGACTCACTAGAGATCTACCTGCCTCTGTCTCTCAAGTGCTGGGATTAAAGGTATGCACCACTATGCCTGGCCAGGCCCGCATTTTTATTTTTTAATTTGAAGATAAAGTCTCACATAGCTTAGCATGGCCTTGAATTCCTGATCTTCCTGCCTGTACCTCCCAAGTGATAGCATTACGGGCCTGTACCCACTGTGCCCCACTATCCACTGACATGTGATGTGTGTGTGACTGGCCATTGTTTTAATTTTGATCCCTTAACTGTTCACTTGTGTAGCCCTATTAAAAATTTTTATATCTGTTATCAAATTGCCAGCCAAGCTCACAAGGCTTCTTTGGACATGAAATATTCTTATGTGTTTGGTAATTTGGGTGTTTAAAGATACGGTAAGGAGTAATGAGACGGTGGACGGGGAAGGTGTCCAGTTTGGAACTTGGCAGAGAAGACCAGATAAATGCCTGTGCAATTCCTGCCCTGTTCCAATCAGAACACCAAGGCAGGAAGCAGACACCACAGTTCCTTGTGTTGAGAATGTGTTATCATCATATAAATTAGAACCCAGAGCATGGAATCTGAGGTTTTGATTACTTAAAACATTTGTTTTTAAAGATGCAAAGCAGGATGTGCACGCCTTTAATCAGAGCATTCAGGAGACAGAGACAGGTGAATCACTATGAGATCAAGGCCAGCTTGGTCTACACATGCAAGTTCCAGGCCACCTGGGGCTTCAGGGAGACCCTCTCTACAAATAAAAACATATATATGTGGGTGTGCATACATATATGTAAAGAAGAAATGGGCTAGTGCTAGAGAGATGACTCAGCAGTTAAGAGCACTGGCTGCTCTTGCAGGGGACCTGGGTTCGATTCCCAGCACCCACCTGGTAGCTAAGAACCATCCTTAACTCTAGTTCCAGGGTAATCCGACTCCCCCTTCTGACTTCTGAGGGCATTACACAACATAGGTGCACTTACATGAAGGCAATGCACTCATATAAAATGAAAATAATGAATAAATAAAAATGAAAAGGCTGAGATTATAACTCGGGTAGAGTGCTTGCCTGGAGTGTACACGGAGAAAAAAAGAAACTAAAAGTTATTTTAAAAATAATGTTCTTGCCCGACAGGGTGGTGCATGACTTTAATCCCAGCACTTCACACGGGAGGCAGAGGCAAGCAGATCACTGTGAGTTCTACGCCAACCAGGCCTACAAAGTGAGACTGTGTCTTAAAAAACAAGGGGGTGGGGTGTTCCCTGTGGTGGATCGCTTTGGTTAACTAGGGGGAGCCTCACTTGGGGAATTGCCTCCATAGGACTGGCCTGTGGCCATGCCTGTGGAGCATCTTCTTGATTTTTGAGTGATGTGGGAGGGCCCAGCCCACTGTGGGTAGTGCCACCCGTGGGCAGGTGGGCCTGTGTTGCATAAGAAAGCAGGCTGAGCAGGGGCCAGGGGAGCAGGCCAGGAAGCAGCGCTCCTCCATGGCCTGTGCTCCAGCTCCTGCCTCCAGGTTCCTGCCCTGAGTTCCTACCTTGGGCTCCCTTAATGATGAACTGTGACCCAGGAGATGTAAGACAAATAAACCCTTTCATCCTCAAGTTGGTATTGGTCAGAGTATTTTGTCACAGCATCAGAGAAGCTAAAATTCCCTGGTTTTTGGGGTTTTTTTTTTAATGATGATTTTCTTTTTTTTTTTTAGAAAAGCCCAAATCTGATTGGCAGAAATCAGATTTACTCTGTTCTAGCTCAGACATGGATCTACTTGTAAGTAACCTGTCCATTGAGTCAGTATTAATTTACAAAAAAATTAATTACCTGTGTGTTAGGAGGGGTGTTTGCGACCTGTGGTGTTTCTTTTGAACAAAGACAGCCTCTCGGCCATGTGTAGGGAAGACGGTGAGGGTCTCTGGTGGCCCAGGTGTGTATTGTGCTCCAAAGCTGTCTCTGATTGTTGGTGGCATTTCCTCTTCTCTCCACCTTCAGCTCAGACAGCCTTTAGCACTGCAGTAGTTTTAAGCTTGCCCTTTGTGGTTGGTTCTACTACAGAGGCTGTGACAGGACGGCGGCCGAGTGCATTCCTTGTTCCCTGCTTGCTGCAGAGTGTGAGGGTCAGCTTCGCTCCCTGGTGTTTGGTTTGCCACTCTGTACAGGAAGGGTGGTATTTGCATGGCTTTTAGATACCCACCACCCCTGAGAATCTAGCTCAACCCAACTGCTACCATTTTTTCAAACTTGCCTCTGACTTATGGAGTAAAGGAATCAAAATAGAGCCATACCGTCTAGATCAATGAGTTTCAGAAATATTTGTCAGGGGGATCTAGGGCTGGATTGTCACATTTGACAGGAGCAAGTGGCCAAGAGCTGAAATCTTAATTCTTCCTTAAAAAAAAAAGTTACATTTATTCATTTACTTATTTATATGTCTGTGTAGGTCAGAGGACAACTTGAGGGAATTGGTTCTCTTGACCGTGTGGGCTCTGGGATCAGATTTAAGGTGCCAGGCTTAGTGGCAGGTGCCCTTCCACCCTGAGCCATCTCTGGCCCAAGTCTTGCTTTCAGTTCTTTCATTATATGAATGACAATGTGAAAATACCATCCAGCTGGCTGCCATTTGGAGGAAGGTAGATCTGCAACCTTTGCACTCTAGAGAGGAAAAGGTATATTGCTGCATCCTTGCAGGCTTAGACGTGACATTTATTGCTCTGGAAGATTCTTTTGTGTTAATCAGTGTTCTGAAGGCTGATAGAATGCATGCCCATTAATTTACCTTGAAGTATGACTGCCAAGTGGACGATTACAGATATTAGTGTTATTAGCAGAATTAGCGTCATGGAGTTGAACGATCCTGCTAGCACTGTCCAGCTGTGCTGTCCAGCTGTGCTAGCCTCTGGAGTGGGCCTTGGATGCAGGAGTACTGCAGGCCATCCAAGAAACATATGGACACTCATGTACTGAGGCCCACCTCTGTGGCTCTGACATGAAAACTGGCTTTGTTGCTTTTGTTCATATGGAAAAAACTTCATTTTAGTGTATGATTTTTAATTGTAAAAGAATCAGAAAAACAGTAAATGGAGTGAGAATTTCCCTAGTCCTGTTTCTTTCCCAGTGGAAACCATAAGAGAAGCTTGGTCTGTCCATTTCAGATCCATGAAGAAAGCTTAGAAAACTCATTTATTTCTGGTTTTATTTGTGCTATCTAGTTGTATTTGGAGCAAGATTACTTTTTTTTAATGTGTATGTGTGTATTGCCTGCACGTAGGTAAGTGCACCTTACCTAAGTGTAAGTGTCATGCAATGCCCGAGGAAGACAGAAGAGGCTGTTGGATCCCCTGGAACTGGAGTTACGGACAGTTGTTAGCTGCCATATGGGTGCTGGGATTCGAACCCAGGTCTTCTGCAAGAACAACCAGTGTTCTTAACCACTGAGCCATCTCCACAGCCCCACACAAGTGATTTTAAAACACAAAAGAAATGCAGATTGTGGCTTGCAAGTTTTACTCCACACAGTGTTGGACACATTTCCTTACTGGGGTATATTAGTGTTCATTCTTTAAAAGGCCACACATACCTTTAGTTATTCCCCTTCGATTTCTGTTATTCTAGTCTAGGTGTTGTTATTTTGAGTAGTGCTACATTGGATGGCCACAAATAGCCCTCCATCAACCACTAATGAAGACACATTCGTCACATGCAGCACAAACCATAGTTCTGCTGCTATGAAATTGTGAATTGTGAAATGTGCCATTGGGCAATACACATGTCATTGTGTGACAGTCACCAACTACCCGACAAACCAATGGAGTAAGACAGTCACTGGTGTGGCCTTTGGATACATTCTCTTGACTCGGTCAGTGCGTAAATAGGAATACACCTAAATAATGTCAAAAGGTATGGTAGAGGACTGGGGCAGCAGCTCACTCAGGAAAGTGCTTTCTGCGTGAGGCCCTGAATTCCATCCCCAACACCTACATAAAAAGCCAGGCATAGCGACACGCACTTGTAATCCCAACTCTGGAGAAGTAGAGTCAGAAGGTTCCCTGGGGTTTACTAGCCAGCCAGCCTGGCCTAATTGGTGAGAGACCCTGGTCCCAGTGAGACCTAAGTGGAGAACTCCAGAGGAACGACACCTGTGGTTGACCTCTGGCCTCCACATGCACCCCACAAGGTATAAAATAATTAAAACATTTGTCTTCATTATCACGTATTTTGCATTGTTCCTATTGTTTGAGCCAGATGTGCTTTTATGTGATGGGCTGCACAGGTGTGTTTACACAGCACCACCACCATCCCATCAGGTGCGTGTCAGGACAGCCACCATGTCAGCTCCTTCACAGTCTTTTAGGTCACCAGTGTTGTGCATTTGGTCCATCATTGACCAAAACATCATTGTGTGGCGAATGCCTATATTTTTCATACAAGTGTGTATTTCTGTATGTTGGGTTTGGGAATCACGGGGCATATGGCAGATTTCTTAATCAGAATGTCAAATTATCCTCCAAAATGGCTGAACCAGTTTATATTCCTGCCACCGATGCAATGAGTACCTGATTTCTCTTACCCTCCGGCACTGCATAGTATGAGTTCTTGCAGTGCTGCCAGTGATGGGTGCTAAGTGGTATCTCGTTTTTGTGCCCCTGTGTTATTTTTGCCGTTGCCACCACTGCTGCTGTTCCTACAGTCGTTGAGTTGTGATCAGTAATAATCTTAAGCATGTCATGAAATTCGCCAGTTGAAACTTGGGCATCCCTGTGATGTGGGTATTATTACTGTCCCACAAGTTTTATTTTATTTTCTAAGTTTATTTTTATGTGTATGCATGTATTGCCTGCATGTATGTAAGTGCACCTGTGTCATGCAATGTCCATGAAGGACAGAAGAGGCCATCAGATCCCCTGGAACTGGAGTTACAGATCATTGTTAGCTGCCATGTGGGTGCTGGGATTTGAACCTAGGTCTTCTGCAAGAACAGCCAGTGCTTTTAACCACTGAGTCATCTCTCCAGCCCCTATTTATTTTATTTTGTAATCCTTTGTATGACAGGGAACTATGTGCAGTTGCCCTCAGGCCAGAAGAGAGCATCAGATCCCCCTGGAGCTGGAGTTGCAGGTGGTTGTGAGCTTACATGGGTGTTGAGAACCACACTCTACTAGAGCAGTACCTGCTCTTAACATCGAGCCTTCTCTCCAGCCCTAATTTGTTGGATCGTTAATGAATTGTTGATACTGGGCTTTGTGTGGTGGAGGGGTTTAGAAAATATTTTCTTTCAAGCTTGTCATTTTTCCTTTCGTTTTATCTATGATGTGTTTCTACAGAACTTTTATTTATTTACAATTACAAAATCAAGGGCTTTTTTGTTAGTTGTTTGGGTTTTTGTTTTGGGACTGGATTTCATGTAGCTCAGACTACCCTTGGGCTCACTCTGTTGCTGACCATGAATTCCTGATCCTCCTGCCTGCACCTCCCAAGTGCTGTGTCACCACACCTGGCTCTGTCTTTACATATTCTAAGGTTGGTGGCCCGATTTGAGAATACTTTTCCTAAATCTGAAATTAAAGCTACAGTATCCACTATTTTATTCTCCAAACCTTAGAATTTTATTTCTATCTTTAGCCCCTCTGGAAGTGTCAGACATGCGTGTGCGTGCGTGCGTGTGCGTGTGTACACGTGTGTCAACGCACAGTTTGGGCTTTTTCTGATTGAGTGCCTTGAGTGGTTCAGCTTTTCTGTGTAATCTGAAATGCGACTTTCATTATATTGAATTGTGTGTGGGAGCATGCCTGTGTGTTCTGAGTATGTGTGTGAATGTGTGTTTACAAGCATATGCATCCGTGTTGACATTTTGATCCCTTTATATGGAAATGGAGGTCTGCTTTTAAAACAGTACCTAATGTTATGTTTTGTAATAAATAAGGATGGTCCATCCTCTCATCCTTTTTGTTAAAATTATAGTTTCTGTGACTGTATTTTCCTGTATCTTTGCAGATTGGGGCTTCCTCTCCTGATCCCCTGTTGAATTTAGGGCATTAAAAGCATTAATTACTGCCTTTGCTTACTGGGTATTTTTTATACTTGTAGTGGCAGAGAGCCATTTTTAGGGGTTTTTTCCATCCAATATAGCAGCCCTTGAGGATTGGTACCAGTATCCTAATGGGCTGCTGAGGGAAGGGAGGCTTACTAGCTGAGTCATTTGCTTAAGGCTACATACAGTTCAGGACTTTGGCAGACCAAACTGGAGTTCCAGACCCTCATTCTGCCACCCAGATACTGGGAGCCCCCACAGATGGGGGCCTTGATCATTGGCTGGGATGGATTGTCAGGTATTTGTCCCCAACCTACAAGCCGACCGATAGAGGAGAGGAAGGCACACTGTTTCGTAAAGTAGATGACCCAATGAGATCTCGCCTAAAGATTTACACATCAGGAAAACAAGGGTGGGAAATTTTAGTTTCCCAGCCGTGTGGGTGGTGCATGCCTGGAATCCCAGCACTCAGGAGGGTAAGGTGGGAGGATTGAGAGCTTAAGGCCAGCCTGAGCTACAGAGTGAGAACTCCAAAGGAGGAAAGGCAGGAGAAAAGGTTTTGCCAGGGGAATTCAGATTTAGGACACAAGTCAAGGTGTGGCTTCAATGTAAATTGTGAGAGGCTGAGAAAGGCCTTCTCAGGGGTGTGGTGGCACATGCCTTTAATCTCAGGAGGCAGAGGCACGCAGATCTCTGTGAGTTCCTGGCCAGCTGGGGGTACGGGGAGACCCTGTTGCAAACAGACCGATTATTAATGCTTTGAGTTATCAAACAGAATAGCAGGTTTCCCTACAACATCTTCACATGCAAATATTGGTGTTGTTCATAAGTCCTCCTATCCTGGCTCTGTTTCCTGTGCCCCTTCATCCCAGATTATCCCTATTCTGTCTTCATGTCTTTCTGCCCCATCATCCTCTCCTCCCTTTAGACCTTTTCCTTCCTCCTCAGAGTCCCCCTTGACTTGCGTGTCTATAGACCTGGAATATGAGCAAAGACTTGACATGGGTGTTTCTGAGTCCGGCTCATGTTGCTTAACATGACTTTTTCTTGTGCCAGACACTGTTTAAGACCTCCTGCCCCCTGCTCACTTAAGTAGAGGTAGGTCTGTCTAAGTGTTGTTTAGAAGCCATATCCATGGCTTTCCTGTCTGTGAATTCAATCAATCAAGGATACAGCCCTTTTTAAAAATGCATCTATACTGCACACATGTGGGCTCCTCTGTCAGCAGCCTCTAACCCATGCGGTAGAATAGTGACTGTTTCCTTTGTCTGAAGGAATCCAGAGATGATGAAAGTACACCGGGGGGGGGGGGGGGGGGGGGGGGGGGGGGGGGGGAAGCAAATTCTACCCCATTCTGTTTAGAGGACTGGAGCATCTTTGGATAGTCCTGGAACCTGTTTTCCTTCAGAATGGAGAAATAACTACACAACCAAGGCAATACTGCCCTAGACATTGGGGACAGGACAGCCTGGTCAGAGACGACACACACAACCCTGGGAGTGGTCTCCTTACTCGAAAATTGTATTTATTTTATGTGCATGAATTGATTGTCTGAATGTATGTAAGTGCACCTGTGTCATGCAATACCCGATGAGGTCAGAAGAGGGCATCAGATCCCCTGGAACTGGAATTACAGACAGTTGTTAGCCGCCATGTGGGTGCTGGTAATCAAACCTCGGTCCTCTGCTCTTAACCACTGAGCCATCTCTCCAACCCCAATAGTCTACATTTTTTAAAACAATGTAACATTGGTTAGCTCACTTGATGAGTTAACAGGTCTGTGGTAGGGTCTGAGGTTAGCTCACTTGAGTTAACAGGTCACTGGAGGGGAACATTTAAACCAGGACTTCACTCTTGTGTGTCCAGATAAGGCAGCCTGCCAATGGGGGGTTCATCCAACCTTTTGACCTGGTAACATGAAGTTGTCATCTACAAAGTTGGTACTTGAGAACTACACAATCAAGTTATTAAATTCACACACACCTAAATCACGTTTTAAGTAAGTTTACAATTTTGTGTTGACCAAAAAGCTGTGGGTTACACATTGGAATTTCCCTTGTAGCAGGCAGTAACCTCTGGAGTTGCCTTCTGCTAGCGCTTGGATGAACGGGAATAAAGTGAACCCTCAGGAGGCTTGGAAGTAATCCTATTTATTGGTAGTAGGATATTGATTTTTGTGAATAAAATGGACCCAGAAGCCTATGACCACGAGTCCATTTGAAATTACAATTTAAACTACCTCACAGAAGAGCTGTGTCGAAAACAGAAATGATGAGATGTTTACTTCATCATAATGTAGTTGACAGGAAGAGAGATGGTCAGGGTTGTTGCATATCTGAAGTGCTATGTAAAAAAATTTTACATGTGTGTGCACGTTCATGTGTGTAAGTACAGGTGCTTACATGTCATAGCACACATGCGGGAACCTGAGGGGTGTTGGCCCTCAACCTTCTGCAGTGTTTAAGACAAGGTCTCTTCTGAAAGCTTCTGGACATTCTTCTGTTTCCTCCCATCTTGCTGAAGGGCACTAGGATTATAGATAGACTCCATCAAGTCCAGGTCCAGCTTTACCGGAGTTTGGGAGGTCTGAACTCCAGCCCTCAGGCTTGCACAGCAAAGCACTTTCACCCATGGAGCCATTGCCCCAGCCCCATATCCAAAGTCCTTTAATGTACCTTTTGCCAACAATTCCCTGGTGTATGTGTAGGCCATTCAATCTCAGAGGCATTTATAAAGTTAAAGTATTACGTTGTTCACTTACTTAACAGTCCATATTAGGTCATGTTGTCTGATATTATAGAAGGCACCAAGGGGCTGGATGTAGCCCAGTAGTAGACCGTCTCGGCATCTGTCATGCACAAGACCCTAGGTTCAGTCCCCAGTGAAAACAAAAATTAAAATTAAAAGAAAGCACCAATCAAAAATGTGTCACTCTCCCTGAATGATGATGCTCTTGACTGTATGACAGCCTAGATGGTTTCCTTATAGACTGAGCAGTAGATGAATGATTGATTATTCTGTTGTTAGCACATTTCTGCAGTTAGCGCTCAAATACACCATCCATTCTCAGGCTCCCCATGGCCGATACCTGCCTGGCTACCAGCTGGGTTCACATTGGCATCACGGCCCAGGGTTGGTCTTCGGGCCTGCATCCATGGTGACCGTTGGTGCCTGTGACCCTGGAGTCCTGACCTGGCCTCAGCCAGCTGGGCCTTCCCCGTCACAGGGCTTGTTCAAACTGCTCCTGTGTGTCGCTGTTTTTCTCAACATTTCTTTAATGATATTTTTCACGTCTCCCTTCTACCCCCATACCCACCCCGGTACAACTTCCCCAGCATTACGGCTTTTTCCATTCCTGACAAGTGATCTGTCCGCTGTAACTGTAGCTAGACTGTGCTGATATCACTTGAAATTAGACCTAGAATCTAAATGTGGCTTTGTGGAAAGATGGGCAAGACATTTTTCTCTTCAGAGAGTCTGGGATATTGGCATTCAAACCCTCCACCAGCAGCATCTTTGCTGTGCTGTTGGGGGAAGGAAATGGAATGCCAGGTCTGGAGATTATTCAGAATTAAAGTTCTACATGAAGCATAGTGCTGGATTTTTTTTTTTTTTTTTTTTTGCATCTGTGATAAAGTAGAGGAATGTCCCCCACCACTGCTGTCTGCCTCCCCAGACATAGTGAACTGACTTCAACCTGGTTGCATTTCTTATTCAATAGGGAATCTCAAACCCTCCCTGTGCCCTCTCCTCCAGGCACTTCTCCCCCAACACAGCTTTGTAACCCGAAGATTAGATGTATTACCCATGCTCCACTGACTGACTTATCCAAACACTTTGTATCTGGCTCTGTTTCTCCTCAAAGTTCAAACCAGTAATTTGGTCCTGAAAATATTTTTACACAGTGCAAGTCCATGACATGTGTGACTCAGTTTGTGCTGTAGCAAGCATGAGTACACAGCCATTATTCAGATGATGAGCCGACAGTGGGAGGCTGTTTGGGGAAGAAGGGTCTGCAGGATTAAGAGCAGTATGAGGTTTGCTGTGTAGTGAGACTTGGGACGTGGGATGCAAGTCATAGCTTGCAGGATCAGTCTGTTCACCTGTGGGCTCCATGTTCTCTGTGGGATCGAATCTTTAAGGCTCCGTCTCAGACCTGCTATGACTTTGTCTGCAAAGCCACAGGGAGTCACTGCTGTTTTTCTGCTAAAGGTGGTGGCTATATCCTGCTGCTGAGTTCTAGAGCCTGCCTTCCAGAAATTCATTGAACTCCTCCCTTCGTAGAATGATGCTGTGAGGCTCTGACATCTACTTCCAAGTTTAAGATGAGGAAGCGAATGAACATCAGAAGCAGATTCTCACCCCATCCCCAAAGTGAAGGTTAAAAGCTGGGACTTCGGGAGTTGCTGAGGTTTAAGATCTCATGAACTGGGACGAGCTGTTTCATTTTTCTGTAACATGGGGCAATTAATGGCCTATCTGCTCACATGAAAGGGGGTGAACTGAGCAGGAAGCCATGTGTGGATCAAGGATCAACAAAGGGCTGGGAGTGTGGCTCAGTAAAGCACTTGCGTGGCAAGCATGAGGGTTCAGGTTTGACCCCCAGAACCCACGTGAAAAGTCAGGTATGGTTGTGTACATTTATAACCACCGCTGGTGGGTACAGACTAGAGGATCCCGAAGCTTAGCAAGCTCCGGGCCAATGAGAGACCTTGTCTCAAAGGAGTTAGAAGTTATGACACCTAAAGTGATCCTTTAGCCTCCATAAGCATGTATGCACACACGTGTGCATACACACACATAATAAGAGCCACAGAATTGGCGCTCACTGTGTATGGTGGCAAGCAAGAGACTAGGGCCCAGAACAAGTTCACCACTAATTCCTTCCTAGCATGCAACTTTCTATGTATAAAGGTAGATACACATGCCTCTTTATTTTAAATATTTTGGCCTTTATGGATTTGGTATAAATTTTGAGGTGATTTTTCTTGTTATTCTAAGTGTAGTTGTTTGAATAAGAACGTCCCTGACAGGTTCCAAATATTTGGGCATTTTGTCCCCAGTTGGTGGTGCTGTTCTGGGAGGTGTTACAAGGTGTGGCCTTGCTGGAGGAAGTGCGTGACTGGGGGTGGACTTTGAGAGTTTTCTTGAAGTCCTTAAGCCTCTGTTTCCTGTGCCTGCTTGAAGATGTGATCCCCAAGCTTTCTGCCCCCACTACCTCCTGCCGCCATGCCTCCCTGCCATGACAAACTCTAATCCCTCTGGAACCTACGCTCAAATAAACTCTTCTTCTATAAGTTGCTTGGGTTAGTTTTCATCACAGCAACAGAAAAGTAACTGATACACTGAGCTACCCTGCAATGATATTTTCTAAAATCCTAGGAACTTGATTTGATTGCTAAGGCCCGTGTAAGCTAACAAGCCCCCCTCCTCCCCAGACCATTGGCTCTCAACTGGGGATGGTTTTGCTTCCCAGGTGAATTGACAATGTCTAGAGACATTTCGGGTTGTTGTAACTGAGTGTACAAGGTGTTACTGGCAGCAAACAGTGGACTGCAGGAATGTAGTCATCGTCTACAACAGGCAGACCAATCCGTCCTTAGAGTAAAGCGTCCCGTCTTAGACACAGTTTCACCTCCTTCACTGGTATTTACCTTGGTCAGCCTCAGCCCTAAAATATTAAATGAGATATTCCAGAAATAAGCACTCCATCAGTTAAATTGTACACTGTAATATCCATCAGGCTGTTTTCATCCGTCATCCAGTGTGTACACGCGGTATGTGCTACCCGTGTACACTGAGTAGCCAAGCCACTTATCAGATTGACTGGGTTTCACACTTTGTGTTCAAGAGACCTTTGACTTACTGACAGCCTCAAAGCACAAAGGTGGTAATGCTGGCAATTCAGATTTACCTGAGAGAAGCTGTGAGGTGCGCCCTTCATGTGAAAAGGTGAGTTCTCAACTTAGGAATTGTGTACTGAGGTTGCTAAGGTCTACAGTAAGAGCAGGTCTTACCTGTGAGATGCTGAACGAGGGAATCTGCTAGCTTTGCTGTCACATCAGACTGAAAAGTTAGGGCCACAGTGATGATGGTGCTCAGATCAGATGGAAATGGCATTAGATTTGTGAGTGGGACACAGGAACAGAAACTGTGTTCTGACTGACGATGTGTCCTGTCAGAAAGTATTCGCATGGACGACATCCCTTGAAAGAAGGAAGGGATGGTTGTGCGGATTTAGAGAGGAAGAGAGAATTAGTGTGTTTTATTATGATCTAACATGTTTGTGTGTTCCTGTGTGTGTGCGCACTCACAAGTATGGAGGCTAGATAGAGGTCGAGGTCTGGTGTCTTCCTGGGTCCTCCCTCCCGCCTCCGGGATTACAAGTGTCTGCCACCACACCCAGCCTTCTGTCAGTTTATCATGATGTTGTACTTCACAGAGTGTTAAGTTACAAATCTCAGGTAATGATTTGCCCTAAGGAAGGAAATAATTTCTGAAAGTGGTTTAGAAAATGTGTTTCATAGTTCTTTGTCTTACACTGTGGCCCAAATAAACTGCTGGTACACAACTATTCATGAAAAGGTGTGAGCAGTCCTGTGCCTGCACCAGAAAAGGCAGAGAAACAGTTTCACTAAAGTCTAGTTTGGTAAATCTGAATTTACGGGGTTTACTTAAAGGGGCGCGAATACGCGAGTTACTTACAGGAGTGCCGACAGCTGCATTACCCAAAAGCCCAGCCCAGCATGGGTGACAGCTCACAGTAACTGCAGTCCTGGAATTGCCTATACAGTTTGCAGGCAGTTCCATCTTCCCCTGCAGTCCTTTATAGCCTACATAACTCAGAGCGGACCTCCTGAGTCTTCATTATAACTTTTTTTTTTTTTTGAGTTTCATAAGCCCCCCGCCCCAACTTCTCAAGGGACTGTTTGAATTCAGAGGACATTGCTTCCCAACACCTGGAGTTAGTCATCCCCTGTGTGACAATCAGGGTACCATGTTTGACTTACACCTTCATCCCAAAGAGGATGCTAGCTGGATAGGAGAGAATTCTTTTCATGGCCAACTTCCAGAGATTGCCTAGAGCTTCGATGAGGTGATGAATGAGACAGAATGTAAGCGCTTTATGTTGTTGATGAATATTAGAATTTACTTTAGCTTCAGGACCAGTTCACAAGTAGAAAAGGTTGATGACAACAGATTTGCTTTGGAAAATAGCCAAAAAAGAAAACAGAGAAACCTCTGAAAGACAGTTCATAGAAGTCTGCTGAAAATGAGTATGTAAAGACAATGTTCTTCACGACCCATCCTCACTGTCTAAGGACACCCAGAATCTTTATGTTTGTTTCAAATGTATAAAACAAACCCATTGCAGGGTACTGGAGCTGGGCAGGTGACTGGGTACAGCACTTGTGCACACATAGAGACCTGAGTTCCAATCCCTAGAACTCAGGAAAAACGGGATATGGGGGCATGCATCTGTTGTCCCAACACTTGGGGGTTGAGACAGGTGGATCTTAGGGCTCAGTGGCCAGCTAGTCTCTCTAGGTTTAATGAGAGACCCTGGATACCCAGAAGGCAGAGGCAGGTGGGTGTCTGTGAGTTCCCAGCCAGCCAGGGCTGCATAGTGAGACCTTGTCTCAAGAAGAATAAAAATGTTTAAAAATGATGTGAACAGCTAGCAAGATGGTTTCAGTGTATAAAGGGACTTCTGCAAAGCCTGGCCACCTGAGTTCAATCCCTGGGACCCACACGGTGGAAAGAGAACTAACTCTTGCATGTTGTCCTCTGACCTTACATACACCATGGTACACAGAGAATGAATGAATGAAGTGGAGAGCTGTTGAGGAAGACACCTGACGCCAACCTCTGGCCTCCACGTACACAAACGTCCGCCAAGAAGCTTGCTGGCTTCTGCTTTGCCTCTACACCATGATCTAACCACACGTTCCGTCTGGTTCCATGCCATGTTCCTGTAGTCCACAGGAACTTCCAGCCAGTGTCACAAGCTGGAAGGCTCCCACATCGGGAGCACATGGTGCTCATTGCCTAGTGCTCCCTTCAGTTAGCTATCATGTGGGTGCTGGGATTTGAACCTGGGTCTTCTACAGGAACAGCCAGTGCTCTTAACCACTGAGCCATCTCTCCAGCCCCCAGGAACAAAGACTTTTACACACATCTGAGGAAGGGGGTCCACAATACAGAAGTGTTTTAAGGAAGGAATATCCAGCAGCACTGTGGGACAAGACGAGGGGCCAGGAAAGAAAGCATGACTTAAAGTGAGAAGGTCCGTTCCCAACATTCCTTCCTCCTGCCTCCAGCCTTTGTACTAGCTGGTCCCCCTTCCCAGAGCAGCTTCACCCCACATCTTCCCCCTGCAACCTTGCCACCTTGTTATCACTGGCAGAATTGTGTTCGGGGAGTCCTTACTCTGTTCCGTTTGTCTTATTGACATTCACCATCAGAAGTTAGAATCTTACTAACGGATACCTGCTTGGTGCTCCGTGAGTGTTTGCTAAATGAATGAAGAACTTGGAATAGGCTCCCTGGAGAGGTGGGTTAGCTGGAATATGGGGGTTTGGATTACTTGAAGCTGGTTTTACCTCCTAATGATTTTTTTTTTTTATTGTATCATCCATTAACTCCATTAATATATTTGCTGTCTGTTTACTATCCACTGCTGATCTGGTCTCGGGAATCAGAAATGAATCAGAACTTGTCACCTGCCTCATTTTGGCCTGCAGTTGGGAGCCTGGCTTCTGCAGGATTGTCAGGTAGTAAGGGACAGACCTAGGAGGGGCTGTGTTGTGTCTGCATCTTTTAGATCGTTTGCCAAATGAAGTAAAAATTCACTTTTGGAAACAAAACAGTAAGTAGAGACTAGAGAAAAAAACAGATGCTCTAAAAGATCATTATTTACTGGGTATTAATATGATATTTTAACTATTTCCTATTAAATTATGACATAAAAATTTAAAAATTCGATTCAGAGCTTAAGGAGATCATAGGCCAGTTCCAGAGTCCAAGTTTTTAGTATATATCCTTGGTCAGAATTCTAGATAGTATTTTTTGTTTGTTTGTTTTATTTGTTGAGATTGGTTCTGTCGTTGTAGCCCTGGGTGACTGGCCTGGAATTCATGTGAAAAACCAGAGTGTCCTCAGACATGCAGTAATCCTCCTGACTCAGCTTCCTGACTGCAGGGATTATAGGTCTGTGCCACCGTTCTGGCCATGTAGATACCACTTTGTATGTGTTTTCACTACTCTGTCATTGAAATTTAGCCCGCCCTTCCATTGTGAATGTAAGTGATAAACCACAGTAGAACTAATGGAATGTGGGACTTCCTCACCTGTGCAGCCTGTTTTCAGA
Organism: Nannospalax galili; assembly: GCF_000622305.1. Classification (NCBI taxonomy): domain Eukaryota; kingdom Metazoa; phylum Chordata; class Mammalia; order Rodentia; family Spalacidae; genus Nannospalax; species Nannospalax galili. The sequence goes on from NW_008350331.1 coordinate 1,540,385, forward strand.
TCACATTTCATGCACTGCAGCTGTCTTGAAATATTATTGCATCTCCTCGTCATGAAGTTTTTATTTTTATTTTATGTGTATGAGTGTTTTGCCAGCATGTATGTAAGTGTACCATGTGCCCGCAGTGCCCACAGAGGCCAGAAGAGGGCACTGGATCCCCTGGAATTGAAGTTTCACACAGTTCTTAGCCACTTTATGGGTGCTGGGATTCAAACCCGGGTCCTCTGCAAGAGTAGTCAGTGCTCTTTTAACCAGAGTCATCTCTCCAGCCCCCCTCATCAGGATTTTAAACTACCAGAATTGTTTTCACCTCCTAACTGGATCTTTCATACCAACAGGCATGTTGCTGTTTCATACATATCTTTTTACTATTTTGTGTTTTCAACACAGTGTTTCTTTTGTGGTTATATGTGTTTTATTTTCAGTATGTAAAAACATTAGACTGAGGAGATGCTTGTAGCCTTTGCTAACTAGCCTAAAGGGAGAGGGCTGGAGGGCAGCTTTGTCGGTACAGTGATGGCCCAGCATTCAGGAAGCTCTGGGTTCAGCTCCCAGCACTGGGTAAACCACATACAGGAGTGCATACCTTGGGATCCCAGGGAGGGAAGCTGGGGGGATCAGAAGTTCAAGACCAGCCTGGGATACGAGACCCTACCTGGGGTGGGACTGTAAAAAGAGTGGCCTTGGTACCTCATTTTAAAATGGATTAGTAAAGTTGGCTCTAGGAAATGTAGACAACTCACTGCCTTGGGCTTCTTTCTCCCTTTGGAGCCCCTCCCCCATTTATGTCCATTTGGGGGCAGATCCTAACTCTAGAGTGGAAATGGCATTGCTATTCAGCTTATCGGGACTGGAAGAGGATATCCGAGCATTGGTGATTGAGCAGAAAGATCTTAGGACAGCTGGTCAAAACAAGCTTGTCCTGCCTGTAGGAGGGACAGCTTTCCAGATGATCTTTTGGTTAAGACCTTAATTAAAAACAGCCTTGGTTCACTTGTGGCAAGAATTTATTAAAGGAAAATAGCTGAACAAATCCACATTGTATTCTCGAAAAGAAAAAAGAAACAAGGGCCCTTTAGGGAGTAAAGGCTTGAATTTGGGTGAACTGAACACAAAGAGCCAGGACACGGTAGACTGGTTACTTCACAGTTTGTGATGCATGTAATTAGGTGGCGGATTGATCTCTAGATCTAAGAATCTGAACTTGAAGACACTGTGGTTTGTGACTTAATTAGAAACCATGGTGTCATGGTGCTGGAAAGATAGGCATTACTTAGTTTTCTCCTTTGTGACCTCCGTCTTAGACCCACTAAGCATCTCAGTGGATTTTTCACTATTGCTGAAGAGTCTGGTTTGTTCTGTCTATAAATTATAAAGGAAAACAAATTTCATCCAAAATGCCTCAAGGTGAATAATAAAACTTCACCTTTTATTTTATTTAGACCAGAGGGAGTTTAGTTAGGTAGCTGACCTTTCTTCCTTCACACCCCTTCATTCCCTGCTGTGGGCAACACTGAGCCACATACACATGCATAGAAAGAAAGCTTGATGGAGGAAGGGCATGGGGAACCTAGAGGGTGATCCACAAACCTTGGATCTTGGAGCATGTCACGGCCAGAACCCCTAGCACCAGTTGCGGGTGGGTGTGGCCTTGACTGAGCAAGGTCCTACCAGATTGATTTCTTCTTCCTAGAACTGTTCTTTGAAGTCTTTAAGTGGTAAATCCATTTTACAGAGGGGGAGCATGAGGCCTGGGTTGGTTATGTACTCAAAATCATGTAAAAATTTCAGAGCCAAACCATACTTCTTGTGGAAATTTAAGTATTGCTTGACGTTTAATTTCATAGGGAGACCAGATCACTTAGGAATAATAAAAGGGCAAGAAGATTACCAAACCCATCTATTCATTTTAAAAGAAAAAAGAGAGAAAAGAAAAAGGAAACCATAAACATTACTAAAATTTGCTGATGTGCTGGACAGACATGAGGAGGATACAGGAGGCAGAAATGAGCTCTTTTTAAAAGTTGTAGAACAATGATAATTTTTTACTGTTTTATTACAGCTCTTTTCCTGGCTCTCTGGTCCCTTCTAATAGCCCCTAAGAAAAAGAGAACTTTTCCAAATGAAAAACAATGTTAACTCTTAGCATATTTCTGTAGCAGTTCTAGGTTATTCTCCCTCAGCATTAGATGGCTTTCCACAGTAGTAACTTGGTTTCCCTACCTTAAAAGGGCCAGGCCAGGAGCTGGAGAGCTGGCTCAGTGGTTAAGAAGACTGAATATATTCTTAACATTTAATATCTCAGTATCTTTAATATCTTAGTATCTCAGCAATTAAGAGCACTGCAGAAGACCCTGGTTTGATTCCCAGCACCTACATGGCAGCTAACAACCATCTGTAACTCCAGTTCCAAGGGATCCATCTCCTGACCTCTGGGCATTGCAAAACACAGGTACACTTACATACATGCAGGCAAAACACTTGTATACATATAACTAACTAAATAGATAAATAAATTTTAACTGCCCAACTGGGAGTCCGAGGCAGGCAGAACTTTTGAGGCCAGCCTGATCCACATTGCAAGTGCCAGGCCACCCAGGACTACCTTGTGAGACCCTGTCTCAAAAAAGTTCCGAGCAAGAATAGAATGCATAAGGAGGAAGGAACTAGACACACTGTGGTTTAAGCTATCAAATTACAGGAAAGACAGCAGTTGGGTCCAGTTAGAGTGGGGAGAGCTCCCAGACGTTTCAAAACATCAGGAGTCTGTCTGAGTGGTAGGGAGATGGCTTACTTCATAAGAACACTTGCTATACAAGCATGAGGACCTGAGTTTGAGTCCCCAGCACCCATGTACAAAGCCAGCATGGCCATGGGTATCTGTGAAACCCTAGCATTGAGGGGTAGAAACAGGCAGATCCCACTCTTTCACCAACCTGCCAGCCTAGCAATGCCTAGAGAGACAGTGTCTCAAGGAAAGCAGATAGAGTGATAGGATCCTCCTTTGGCCTCTTCAGGTGGACTGCATGCACAGGAACCCACAAACACACAGATTCAGAAGGCTGGCTATGACATGTTAAAACATCAGCCATCAGCAGCTCCTCCAGCTTTGAGTCATTTGGACACAGTCTGATAGCTTGTGACCAGACAGCACCCACCTCACGAGTACTTTTCATTTTTTGATCCAGAGCAAAGCTGTTAGTCTCAATCTTTCCGAAGGGCATGAGAACTGATAAAGTCTAGTTGAAAATGGAATGAAACAGTGCTGGAAGCAGTAAATAATTGTTTTAAAGAGCAGTCTGTCCTTTAGTGCTGGTAGATTATTCTGCGGAAGTAAAAGCTTTTGAGAAGCCTTTTTTCATTCAGTGAAGGAGTTTCAGCGAAGGAGTTGGGAAGCTTCTAACATCCAGAGAGATTGAAAGCTGAGCCTTTCAAATATGAGTTCACATGAGCAGGAAGAATTGAAGCCACTTTGTTTCATGATCTGCTGGGTGAGGAAGGGATAAGGGACTTTCCTGGCCATTGTCCACTTCTACTGGTTCAGAAATGAGCCCAGGAGAAAAGCCATGCCCGAGACCAGCCAGAACTTCTGTCATCTCCATCCTTCCATGCCATCTGTACCCTCGAGCTCTACTTGGTGGTAAGATTTATTTAACAACATGTGTGACTGAGACTGTTCGTGATGGTGAACAGCACAGATTTTTGCTGGGTAATGTGATAGTTTTTAACTTTGGCCTTCAGTGCGGCTTGATGGAAAAGGGCACTCAACTTGGATGCAAAGACCCAAGTTCAAGTTTCAGTTTTGACATTAGCTTTGCTGAGCAGCTCTGCTTTCTTGGTCCATGAAATAAGAATCCTAACACCCACTTTTCCTTATGCAGTGGTGAAGGGCTTTTTAAGAATTTAAAATGAGTGAGCAGAGAGGTATCAGTCTCATGTCTTTGGTGACAAATTTTGTATACTTGAATTTGCATACACCCCCCCTTGTTTGTGACAGGGTCTCATGTAGCCCAGCCTATCTGTGAACTCTGCAGTGGAGAGGCTGACCTTGACCTTCTGATCCTACTACCTCTAAATGCTGGGATTATAGACTTGCCCCACCATACCCTTCTCTTCCTGTAGTTTATTCAGAGTTTTTTGCCTTTGGAATGTCTGTGTGTTGGGTATTTCTCTTCACATGGGATTTGCCTGTAGCAAATAAACTTAAACCATCCCCTCAGTGCAATTCATTAGTCCCTTGGCATATTTGCAGTTTTTGATTACTGTATTCAGTAGACAAGGCTGCCTCTCGTGAGATCGTGGGACACGTAGAGGAGTGTGAAAATCTATGCTGTGAAAATCCCAGCATGGTCTTTACTAGGAGTGAAGGATTGATGATGGTTCGTGATCATCACCGTCTTAAAACAACTCCTAGGTACATGATGTCGGCTTGCAGAGTGGAAGGGTTTTTCTGTGATTATGACCAATCTGGGTGAGCTGGACAGCAGAGTGAGTTTTTAGGCATGAATTATCTGGTGAAGTTAACCAAATAATTGCCAGCTGTCTTCTTTCTGCCCTGGAGGCCCCAGCCTGAGAGACTGCCGCAGTTCTCACAGGCAAGATCCTGTGTTCAAACAGAAACTGACTTCCTAGTAGAGTGTCTTTTTAAAAATGTTTTTAGATTTTTTTTTTAAATTATGTGTGTATGCCAGGCGTGGTGGTGTGCACCTTTAATCCCAGCCCTCGGGAGGCAGGGGAAGGCAGATCTCTGTGAGATTAAGGCCAGCCTGGTCCACAGAATGACTTCCAGATGGCCTGGTACTAGGGAGACCCTATCCAAAAAAAAAAAAAATACATTTACATGTGGTGGGGGGTGGGGCATGTGTCTAAAGAGGATCCCCTGGAGCTGAGTTACAGGCAGTCGTGACCTGCCTAACATGGATGCTGGGAACCAAGCTCAGGTCCTCTGGAAGAGTAGTATATGCTTTTAACACTGAGCCACTCCTGGTTCTAACCCCCAGGAGTTACAGTGATTCAAAGATTCCCCCCACCCCTTGCCAATATCAGAAGCCATGAGTTTTACTGATTTTTGAGGCTTCCTTTGCTCATACTGAGGAATTGTAGTAAGAGGGAAGTTGATGGTATAAGGTTTTGTGAAACAGTCAAAACTTATCTAAAATTCTGACCAAACATTTCTTTCCTACTAATTTTTCTAACAAAATGGAAACTCCAGCTGTATAAATAATGATTTTTGTTTGAAAATATCTCTTCCCTTGTTTTTAGAACCAGCAAGGGAATTAAATTATAAATAAATCGTTGCAAAGAACGACTTTGTCTCTGTGAAACGGAACACAGGCCATCCTGCTTGTGGCGGATGAAGCCAGCTGCTCTTTGGGGAGGTAGAAGGGGTGGACCCCGAGGTTGATGTTCTTATTATATCTTCACTTATGAATTTACTTGGTCAGTTTTCTCTCAGATCACTTTATTTATTCACAGATACTTTGTCTAAAATGGTATTTTCTGTTTATTTAGTGTATATGTGGCCGGCGGGGGGGATAAGCACGGCCACGTGTGCGCACGTGGAGGCCAGAGGCCAACGTAGATGTTTTCTCTATCACTCTTGAGTTTTGTTTTGCTTTTGTTTTTTTGAGACAAGAGCTCCCTGGAACCCACTATGTAGACCAGGCTGGTTTCTATCGTATAGGAATCTGCCTGCCTCTGCCTCCCAACTGCTGGTATTAAAGGCTGTGCCACACCCCTGGCAGCTCCTGATGTTTTTTGAGACATGGTCTCTTAACCTGGAGTTCACCAATTGGCTACGTGCACCTGGGATACACTCGTCTCTGCCCCCAAATGCTAGGGTGACGGGCCCACACAACGGTGCCCTGCCTTTTAACATGTGTGCTTAGGGTCAAGCACAGGCCACTTGCTTACATCAAGCCCTTAACCCACATCTCCCCAGCTCTAAGGTGAGAATTTCTTTAAAAATTTATTCAAGGGTGTGCTGGATAGCTTTAGTGTCAACTTGACATACCTGGGTTGAGAGAGCCTCAATTGGGGAATTACCTCTATTGGACTGGCCTGTGGCCATGTCTGAGGGACATCTTCTTGATGAGTGATATGGGAGGGCCCAGCCCACTGTGGGTGGTACCACCCCTGGGCAGGTGGGCCTGTGCATCATAAGAAAGCAGGCTGAGCAGGGGCCAGGGCAGCAAGCCAATAAGCAGCATTCCTCCATTGCCTGTGCTCCAGCTCCTGCCTCCAGGTTCCTGCCCTGAGTTTTCCTGCCTTGGGCTCCCGGATGAATTGTGACCCAGGATATGTAAGCTAAATAAACCCTTTCCTCCCCAAGTTAGTAGTGGTCAGAGTATTTTGTCACAGCAATAGAGAACAAACTAGGACAGAGAGACTGAAGACATCACTTAGCAGTTAAGAGCACTGGCTGTGTGGGGGCTGCTCGATGGCACATCAGTTAAGAGCACTGGCTGTTCTTGCAGAAGACCAGGTTCAAATCCTGGCTAACAATCATCCATAACACCAGTTCCAGGGGATCCAGCACCCTCTTCTGTCTTCCATGGGCATTGCATGACATGGGTGCACTTATACACATGCAAGCATGCAAGCATAACACTCAATCATATATAAAATAAAAATTAAAAAAAAAAAAAAAAGAGTACTGGCTGCTCTTCAATTTTCAGCACCCACATGGTGGCTAACAGCCAGTTCCAGAGGAATCTGATGCCCTCTTCTGACCTCCAGGCATTGCACGACATGGGTACACTTACTTACATACATGCAGGCAATACACTCATACATGCAAAATAAAAAATAATAGAGTATTTTTTAAAAAAGAGTTTGTTCAGGGGCTGGAGAGATGGTGCAGCAGTTAAGAGCACTGGCTGCACTTGCAGAGAACCCAGGTTCAATTCCCAGCACCCACATGGCAGCTAACAACTGTCTGTAACTCCCAGTTCCAGGGATCCAACGCCCTCTTCCAATCTCTGCCCCCACTGCACAACACAGAGACACTTACTTACATGTAGGCAATATACTCGTACCCATAAAACAAAAATAATTAATAAAAATTTTTTTTAAAGAGTGTTCAATCATTTTTAACACTGCAGCTCTTTCAATGTTGCTGTCACTGAGTACAAGGTCAGTGGCATGTTCTACTGAACCCATGCATGGGTTTAGCTCAGTTGGTAGAGTGCTTGCCTAGTATATATGAAACTCGGTTCCATCCTTAGCACTGCATAAACTAGGTGTGGCGGCACACACCTGTGATACCAGCACTTAGGTGGTGAGGTGGAAGCAGAATAAGTTCAAAGCCAGCCTGGGCTAAATGGGACCCTGTCTCAAAACAAAAGAGAGAGTTCACATTTCATTTATCTCCCAACCTCATCCTGTTTAAACATGTGATAGAAATGCCTCAGTCTGTGGCCAATGTTGATCCTTTTCTTTTTGTAGGTTTATGTCTTAGGTTTGAACAAGGGCACATCAGCCCAGCCAGGGTATAATACCCAGGACACCACTGTCTCCTGCAGTGAAACCTTCTTGTCAATCATCACACGTTCTCATTGTTATCCATCAAGGAGTCCCACATTTGATAGACAGTTGGCCTCATCACATTTTGAAACCAACTATTCTTCTAGGGAGTCGTTTCTATTATATTCTTCATTCCACACATGCTTAGCCAGTGCACATCTTCAGTGTTACCACCAAAGAACTGATTGCAATTATTTAACACAGTCATTCAGGAAAAAATTGTAGTAACTTAGGTTAGAGGTGTCATTGTCATCTTACACTGAACAAGAATGTTCCAAAGGAAACAAATAGTGATGCCCTTGGTTTTCAGTTTTCATGCTTCAGCACTAGCCTCATCAAGACAGTTGTCATGGCAGAAATGTAGCCAGTTCTCTAAAGAAATGGAAGGGAATATGGCCTGAGTCAGGGAGAGAGAACGAACGACGTGCCAGTGCTTGGCCCCTTTCCTATCTCTCCTGCTTCTTGCTAGGAAGTCAGTGGTTCCTGTAGAAACAGCTGTTTTTCTTACATCTGTAAACTGCCAGAAATTTCCTGTCCATAATCTTTAGTGCTGATAGTTACCCTCTCCAGCTCCTCAGGAATGCCTTCTCTGGGCCAGCACGATGGCTCATTGGGCAAAGGTGCTTGCTGCCAAGACTGATATCTGAGTTCAATCCCTGGTGTGATGGAAGGAGAACCTGCTCCTGCATGTTGTCCTCTGACCTCCATGTGCACACCCACACTTGTACACATACACATCAATCAAATCAATGTGGTTGTAATTTAAGAGTGACTTATTTTCCTTCTGAAGTGGAAGGCACACACTGGAACTAGCTGTGGAATACCAGACTGAGGATCATTAAGCGGAGACTGCTTCCAGACTGATTTGTAACTGCTTTCACCAGGAATAAACTCAGACATCTTGAAGGAGAGATGTACAGATGGTTATGGGAAGGGAAGTGATCGGGAGTGGAGGACGGGAAGGCCCTGCAGCCCAGTGTTCCTTGATGAGAGCACACTTGGGGAACTCTTACTTTGGTTGTTTCGTTGGTAAAATAGAACATTGGGCTTACCATGTATTTTTCATTTGATGCGTGGGTATGTCCCTGTGTGGATATGTGCACTCTGTGTACAGGCATGTGGAGGTCAACATCAGCATCTTTCCTGATTTTTCTCCACCTCCTTTTGAGACAAAATCTCCCTGCTGTAGCCACAGCAGGTCTGGATCTCACCATATAGACCACATTGGCCTCAATCTCACAGAGATCCCCCTGCCTCTGGGTCCCAAGTGCTGGACTTAATGACATGCACCACCACACCCAGCCTTCTACCTCATTTTTTGTGGCAAGATCTCTCACTAATCCCGGAGCTTGCCAATTCTGCTAGGCTGGCTGCCTAGTGAGCTCCAGGCTTCCTCCTGTCTCTGCCTCCCATGCCCTGGGATTTCAGGCACACACCACTGTCCCTAGTTATTACAGGAGTTCTAGGGACTGAACTTGGGTCCTCTTGCTTGCACAGTCACAACTTTACAGGCTGAATCATCTCCCAAGCCTCCAAATTTGCCATTTAGATCGTTTTTAGGCATAGGATTAAATAGCACTAGGTACAAGTACATTGCTGTTTTGGGCAACCATCACTCTTATTTCCAGAATTTCTTCCCAGGTGAGTCAAGTTGACAAAGCTATCCAACACAATAGGTATTTGCTTAAGTAAAGCCATCACTTATTAATATGAGATCACGTAGTTACAAAAAGCACGGGAAATTCCACATACAAAATAATGTTCTGAAACCCCCAGTTTGAGTACTGTTCTTGATAATGTATTCAACACAGTGAATTCTGTGCTTAGGGTACTGGCCAACACATCTCCTGTCACGTTGTCATTGACTAGCTTTTAGAATGGTGGGGTGCTCTCCCAAGTCGATCACAAATTTTTGGAAGGTAACACTTAACACATTAGTGTCTCCGTGGTGTTCTAGACATTTTTTACACACCACATACTTATGATATGACATAGTGTTTTGGATAGGTGTTTTTAACAAGTTTCTTGGTTGAGATACAGTCTCTGAGGTACAGACTGCCCTGAAATTTATTCACTGTGTACCCCAGCCTGGCTTCAAATTCATGGCAGTCCTCTTGTCCCCGCCACACCTTGCACAACAGGTGTGAGCCACTGTGCCTGGCTAACATGCTTATGAAATAAATTTGATTCAAGTCCTTGAAAATTTCGTTTTCAGTGTAGCTACAGAATTGACACCTAGATGGATGGTTTGTTTAATTCTTAGCTTGCTTCTGCAGAAAAGAACATCTAGTATCCACTGCAGTCCCCAGCAAACCCTCCAACACATGAGCTGCCACCTTTTCCAGAAGTCAGGTTGTGGTTCTGTTTCTGCTCTGTGTGTGTGTGCTTCCTGTTAGAAGTGCACCCAGGGGACTGGAGAGATGGCTCAGCGGTTAAGAGCACTGACTGCTCTTGCAGAGGACCCGGGTTCAATTCCCAGCACCCACATGGCGGCTATGAGCCGTCCTTAACTCCAGTTCCAGGGGAATCTGAAGCCCTCTTCTAACCTCTGTGGCACTGCATGACACGGGTACACTTACATACATGCAGGCAATATAATCATACACTTTATTCTAGTTTGTTTCTCCAATCAGGGGAATCTGAAGTCCTCTTCTGATGGTATTGCATGACATGGGTGCAGGCAATATACACTTGTACACATAAAATAATAAAATACTTTTTAAAAAACAAACACAAAGAAGATGTGCACCCAGAAGACAGTGCAGGAAAGCAGCCCCGACCTGGCGATCCTGCACTCGTGTGCTCAGCCTCAAGCAGGACCCTTGGAAATGAAATGTTAACGTCAACATCAATGACAGTAAAGCAGAAAACACATTCTTAATTGTTTGGTGGAAGCCTTTGTTATTAAGTCTTGGAAGTGGTTACAAGTTAATCCAGCAGTCTTGGGAAGTCCTCCTGAGCCATGGCCGGGTGTGGTAGTGTTGGGAGTGGGCCTCTGGGCCTTCGTCTGATGCTGAGTTCTTCAGAGCCATAATCACGCAGATACAACTCTTGTCCATTCATCCCCAGACTCAGCACAGCTCCTGACACATGGTAGGGACTCATGTGTATTTTAGAACTGACCTGCATTGACCTGTACAAATCCTCCTAGTCATATGGACCTCAAGTTCCTTTTCATGGGAGGGGGTGAGGGGGACAGGGACAACACACTGACTTCTTGCACATGAGTCCCTAGTGACCCAGCACCTCACACTTGAAAAGAGTAGTGTTCACCTCATCCTCCTTTCTAAGATCACAAAGGTTTAAAAAAGCTAATCATCTCACTATCTTGGAAAAACCCTCACATAATAAAATGCATGGATGCTCAAGTCTCTTCAATAAGACAGTAACTAGTGTCTGCATGTCCTCCCCATGATTTTGATCATTTTTGGATTATTTATATCTAATGCAGTATAAACTTTTTTGTTGTTTTGAGACAGGGTCTCGCTGTAGTCCCAGCTGGCCTGGAACTCACTTGGTAGACCAGGCTGGCCTCGAACTCACAGAGAGCCGCTTGCCTGTATCTCCAGAGTGCTGACATTAAAGGCGTGCACCACCATACCCAGCTAAACTTATTTTTATTTCTGTGTATGTGTGTGTGACTCTGTGTGTGCCCATGTGTGTGCAAGTACCTGAGGAGGCTTGAAGAGGGTGTTGGATCCCTTGGAGCTGGAGTTACAGGCAGTTGCGACCCACCTGACAGAGGTGCTGGGAACCAAACTCAGTAGAAGAGCAGCAAGTGCTCTTAACCTCTGAACCAGCCTCCAGTCCTATTTTCTCCATTTCTAAGACTTGCATTTTTTTTCATTTGTGTATATGAAGCATAACCTTGGTCTTCACCTGCATTTGTGGGTAAAATAGTGGTATATCTTGCGACCCATGGTTTATAAACCAGGGAGTTTGTCTTTACTCTTGGAAGCAGTGTAGCATGATCATTACAGATTGGGTATTAAAGACATGAATTTGAGGAGACAGAACAGCAGTCTTTATAGATTGGGTACTGAGGAATTCAAGTCTCCACTTGGCTCCTCTAGAGTCCAGAGTGCTCACTATTATACCATGCAACCCACCCCACTTTGCAGCTCCCTAACTGGCGCTAAGTTTCTTCATCTGTGACTCGGGGAGGATGAGATGAAAATCTCCCTGCAGCCTACTTACAGAAGAGCGCCCTATGGAGTAACCATGTTTTCATGAAGTTGTTGCATCAAATGTTGCGGGACTTCTCGTGGAAGGCATTCAGGAGTGCCTACTTGACATGTGTAGGTGTGTGGAACACCACGGGTGAAACTCCAGTTTGGAATCGTTGTTAACCGTGTGAGATAACTGCTTGTGGGCCAGAAACTGGAGGTGAGATTTGTAATCTACTTTCTGTATTGTTGGCAGAATAGACTGCTCCGCATTGAAAGGGGAACTAAGAAGTTCAAAAGCAAATACCAAATACGTGTTTGTGAAATGTGTCTGTTCCATAGCATCTTTGTAAAGGAACACAGCCCCCTGAGACCTAGAGGTTGTCATTGTGTGAATTATCTTTCTTGGTTAATATCAGAATGTGGCAAGTTAAATTAGCAAATTTAACATATCAACTGGATTCTTGTCAGGGAAACATAGGTAGGTTCTCCAAACCTGAGGACTGAAGAATCATGTTGTTCTACTTAATGTCACAGGAGGTGGTGCTCAGCCAGGACCTGATGTCCACAGGATGTGATAGATGTCGGGGTGGGGGAAGGGTAACACTTGTGAAGTTTCTTGCCCAAGGGATAAAAGTGTTGAGCAATACTTGGGGGTGGGGGACTGCGTACATTCACACATACAAGAAAGCCATAGAGCTGGTAAGTCATGCCACTTTGTTTTTAATCAGACAACTTTCCCTGGCCCCTAGGTCGGTACAGGAACATAGTCCTAACTCCCCAGACACTGAGTTCCCTACCTGGGACTCTGAACCTCTAAACCTTAGCAGGTCTCTTGGAGTCTCCTCACAGTGCCATACTGGGTCCCCAGCAACCTTCTGGGTTTCCCTCCCCATCAGTGACAGTGACCTATACTGATGTAGCCTCCGAGGGTCAGGTCCAAGATGAGTTAGAAAATTTACCTTCACATTATGTCATCTGGTGCAGGCATTGCTGTAGAATCAGGAATCTCAGCATCTAAGAGAACAGGCTGTGGAATCTTGTTGCCCATGAGGAGTTTACAACCTATTCATCCATTGAAAACTGTCACCAACAGTGACAGCCATATTTTTTTTTCAGGTTTATTATTTATGTGGGTGTATCTGTACGCATGCACATGTGCGTCCACTCAGGAGCCTGTGGTGGTCAGAAGGTGGTGTTGGATCTCCTAGGGTTGGAGTTACAGGCAGTTGTGCGCCACCCTAAATGGGTACTCAGAACCAGCACCTCCTCTGGGAGAGCAGCAAGCACTCTTAACCTCTGAGCCATCTCTCCAGCCTCTTAATTTATTTTCGCTAGTAGATTGGGTTTTGAAGCATCCAGAGTAAGCCATTAGGGTCTGAATTTTAGGTACCACGACCTTCTTTGATGAGCACATGGAGGCCCAGAGAGGGGAAAGGACACAGAGAACCACAGCAAGAACCAGTCGACACTCTGTCCTTTGGGTCTCTCTGCTGCTCTTCCTGACGCCATGTGGAAGGGATCTTCATAGGTTTAGCCATTCTTTCTGCAGGGGCATCCGAGGTGGTAATGTGCAAAGCTAAGCAGTGAATAGTGAAAGCCAGTCTATAACAGATTTCTTGGCCTGGAGATGCAGCCCTGGTACCTTGTCATCTGGAATTTTATAGAATTTAAAATGGGCATTTTGCTGGGTATAGTGGTGCATACCTGTGATTTCAGTGATTGGGAAGCTGTGGAAGGATTGTAAGTTCTAGGCCAATCTGCTACGATAGCTAGATGGGGAGGGGGCAGTAAAAAAGAAAGGAATTTATTTATGGGGCAGGGTATAATGCAGTGGTAGGACACTTGCCTAGCGAGCACAAGGCCCTGGGTTTGATCCCCAGCACCACCACCACAACAGAAATTTAGGGAACAGCCTCTTGGGACTAGAGAGATGGGTCAGTGCTTAAGAGCACTTGGCTGCTCTTGCACAAGATCTGGATTCAGTTCCCAGCACCAACATGGCAGCCCACAACTATCTGTAACCCCAGTAACAAGGGATCTAACTCTCCTCTGGGTTTTTCAGGTACCAGGCACACACATGGTACATGCTTTTTTTGGAGGGGGGGGGTTCTTTTTGAGACAGGGTCTCCCTGTAACCCCAGCTGTCCTGGAACTCACTATGTAGACCAGTCTGGCCTTGAACTCACCAAGATGTTCCTGCCTCTGCCTCCTGAGTGCTGGGATTAAAGGCGTGCGCCGCCACGCCCAGCTCATGCATGCTTTTTAAAGAAACAAATATACATTTACAAAGAACCAGTCTTCAGGTGGGAAGACACCCCAGAGCTGGTTCCCTAACTTCCTTGTGCACTCCATCTGGTCTGGTAAGCCACTTCCTACAGCACCTAAAGGTATCTGCTTCATTGTAATTACATCAAAGGCAGGTTTGAGAGGTGAGGGAAGGGCAGATCAGATTTCTTGTCTGATCTGGGGAATTTTGAATTTGTATTGTCTTTAATTAGGTGCTCCTGTTTATTTTAAAATTAAGCTGGGGGTGATGCATGGTAAGAAAGTTGCTATACAAACATCGGAGTTCATTTAAAAGGATGGGCTGCAAAGAAATGTAAATTCATTGACTTAATTGGGAGTATTTTTAGAAATTGGATGATCCCTAAGGCTAAAAGCCTAGCTGCTTTCATCTTCACAGGTCGGTTTTAGCAACCACTCTGAGAAGCCTGTCTTGGAGTGGACTTTGCCATGCAGTCTTGCCCTCCCCCGGGTCCGTGCCTAGGACTGAGTTCAGTCACCTCATTCCTATTTGCCAAGTACTTTTTTTTTCTTTTTACTTTGGATTGTACTGAAAACATACATGTGAAAAGATGTCTGTGTACACTGAAGTTTTTTGTGTGTGCATAGGCTGGGGGTCCGTCAACCTAAAGTGTCCTTCCTCGGGAACTGTCCACCATGTTTTCTTAATATAGGGCCTCTGAACTGCCCTGGAGCTCACCCAGTAGGCTAGGTCGGCCAGCCGCGGGGATCCGTGCGTCTCCACCACCCCAGCAGGCTATGTTGGCCAGCCGCAGGGATCCGTGCGTCTCCACCACCCCAGCAGGCTATGTTGGCCAGCCGCAGGGATCCGTGCGTCTCCACCACCCCAGCAGGCTAGGTTGGCCAGCCGCAGGGATCCGTGCGTCTCCACCACCCCAGCACTGGCATGACTTGCCGTCATTTTCAGCTTTCCAAAAAGTATTTTGTTATTTTTATTTTATGTGTATTAATTAGTATATTGCCTGCTTGTATGTAACTGCACTTGTGCTGGGCCATGCCCATGGAGGCCAGAAGAGGGTATCAGATCCCCTTGAACTGGAGTTACAGATGGTTGTTAGCTGCCATGTTGGGAACTGAACTGGTTCTCTGCAGGAGCAGCCAGTGCTCTTAACCACTGAGCTACAGCTCTGGCTCTTTTTTTTGCTTTTTATTGTGAGACAGGGCCTCCTCCCCACAATAGCCTTGAACCTACTCTGTCACCTAAGCTGTCCTTGAACTTGGGACTTTCCTGCCTCACCTCCCTGGTAGCTGCTTACAAACTTGCACCAGAAGCCCAGCTTGATTTTTTTTTTTTTTTCCTAAGGGCTGCTTTATTTTGTGCTAACTTAGGAGGGCTTCACTGCTGAATGGGTTATTGTTACATATTCTGAGTCCCTCTGTTCTCAACGCTGAGAATGTCCAGTGTCCATATGGTTTAAATTTGCATAGCTAGGGCTGGAGAGATGGCTCAATGGTTAAGAACACTGACTGTTCTTGCAGAAGACCCAGGTTTGAATCTCAGCACTCACATGGCAGGTAACAACTGTCTGTAGCTCCAGTTCCATGGGATCTGACAGCCTCTTCTGTCCTCCTCGGGCATTGCACAACACGACACAGGTGCACTTACCTACATGCAGGCATAACACTCAGACACATAAAATAAAAATAATAAATAAAATACTTTAAATTTGCATAGCTGAAAATTGCAAGAGGTTAGACATCTTTTCATTTAAAGGCCAGTTGTATTTCTCTTTCTCTCAAATGACGTTCCACATAAATGCCTTAGTAAACTTGGTTTACTTTGCTTAGGATGGTCTTTTTCTTTTGATTTGTAAGCGTTCCTTATAAACTAGGAAAGTTAGTTCTAACTCCAATATAATCTCCAAGAATTTTTCCCAGTCTATCTTTTATCCCAGTTTGTCTTTAGTCTCTGAGGTTTTGGTTTGCCAGATACAGAAGTTAATTTGGTATATCTGTGATGTGCACATGTTCATGTGGGGGTTGTATATATACATGTACACAAGTCAGTGTCCAGTATCTGTCTCACTCTCAACCTTATTTTCTGATACAGTCTCTCACTGAACCTAGAGCTCACTGATTGTAATTGGACAGTGAGTCCGGGGATCCACTTGCCTCCACATGGGTGAGGGGAATCCAAACTCAGGTCCCCAAGCTTAAGTGGCAAGTGATTTCCTGGCCCCCAGAAATTTCTTTTTTAATATTTTATTTTTATGTGTATGAGTGTTTTTTTTGCCTGTGGAGACCAGAAGCTGGTGTCAGATCCCTTGGAACTGGAGTTACAGAGGGTTGTTAACTGCCATGTGGGTGCTGGGAGCCAAACCCAAGTCCCCCACAAGAGTAGCCACAGTTCTTAACCACTGAGCCATCTCTCCAGCCCTCCAAAAGTTTGTTTTGTTTTGTTTTGTTTTGGAGACAGGTCTCCCTGTAGTCCCAGCTGGCTTGGCACTTGCTATGTAGATCACGCTGGCCTCAATCTCACAGAGATCCACCTACCTCTGCCTCCGGAGTGCTGAAATTAAAGGTGTGTGCCGCCGTGCCCTGCATCAGAGAGTTAATTCTTAAGTAGCATATTGCCGCCTCCTATTTTGCCTTCTGCATTGTAAATACAGAACGCCCTTCTACTGCCCTCTCTGCGCATAGAAGAACGAATCTCATTTTTTGTAGAATTTCTGTAGCATTACTATTTTTTAACCAAATTGCCCATTTGAGGTGTATCCCTGTACTCTGTATAGATTCAACTTCCTTTTTTACCAGGTGGTCCTAACCATGAAGTTTAAAAGCCCTTAACAATACATGCTCCATGCCTCCATAATACTTTTTTTTTTTTTAATGTGTATGCTTATATTGCCTGCATGTAGGTAAGTGCACCCATGTCCTGCAATGCCCGCAGAAGTCAGAAGAGGCTGTTGGATCCCCTGGGACTAGAGTTAAAGACAGCTGCCATGTGGGTGCTGGGATTCGAACCTGGGTCTTCTGCAAGAACAACCAGTGTTCTTAACCGCTGAGCCATCTCTCCAGCCCCATAAAGATTTATTTTTTTTTTAAATCACCACTATTCCCATGTAAAACAAACCATGGGTCACTTTGGGAAGGGGGAAGGGCATTTAGGCCTTTTGTAACATAAGGCAGATTTGTTCTCTCCTCCAAGGGCGGCGCTTACAAATGAATGAAGTAAGTCAACTGAGCTCGCCTGTGTTTTCCAACCTAGGGGAAATGATAAAGTGTTGCCTTTTGGAATAAATGCCAAAATATACCTGAAGACAAGTGTCTCATTTCCCTTAAAGTATTTATTTTTCCCCAAGCTGTATGGAAACATCACTTGTTATCAGGAATCATGCTTTTTGTGAGACCTTAAAGTGGAGAGTCTTAAAGCAGTTTCTGCATTACCTGCAACTTGCTGGAAATACACATCCCATCCTTGACCTGTTACCAAAGTTTTCTGGACAAAGGCCAGAGGTTTGGTGATACAGTTGATAGGGTCCTGGCCTAGCATGCATGAAGCCCTAGGTTCTGTCCTCAGCCCTGCATGCACCAGGCATGTTTTCAAACACCTGTAATCCCAGCACTCAAGAGATGGGGGCAGAAGGATCAGATGTTCAAAGCCATCTTAGCTACCGAGCAAACTGGAGGCCAGCCTGGGCTACTTTGAGCTAGGCTCAGCCAGTTAGAGACGTGATAGTCACTACCTTGGGAGGAAGAGAAGAGAAAGTGTTGCAGTTACCCCAGGTGCATCTTCAGGGTCTTGGCGTTATATTTCAGTTTAACTGAGAGCAAAATCAGTCCTTGTCTGGCCTTCACTGTCTGTGCTCTAGTCCTGCAAGGTGGACCGATAATTGTTAATCTGTTTGTTACTGTCATTCCCATAGGATTCCTATACAGTGATTGCTTCTGGTCCATGCTACAGCCTTGCCCTCGTGGATAACTGCTTTCATCTGGTTGGGAGGTGTTGTAGTTTCTGTCCTTTGAGGGCTGGGTCTTCTGGAATTCAAAATGACTAGAAAGGAAAGGTTAGGAACTGTGGCCGCCTATCTCTGTGCCTTCAGCTCTAGAAAAGGAGACAGTGGAGCCTGAGATGCCAAGCTTTGATCCTGCTCAGGGCTGGACATCCTTTTAACTTGTGGGTTCAAATGTGGGACCAGTTCAGACCTGCAGAACCAAAGACTCCAGGTGCAGGGCCCCAGCACCCTAACTCCTTAACAAGCCTTCCAAGTGAATCTGAGCATGCTCCAGTTTGAGTCTCATGACCTTCTTAGAGGTTATATTTAATTTTGTGATGGCAAATCCCATCCCTGTGGTGCTGCCTCCTGTGTGGGTAGGATTGGTCCATCTTGGTGTGGACCAGTGGAAGCACTTAGAGTGGGAAGTTTCTTCCAGAATTTTCCAGAACTCACAGTCCTTGTTGCCTTGGACCCACACATTGAGTCCAAAAACCGTGCTGCCTGGGCCAGTGCGTCCCAATGTCCTGTGATTAAAAACCAGCAGAACAGGTTTCCAGAATATGCTTGAAGTTTTGTGGCACTGAAAACTTGTTTACCCCCCACAAAAGCATCATTGTTCCTTCTCATCCTTCTGCCCCTCTGCCTTTAAAAATAATTTGACACCAGAATGGAATACATATTTACCTGTGGTGACTGTGGGCCATTTTCAAATGATACGTTGTGTTTGACAGGGAAGGCAGTGACTTCTGAGCCCCACTGGACCCAGGGTACAACCTAGAAATTTTTCGGAACAGAATCTCCCAAATACCTTTGAGAAATCTTAGCACTACCCCAGCCACATCTGTGTAAATGAATTCATGTCTTGGGGTAGGACCTGCGAATCAAGGTTTTCCAAAAATTCCTCCAGTCCATTCTATCATATCTGCAAGTTTGAGAACCAAGCTTTATACATTGCTTTTAAAGTAATTTCGGTTATTGTTAACAAGAACCAAATATCTATCACATGCAAGAAAAGGGTCTTGGGCTGGCAGGGTGGTTCAGTGGGGTAAAGATGCTTGTTGCCCAGCCTGACGAACTAAGTTTGATTCTTAGGACCCACTTAGGAAATAACCAACTTTTACGGGTTATCCTCAGACCTCCACATGCATACTTTGACATGTGTGTGCCCACACACAGTAAATAAACAAATAAATGTGATAAAATAAATGTTGAAGAAAAGAAAGGGTTGCTGAAGGCCAGTAGAGTCAGAACAGGAATGCTGTCATTTACATAGCAGCTCCTCCGATGGCTTTCCCATCTTTTGAAGAACTGCTTTATTGTGTTTCTATCTCCTGTTTTGTTGTAGTGGTTTTGCTGATTGTGTTGGCTGCTGGCAAGTGATGAAATGCCAGCGGCCACCTGTGCCAGGGAGGTCAGGACTAGACTTGCCGTTTGGCTCTGCTTTGATGTCATTAGCAGATTGATTCGAACCTCCTCGGCAGACTGACCTACACCAGCTTCTCCTGTCTTTGAGAGCAGTGGTCCTTTCTAGATCTGACGGTTTGCCTGTCAGCTGTTCCCCTGTCCTTAAGAGCAGTTGAGAATCCTCCATAGATTATTGGTTCCCCTGCAAAATTTTCCCTGTAGGGAGGTTTGTTTGGTTTGGGTGGGTGCCCCCCCCCCCCCGCCCCATCATTTGCTAGAAGGAAGGGACAATAAGGATTAAATACAGAACTGCGTTTCATGTGAGACACAGGTGCACTTACTAGAAATAAATAATTTTTTTTAACTACTCTTCATAAAGTGAGTTCTCTTGCACTGGCCCTGGGGCAAGGTGGGTTTGACAATGATGCTGTCTGGTCATGAACAGGATGGAGACAGAAGAAATTCTCTTTAATAACTCCATGCAGCTCTAGAATCAGACCTTTAGGGAAGGAGGGAGAGTTCATGAAATAACACATTAAGGGGGCTGCTGTGGTCACCTCCAGTGTAGAGCTAGGGAAAGAGTCCCATGTTTGGCTACACACTAAATCACAAATCTAAAGACTTTAGGGAGCTGGGCACGGTGGTACATGCCTTTAATCCCAGACTCAGGAGGCAGAGGCAGGCAGAGCTCTGTGAGTTCTAGGCCAGCTGGGGCTACAGGGAGACCCTGTCTCAAAAAGACCAAAAAAAAAAAAGTGTCTGTTGTTACCTGTTGTGGTTTCTTTTATTCACCTTTGTAAGCCTTTAAGAATACTGGCATAAAGAGCACACTCCTAAATCGGACTGAGCCAAATAGTCCTTTCTCTTTCCTTCCTTATTTATGAAATAACAGCCTATGTGCACATTTTAGTGAGCATGCAATGTGAAGACAGAAACAGATTTTTAGGAAAACTTTTAACATTAGTCCACCACTCATGGGGGGGGGTGGACAAAGTCATTTCAAGATCATTAAGCATATGTCTGAAAACTCTGGGGCATTTTGAATTAGGGTGGATTGATATATAAATAACACTGTCAGTGCTGTAGCCTTGACTGGTTTGTAGAAATCCTCAAGTTCCGTTTATCCTGCATGTATTTGTTGATGTTCAGCCAATGTGTTATTTTGCATTTATATTGACACTTTGCAAAATGCTGACCCTGGTAATAGGAATTCCAGATGGTTCTCAGAGAAGAGCTCTTCGGAGTTCCTGAGTTCATTTGGGGTCATTCCTCAAGAAAAGGAATGTGTTTCAAATCTGTGAAACACAGGTGAGCTTTAGCCACAGGTAAGCTTTCCCACTACGTGGAGGAGAGGCTATGGGAGGGCGTGACGCAGGACTGTGAGGCTACTGTGTCCATCGTCCCCACCTCCTCCCCTTCAGTGCATTTGGAAAGACTAGGTCTGTCTGTTCAACAGAACAGGACTTAAACTTTCCACTCCTAAGCCTCGTTTGTCCTGCTATGTGAGCGTATAAAACAGGTATACAAACCAAACATTTGCTGTTAATAAGTCATAAAGAAATATATTTTGGGACTAGAGAGATGGCTCACCAGTTAAGAACACTGGTTGTTCTTGCTGAAGAACCAGATTCGAATCAGATTCGAATCCCAGCACCCACATGGCACTAACAACTGTCTGTAACTCCAGTCCCAGGGGATCCAACAGCCTCTTCTGACCTCCGTGGGCATTGCACGACACGGGTGCACTTACCTACATGAAGGTAATAAACGCATACACATAAAATAAAAATAATAAAATTTTTTTAAGAAGAAATATATTTTAAAACAATTCTTGGTAGCCATAATTTTACCATTTATTCAAGATGAAAGCAAACTTGCATACTGATAACAAACACGTGCATGTTTGCTGATACAATACAATCCCAAGGTATAGTAAGTTGGTACATGGATGCTTACATGATACAAGGAGAACCTTAAGTCTTTGTTTTCTGTAACTAAACCACTGTGTTTCTGTAAGAGCAGAAAGTTCTGTATGCACAGTAAAAAATGCTGCCATTCATAACATGTAATGATCTCGAATCTGAGCCAAGGTGTTACAGACAGTGCCCGTGGGTGTTTCATGGTGTGGCAGCACACACACAGTGCAAAGTTGTGTGTTCAAATCAAGGTTGGCCCAGTTAGATGGCTTAGCTGGTAAAAGCACTTTCCTTAAAACCTGACCACCTGAGTTTAATCCTGGGGACCCACATGGTAGGAAGAGAAAACAGACGCTCGCCAATTGTCCCCTGGTTGCACTTATGCATGTGTGTGTGTGTGTGTGTGTGTGTGTGTGTGTGTACGCACGTGCACACACACACCATGAATGAATGAATGAATGAATGAATGAATGAATGAATGAATAGTTTGAACCAAGGCTGGGGCTGAAGAGATGGCTTAGCAGTTGGAGCACTTGCTGCTCTTGCAGAGAACCTAGTTTCAGTTCCCAGCATCCACATGGCAGCTAACCACTAACTCCAACCCAGGGGGAATCTTTCTCCCTCTTCTGGCCTCTGCATGGGTGCTCCAACATACATGCAGGCAAAACACTCACATAAGGAAAAAAAATGCAAAGATCCTACAAGTCTACTTAGAAAGCAAATAACAAAACAAAAAACAGAAAAACCCAAGGCTATAGCAAAGTCATGTGAAATAGCACTGCTGTACCCTGCCCAGAGCACCTGGGATTTACAAGTCTTTGATTCTAGATCAGTTTTTTGATCACTGCTTACTCAGAAACCCTCACTGTTACCAAATTTTTACCATGCCTCATTCAGTTACTAACCCCCTGTGGGGTGATGATCCATGGTTTAAGAAGCTTTGAACAAGTTGAGATGAGTAGTAAGGTGCTTGACAACCTGAGTTCAGGCCTCAGAACCCATGAGCTAAAAGGAAAGAACTGAGTCCTACAAGTTATCCTCTGTCCTCCACACATATGCCAAGGCACACGCACAACTGCGCACATACACACAGAATAAATAAATAAATGGGTTTAAAAAAAAAAAAAAGCTTTCTTGATTCTGTCTTTGGTCTCCTGACTAGTACATACCTATGAAGTGGCGTCTATGCTTAGAATTATTATAAAATGCCTGAGGTAGAGGTAGTGCAGAGGTGAATGGGTTAGAAAATAAACTCATGAAAAGGAGACAGACTGTCAGAGTAGCTACCTAGCTATACGACTCACTCTTGCACACTGATATCCTATGCTCCATGTGAGTCAAATTTCTGTTCAAATAAATGATTGCTTTTCCTGTGACAATGGAGCTACTAAGTAGTGCAGGATCCTTGGTAAACTGGTCTGCTATTGATTTTACCATTAGTAAAGGTTACTAATACCCCTTTCGTACATAACAAACCAGCCTTTTTCCCCCAAAGCTCATTCCAAAGAACATTTTAATCTCTGCACGTGAGCAGTGACTTCAGAATTACCAGGTTTGTGATTTTCAGAGCTGTAGGTCCACCACTCCTCCAGCCCACAGTTGTCATGTATTTTTTATACGCTAGTGTGTTTCAAGATCCTTTTATGTGTATTTGAAAAATGAACATGATTTCATATGTATTCATTAAGAATCACTGCCGGCGGCCTGTTTGATTTTTTTTTTTTTTTTTTTCCTGGACCTCAAAAGTAATGGCTCATTATGGAGTAGGGAAAAAGGCTAACAAAGACCTTGTTCTGAACCTTTCGTGGATAAGTGAGAGACTTCTGAACCATGGTCTAGCACAATGTTTGACCATATTCGTGTAACTGGGAGATGAGTCCTACTCAGGCAGCAGAACTGGGCCATCATAAAATTGCAGAATGTGAGTAGAGGACTTTGACTCCAGAGAATTACACATTTTCTATTTCAGTAGCTGTGTTGAACTGCCTGGATACCTACTTTGTGTCGCCCCAGATGAGGTAGTCTTTAAATCCGCAGACAGGAATCTCTGCAGCCCGAGCACCCATGGGTGACACTGGCACTCACCCAGCCAGACTCCATCTCAGACTACTTCTGCGTTTCTTCAGCCTAGAGAAACTGCTCCTGTTGGGGCCCTGGCAGAGCATGGAGATCCCTCAACCCTGATGTTGTGATTAGAATGGCAAGCCCCAGTCTGATCTTAGAGCCAGTCAGTAAACGTCTTAGTTTAACTTACTGCCCACGATGGGTTCTAGTCCAATCCTTGTACACTGGGGAGTTTCTCAAAAATAAGTAGAACTGGGGCTGGAGAGATGGCTCAGCCGTTAAGAGCACTGGCTGCTCTTGCAGAGGACCTGGTTTGCTTCCCAGCACCCACATGGTAGCTAACAACTGTCCATAATTCTAGTTCCAGGGGATCTGATGCCCTCTTCTGGCCTCCAGGGACTTTGCATCACACAGGTGCACTTACATAATGCCAGCTTTACACACATATATATATATAAAATAAAAAAATTCTTTAAGACACTACTCTCAGTTCTGCTGTGAATCAGAGAACACCATTCCACATCTTTGGTTTTTAAGACAGGTTCTCTTTGTGTAGCCCAGATTGGTTTGGAACTCACTATGTAGATCAGGCTGGCCTTGAACTCCTAGAGATCGGCCTGCTTCTGCCTCTCAGGAGTGCTGTGATTAAGGCATGCATAACCTTCCCTAGCCGGAATTTTTTTTTTTTTTTTTTTAAACAAGGAAATTTTCGTCCTGAAGATTTGTGTAAAGATCCACTTTTCCTTGGCTGAAAGGACTGGTACGAAAATACACAGTAAACCACCCCTGCGTTTTAGTTCCCCTTCTCAAAGTTTGCAAGTGGACAGGTGATATGTGGGGAAATTCAACAGCCCTCAGATGTGGGACTCTTCCTTTCTTCCTCTTATCACTCATATTTTTACTAAACTTTATTTTTTTTTAAAATCTTATTTTGTGTGTTTGTACAGGGGTGTTTACACACATACCACAGTGCACATGTGGAAGTCAGAGGACAACTTGAGGGAGTTGGTTCTCTCCTTTCACGGTGTGGGTCCCCAGAGATCAAACTCGGGTTGTCAGGTTTGGTGGAAAGCGCCTTAAGCCACTGAACCATCTCACTGGTTCCTAAATTTTATTCTTGTCAGGCTTCATGGAAGCTTCCCAGAAGCCACAGCTCTGTTCCCCCTTCCCTGGTTTTCCCCCTCACTTTAGTTTATGGTTCTCATAACCTCTCTGGCTTGGGTGCTTTAATTTTAACATTGTTCTTGTTCCATTTGACCAATGTTTAAAATGAATAGCAAACGTAATATATCCTCACACATTCTACAAGCAGCATACAGCATGCACTAGCTTCTCGGGCCCTCCCCCCCTTTCCTCCACAATAACCAGCGTCCTTCCAGGCCTTCGTCTGCACATTTTTAACAGTGGATGATCTTGTTTTATGTGGGAAACCACACAGTATACAATTAGGACTTTTTTTTTTTTTTTTACGTGTATGAGTATTATACCTGCTCGTATGTAAATGTACCCATGTGCAATACCTGAGGTGGTCAGATTAAGGCATTGGATACCCTGGAACTGCAGTTACAGATGGTTGTTAGCCACCATCAGTGTCCTTGGAACCGAACCTGGGTCCTCTGCAATAACAGCCAGTGCTTTTAACCACTGAGCCATCTCTCCAGCCCCAGGACTTTTTATACTGGCTAGGTGAAACAAAGGTACATGTTAGCTAGAGAATGCTACATCTCTGTATGGGTGTCTAATATAGACTGGTGTGTGTTTGTGTGTGTGTGCATGTGTGCCTACGTGCAGGCCTATACTTGGCACAGTGTGATCAGAGGACCACTTGCAGGAGTGGATTCTTTCTGCCCTGTGGGTTCTGGGCATCAGACTTGGCTGTCGGTAACAAGTGGTGGCTTTACCAACTGAGCCATCCATTCCCTTGGTGAGCAATAGGCATTTAGATAGCCTTTGGCCTCTCCCTGCTACATCCTTGTAATGTGCTTTTTCTGTGTATATTTCTTAGTACATAGCTTCCACTCCTGACTTTTGCACCACTGTTGACATGAATTTTGGACTGGGGAATAGCTCCGTTGGTAAAGCACTTGCTGCACAAGCATGAGGGCTTGACTTGAATCCCTACATCCCACATACGGAGCTGGGCGTGGTGGTGCGCTGCTGTAATCATCCTGTAATCCCATTGCCATAAGCAGAGAGACTGGTGGATCCATAGTGCTTCCTAGCAAGCCAGTCTAGCCTAATGGGTGAGCTACGGGTCCCAGTGACAGACACCATCCTAAAAATCAAGGTAGACAGCTCCTGAGGACTGGCACCCAAAATTGACCTCTGGCTTAGACATACACACACTTGCATATATGTTTACATACACAGAAGGCCGGCCAGCATGTTCAAATTTGCTGTATATGAAGTATGTATTTGCTGTATATATAATCTGTATAAGCAAGTTATATTGCATAAAGTATTCGCTATGTGTATGTGCAATGCAGTTTGCTTATATATAGTTGACTTTTTTTTTTTGGACTGGGCATGAAACTCAGGGTACAGTTTGTGTGAGGGACCATGTCACAATTGGTACAAATACAATCTTCATTTGCGTGAAAGTCTGCTTTGTACAAACACCCTCTTCTGGCTATATTAACAGGTTGTTTGGCTCACTTTGTGAGCCAGTCCAGAGCCACCCTGTGTTGCCCCTGATGTTACAACATTAGGTCCAACCAAAGGCTCCTCTGGGGGGTGGGGCAGGGCTCATTCAGTAGAGTACTTGCCTAGCATGACAAAGTCCTGGGTTCAGGCCTCAGTACCACATAAACTGGAGTGAACAGGGCATGGAGACACAAGTCTGTGATCATAACACTTGGAGATACAGGAAGCATTAAAGGTCTTCCTTGGGTACATGTTGAATTGGAGGCTAGCCTGTTCTGCCCGAGACCTTCACTCAAGTGGGAGTGGGGGACGAAGCTTCTCTGGAGTGATCTTTTCTTTACTACTTTCATCATTAACAGAGGAGGCTAGGTTAGCAACACAAAGACCATCACTAAGGCAGTGGCAACGAGATGACAGAGCTGTGACAATGGCAGTAACAACGTGCAGCTGAGGAATTCCAGGGAACAGAGTGTAATAGGGAGCATAGGCAATGAAGTCACGGAGGGCTAGGAAGAGCTGAAGACAGGACACCATAGGCCCTGGTCTCCGGATGAGTTCTAGACAGCTGCCAGGACTCCGGTGGCCATAGAACCCAGTACCCTAGCCGCCACCACCACCACCAAGTGGGTGGAGGAGCCCGACATCGAAGTTCCGAGAGTTGTACCACTTGCTGTGGAAGGGCTAAGAGTCTGACCCCAGAAGTCTGTAGGACAGTTGTGATGTTAGATGGCACTGCCAGCTGCTGCTCACAGCCCTGCTGCTGCCAGCGGCCACTGAGGAATACAAAAGCTGCCGAGCGCCAGAGCTGCTGGTCATCAAAGCATGGCTCCAAGCTGATCCTTGACTTTTAAGGAGAATTAAATACAGGGAGAGAACCTGTGTGCTTACTCATCTGGTTATCACCGCTAGTGCTTGTGTGCGGTCGTTTCCCTGGCATCGTTTCCTCCTCCTTGAAGGGCTTTAATATTTCTAGTGCAGGTCTGTTGCTGAAGCGTGCACTGTTAGAGGTGGAATCCAGGGCTTGGCTCAGGCTGCACGAGCACTCTACCGCTGGGCTTTATCCCCAGCCCTCTACCAGCTCTGTGCCGCTAAGAAAATCTTTTTTCCTTTTTGGACTCTAAAAAGATATTTTTGCTGGGTATGGAACTCAACTTTGCCAATTTCTTTTCTTTCAATACTTGCAAAGCTGTTGCTCTGTCTTCTACGTGCATTACGAGAAATATGCTGTCATTTTTTATTTTTCTCCTTTTAAAACAGGTATTTTCTCTGTATGTTTGATTTTAAGTCATGCTGTTGTGCTGTGTCTTTCTTAACGTGTGTAGATCAGAAATCAGCTTGCCGGAATCAGTTTTCTTCTACCAAATGGGTTCTGGGGATTGATAGGATTTTTATTTGCTGTGCTGTGTTTTAGATTCATTGAGCTTCTTGAAATTGTAGTTGGTTGGTCGGTTGGTTGGTTGGTTGGTCTTGAACTTGGCTTTGTCCTGATCCTTCTGCTTCAATTCCCAGCACTAGGATTGCAGGCATGTACCAGAGCACCCCATTAACCAAGTTCTGGTGA
Source organism: Nannospalax galili (assembly GCF_000622305.1). NCBI lineage: Eukaryota > Metazoa > Chordata > Mammalia > Rodentia > Spalacidae > Nannospalax > Nannospalax galili. The sequence continues at coordinate 1,567,908 of NW_008350331.1, forward strand.
TCAAACCCATGGCTTCGAGCATGCTAGGCAAGCACTCCACCAACAGAGCCATATCTCGAGACCCTGATTGTAGGTTGACATCACCCACGCCTCTCCTCAACTTTTTGAAATGTGGAATACAGTTAGTTCTCTGTGTGTGTCCTTGTCTACTGAACCTAACATGTTTCCAGTTTCAGTTGCTTTTTTTCTTCTGAAGATGAGTCAGTTTTAATGCCTCTTCTTGTCTCAGACGTTTGTTTGGGAGACAGAATTTCACTGTATATACCAAGCTGGCCTTGAACTTCTGACAACCGTGCCTCTCTAGTACTGGTTTACAGGCCTGCCTCTGGCAGTTTGGGGCTGGATTCCAGTCATCAGTGGGTACTGGTAGTTTTGTATTTGTGTAAATAGTCTTGAGCTTTGTTCCGGGGCGGCTACTGGTTTTGTCTTTCAGGTCTTGCTTTGTTAGGGGAGCAGGGCATTATTTATCAAGGACTTCATTTTGCCTCCCTAGTGAGGCAACAAATACCCTTCTCATACTCTGGCCTGCACCATGATTTATGACATATTTTTAGGCTGACTGGTAGGAGCAGACCATTCCTAGCCCCACAGGAGTTCCAAGCACTGTTCTTTATTTCTATAGGACTTGGGTTTTTTCCAGCCTTAAGGATTTTCCTTGTGTGCATGCCCTCTGTGCTCAGGACTCTCGAAACCTCAGGAGGGATTTCCTGTGGATCCTTAAGCGCTCTCTTGCTCTCGCTTTCTCCCCACCCCCCTTCCTTTTGTTACTCTACCCAGGTTCTAGCAACACACACACACACACACACACACACACACACACACAACTGCCGCTCTTCCGCTGCATCTTCCCAGCTCAAGAACTTTGCTGGCTCCACCTGAGCTGCCCCTCGGTCTCCTTCAGTCTCAACCCCCAAATGCAGAAATTGAGGGTACAGAAAATGAAAGCTGAGTGAACAGAAACTCCAGCTATTTGTGTAGATGTTGGGCCCAGGTGTGATGCTCCAGGAACAGAGCTTCCTCCCGTCTTCCTTTGTTCCCTCCTCCCTGCCTTCCTTTTTGAAACAGAGCTTCGAAATATATCCCAGGCTCACCTTAAATTCATGATCCTTTGCTCAGACTCTGACCTCAGCTCCAAGTGCTGGGATTGCAGGCATGCACCACTACCCCTGACTTCTCTGTTTCTTACAGTGAGTTTTACTGTTGGGTTCATGTCTTCTAAAAGTATTACCTCTAGGAGTTCATTTACCACGCTCCTGATGCAGGGATAGCTCGTGAAACCCTGTCCTAGGGTTGGTGCCCGCCCTGACCTTTAGAGCAAGGCTGATCATTTAACACAGTCCCCTTTGCTGAGATTTCGTGTTCTGACTGCACTGCAAACCATTCAGCAACTTCCTGAAGCGTGCTGCGATGAACCACACTAGTTTAAATGCAGAAGTTATCCTCACAAATAACAAGAAGTTTGCTGAGAGACACGGTTTGGTTCTGGTGATAAAGCAATTGCATAGCTGCTTGCTAAAGTAGACCTGTCAGCCCTCAAGTAAGAAACTGTTCATGGCTCTGCATAGTACCTATAAAACTATGTTTAGCAATGAATGGTTGAGGACATAAAAAAGGAGTTTCTTCCTTGCTTTCTAGGCTTGGGGTTACATCCAGTGATTTATACGGATGATGGCTCAACATCGCTTTTGTTTTCACTGTGTTTCTGGCCTCGAAAAACTAAAACATGGCAGAAACGTATCATCCTGTCATCCGAAAAGAGGATTGACTTGGTTTCCTCCCCACACAAAATTTTAGACTTTCCTAGGAGCAATATAAATCCTGAAATAAAAACACAGGCGGCTGCTGGGTGTGGTGCCACACACCTTTAGTCCCAGCATTTGGGAGGCAGAGGCAGGCGTCCAGGCCAGCGAGAGTTTTCTGGGCGTGGGATTATGTCCAGTGACTCAAATAGATGGTAGCTCAATATCACTTTATCTTCAGTACATGGTTTTAGTCCTCTTATAAAAGACTGAAGCCTAGGGACACCCTGTCCCAACACACAAACAAAGCAAGTCGCAGACTGGGAGGTGGCTAAGCAGGTAAACTGTTTGTCATACAAGAGTGAAGACCAGAGCTCAGATACCCAGAACTTGTTAAAAGCCAGAGAGAGTGCACATCTGAATCCCAGCATTCTCAAGGTAGGATGGATGGCACAGACAGAATCCTCAGAAGCTGGTGGGCCGGCCACATACAGGAGACCCTGTCTCAAACAAAAGCAGGCACCGACACCCAGGGTTTCTTATGATCTCTGCACACCAGCACTGTCACACGTGAACACATACATCATACACAAATGTTTTGCAAATATGATAAACTGTGAGGGGAGTTTATCCCAATAGTCTAAGGCCGAATGTGGCCCAGTCCCTATTTTGTAAATAAAGTTTTATTGAAACACAGCCCTGCTCACTGTTCGATATTCTCTCTGGCTGCAGTACAGCCTAACATTCACAAGTTGCCCCTTGGAGAAAATGTTTCTTGACTGCTGTTTCATTCCACTGGTGTTGATTCAAGATATAATATCTAATACCAAAAATTAAGACTCAGAAGGGAAAGTAAACTAAATAGTACTCCAGAAGATTCCAGAACTCTTGCAGTGAGGCGTGTGGGCAGCAGGATTGGCCTAAATATCCTCTCCGCCTGCCACTGAATATATCTTACATGTTCTTACTAAACTTTAAAGTAGAAAGTTGATGTCCAGAGAACTCTCAAATTCCATTTTATGGATAGTATACATACATTTAATGTTAGTAGTTTGATTTTTAAGGAAACACATTGCAAATCTGAGTACATTTAAAACCCTCTTTTGAGTTAATTTAATTACAAAGTTTCTCCTTCTGTTTCTGAAAAAGCAGATCAAATTTAGACTTGGAACAGAACAAGGAAGCTTCAACATTGTGTGCAATATTTCCATCCCAGCCTGCTCTGTGGGGGCCTCACTGGGACTCGATACAAAGGGTTATCGCTGCAATTATTTATGAATTATTACAAATATTACTCATCCACCCTTATTCCATCTAAGTAACAGGAGGCTTATTTATTAATTAGGTCCTTCTCTTAAGCTTCCCTTTGGGTTTTTATAGATTCAGAATTAATCTGGTTTTGCCTTGGTTTGAGTATTTGTGTTTAAGAAGGCATCAGATCCCGATCCCTTCCCCCACCCCAACTGGAGTCACGGATGGCTATTAGCCACTATGTGGGTGCTGGGAATCGAACTCAGGTCCTCTTCAAGAACAGCCAGTGCTCTTACCCACTGAGCCATCTCTCTGACCCCAGTATTTGTGTTTAAGGCAAGGTCTCGATATGTGGCCCGGCTAGCCTAACACTTAGGTCCTCCTGCTGTTGTGCCTGGATTACAAGCCTGTGACCACAGACACACACACACCCATGCCAGCAGTTTTTGGCTTTTAAAACTAACATCACTTAATGGGAAACTGGGAGAGACTCAGGGAAGAGGGCCGTGCTTCGGCCCTTGAGTGCCAGAGAAAATGGCATTGCTGTTCGTTGACCGCAGTTCACCTGCTGATGAAAAGTGCTGTACGCAGCGGGCGGACTTGATGAGAACTTTTAACGGATTTTTGACACTGCCTTTCTCTGTGTAGAGCAGACTGGTCTTGAACTTGCAGCCATCCGTCTGACTTTACCTCCCCATTAATGGGATTACAGGCTTATGCCACCACAGGCAGCTGAGAATTAAACATGAAGAAGCACTCCTGCTTCAGAAAGGCAGGTTGGACACGGTGTCCCCTTTTCCTAGAGAGAGAGAGCTGCGCCTGCAGGCCTGACGGCGCTCTCATGCAAGTCTCTGCACGTGGAAAGCTGAAGCAAGGGTTGTGAGGACAGCTTAAGCTATAGGGTAGGGCCTGTTTGGGGGGAAAATAAATGAATAAATAATGAACATTTTTTCAGTTGTTGAAAATGAGAGTAGGACCTCAGTGGAAAAGATGTTCCAGCAGATTTCTGGAATGCCAGGAAGGTCATAACAGTCAAGGAGGATGGAGAAAGCTTTCCCAACAGAGTCCGGGGGAGCACAAACGCACCAGGGTGGTAAAAGCCAGGGTGAGCAGGGGGCTGGAGTGGAGGCTGGTAGGTACAATAAATGTTCAGAGCATAACTTCCTTGCATCAAGGGTTTTTGAGAAATCTCAAAGCAGGTTGGCTCCATTCTGGCTTCAAAGGGGGAATACTCTGACTTGAGCCTGGCCCCATCCGCCACCTTCATAATCACATTGACAAGCTTTGTCTGTGTTATAAAGTGTTCGATTTTGCAGTGTTTCATTCCACAGTTTAAACATACAATAAAGCCTGACCAGACACTTAACCGAGAATGCTAACCCCCAGACTACCAGAGACACGTCACTGGCACTAGAGGAAATTTTCACAGTGCACAATGTGATCTAGTTTTTTGTTTTTTCCATGCTAGGGACGAAACACAGAGCCTAACCCATACTGCTGCATATCATCTACAGCCCCAAGGCTGTTTTATTAAGGTAGGAGAAAATGGGTGGAGAGGTGGCTCAGTGGTTAAGAGCACTGGCTGTTTTTCCATGGGACCCAAGTTCCATTCCCAGCACCCATGTTGGTTGCTCACGACCACCTAGAATTCCAATTCCAAGGGATCTGACCTCCCCAGGCATCAACACACAAGTGCACACGTGATGTTCACACATATACCCCAGCACACATGCATATATAAATAAATCTTTAAAGACTAAATAAGGGGCTGGAGAAATGACTTCAGCAGTTAAGAGCAGTAACTGCTCTTGCGGGTTCAATTCCCAGCACTAACAACTGTAATTCCAGTTCCAGAGGATTCAACACCTTCTCACCTCTGTGGGCATTGCATGACACAGATGCACTTACATGCATGCAGGCAATACACTCATACACATACAATATAAATCTAATCGCTCAGGACTAGGGAGATGGTTCAGTGGGTTAGGGCAGTTGCCACCAAGACTGATGGCCTGAGTTCAATCCCCAGAACCTACATGGTAGAAGAAATTGTCTTATGACTTCTGCACACTCAAACACACACACGCAATTTTTTTTAAGGTTTAAAAGTTAATAGCAAAAATAAAATCTAAGAGAAAGCGGCTCAAATCAGCCACAGGCTTGTCAGCATTGAGGTTGGGTATGAAAACAGTCTCCAGTGCTCAGAGGACCAGTAAGGTCAGCTTTGACTCAAGTGCGGGAGTAAAACACCTCCTCATTGCTATAAGGAATAGTTTAATCTTCTATACTAGTGTTTGGATGTGTTCTAGGAACGCAGTTGGTTAGAAATGGGAGTGGTGCTGGCTCTGTTTTAAGTGGGACCAGCTCAGGTTTATTGAAACAGAAGATGAATTTATTGAAAAAAATATTGAATCACTCACAGGGAGGTTGGGAAGGTGAGAACCAAGCTTGGGAAACAGGTGGAGGCCTTGAGGGCCAGAACCTCGGCTGAGATGCTAATTGACTAAGGCACAGCAGATCTCGATGTTCTGTGGCTGGCCTCCCGCACCTCCACAGCCGTCTTCACAGTGCCCCATGGTGCCTGCCACCGCTGCTGCACTACTGTGCTTGTGGTCAGCGTGATCTCCTCTGGTCTGCTATTCCCCAGAGCTGAAACCCAAGGTGGGTGTGTGCTTGGCCTTGCCTAGGTCAGGGCTTAAAGTTATTCCACTTGCAGCCCTATTACCCAAGAAATTTTTATTCACCCGTTACATGGGTATATATAATGGTATACAAACTAAACATTTACTAATAAACCATAAATTTATTTCAAAACAATTTTGATGTACAATTTTACCATTTATTAAAGACAAAGGCAAATTTGCACATGAATAAAATGAATGTGCTTAACTGTTTTTATTTTTGAGACAGGGTTTCCCTGTAGCCCCAGTTGGCCTGGAACTATGTAGACCAGGCTGGCTGGCTTCAAACTCACAGAGATTCGCCTTCCTCTGCCTCCTGAGTGCTGGGACTAAAGGCATGCGCCCGGCACACCTGGCTTCTTATCCCTTTAGAAGAGGAAACTTAAGCCCAATAAAAACTTTCTTCTATAAATTGCCTTGGGCATGATGTTTTATCACAGCAACAGAAAAGTAACTAATACAATTTCTTATTACGTATTTATTTTTAAGTTAGCATTCACAGAATTAGGTATCATTACGACATTTTCAAACAGAAATTGCTTTAGTTGATTATCTTACCCCCAGCTTCCTCAGCCCCCTGCCCGTTTGGTATCCTTCTCCCAAGTCTCCTTCCCACTTTAATGCCACGTGTTCTTTGCTCTCTCTCCTATTCCTCAGCATCTCTTCTAACCAGCTCTTGACTCCCTTCTAGTTTTTAGGCCCAGGCTGATTGCCGGCATTAAAGGTGTGTGCAAACACACCCAGCTTAGTTATTTTAAAATAAAAAAGGGGGCTAGAGAGATGATTAAGAACACCAGATGCTCTTGCAGAGAGGACCTAGGTTCAGTTCCCAGCACCCACATGGTGGCTAATAACCATCTTTAACTCCAGTACCAGGGAATCTGACACCTTCTGATCTCAGGCATTGCACAGCACGGGTGCACTTACCCGTATGCAGGCAATACAGCCACATAAAATAAAACAGTCAAAATTTTTTTAGGTTAATTTTTATTTTACATGTCTGAGTGCTTTGCCTGCATGGATGTATATGCAGCTCGTGTGCAATCCCAAGGCCTGAAGAGGGCATCTGGTCCCCTGTAACTGGAGTAACAGCTGCCAAGTGGGTGCTGGAAAGCAAACCTGTGTTCTCTGCAAAAACAGCAAGTGCTCTTAACCACTGAGCTATTTCCCCAGCCCCAAAGATCAAATCTTGAACTGAGCATAATAAAACTCTGTGGTAAAGTACCTGCCTAGCCTGCACTGGCCCTGGGTTCAATCCTCAAGAAAAAATGGAGTTATATCTTGGCCAAATGGTCAGCATCTATAGCATTATCAACATGTCTCAGAGTGGACTGATACTGCTTTTATAACACTCAGTGCCGAGTACACATCATGTAAATGCCTAGGACCAAATGGCAAAAGCACGTTCGGTGCCATTTCAGAAACCGTTGGGATTTCTTTACTAACACCAAGCCAGAATTCATTGAATGGTTGTTGTTTTTTTTAAGCAAACGGGGGTCAACTCAAACAACAGTTTTTCAGATGAAGCATTCTAGCACAATGAGCTCCAAAGATAGAGTAATTTGATTCTTACGTGCTGAGAACAATGGGGGGACAATGTTAAAGTCTTTGTTTTCCATCACTAAACCACTGTTTCTGTAAGCAGAAGGCTTTGGGTCAACAGTAAAAGCACAGCAATGTATAACCTACAGCAGTCTGGAATCAGAGCCTTGTGGTTCCTTCAGTGCTCACTGGTGGTGTGGGTGTGTTGGCATGCTCGGTGCAAAGCACAGGAATTGTGTTTTCAGAACCAAGCCTGCTGTGAGGTCCTGGGGTGCAACTCAGGCAAGCACAGTCAGCAACACCTCAAATTAATTTGCACATCTTAATGGTGGGTTGATTTTTTTTTTTTTTTTTTGGTCATTGAATATTCAGAAACCTTTTACTGTTTATGTATTTTTTTTCGAGCTCCCACATTTAGTTATGTGACCTCATATGGGGCCGTAACCCACACTTTAAGAGGCTGCTTTTAAGTGCTGTCATGGCCTAGGAATCCAGAGAAGCTAGACTTGCAGCACTAGGTGTTTTCAGCTTCTGTAGCTGATGGGGTTACCTGCCACACACGCTGGTAAAGTGGAGTGTTTTGTAAACATAGGAGGGAAGGTACAGCCCTAGGCAGTGAGACACAATAATGTCCACCCAGACCTTCAGCACTGTACACTGAAGGGAGATCGTAGAACGTCAGTCATGCCAGGAACTGGGAAACAGTCGGCCAGGGTCTAGACAGCAGGTTGGGGAACAGGGCAGAAGAAGAGTGGAGACTTGGTAGAGGATGTGATAAGATGGAGTATTAGGAAGAGTTGAAGGGTGCAGTCAATGCAGTCTGTCCCAGCAGACAAGGAACTGGAGATGCCAGGGACGCAAACATCAGTGCTGTGGGAGCTTTTCCTGGGGAGGTGGGAGCATACATCTACTCATCCCAGAGAGGGCACCAACAACAGACTGCAGAAATCATCCCACCCAAGTCTAACTTGGTGAGCCAATGAGTTCAGCTGCAGTTACCTTCAGGAGTGTGAGCATTTTACAGGTGGCCCCCAGCTAAAGTTAATTGAAAGGAAATACAGTCACTATTTGATTCTAAAGTGAGCAAAGTTTCAGTGGCCTTCTGGTCCAAGAGTGTCATGTGACTAACGAGTGGAGACGAGATGAGAGGGTAGTGTGGCTCCACTGAAGGCAGCACAGAATAACTAAAATGGCTAAATCAGGAATTAGGTGCATACGCGTATTACATGGACACCCGTGACCACCAGCGACAGTTGTACCCTTGGTTCCCCTAGGAAGATAGCTACTGTAAGTTCTCAGAAATGATACTTTTGGGCATCTTTGTTTAAATTATCTTAAATTGATCCAAAAAAGAAATGTGTAGGAGGGCTGGAGGCAGGGCTCAGCACTTGAGCACAAACTGTTCGTGTAAGAGGGCCTGAGTTGGGTAGCATGCCTCTGGCTTCTACAGACCGCTGTATTCACAGACACACATGAATATACACAATTTTAAAAATAATACACGGGGGGCTGGAGAGATGGCTCAGTGGTTAAGAGCACCAGCTACTCTTGCAGAGAACCTGGATTCGGTATCTGACACCCTCTTTCTGACCTACACAGGCATTGCATGGCACGGGTGCACTTGCATACATGCAGGCAGTAAACTCATACACATAAAAAATAATACACAGCCTTTAATCCCAGCACTCAGGAGGCAGGGGAAGGCAGATCTCTGAGATCAAGGTCAATCTGGTCTGTGTAGCAAGTTCTAGGCCAACAGGAGCTATGGGGAGACCCGGTCTCAAAATAGTGGTTTTTTTTCAAAGAACTAATGTAGAAAGGCTGGCTGGCATTAGTGCATAACTAAATGGCTTCCAGTCTTAGTGTCTCTAGTGTTAGCATTGTATGTCTGTTTGAGGCTGCTTTTCCTTTAGAAATGTTAATGTGCATAGAACTGGATTCCCAAGTTAGTCTGTATATTGGTTAGAATGGAGTGGAGCTGGAGAGATGGCTCAGCCGTTAAGAACACACACAGAGAACCTGAGTTCACTTCCCAGCACCCGTGGCAGATGGTGCACAGATGCCCCTAACTGCAGCTCCAGGGAGATCCGGTGCTGTTGGAGTGCACATACCCCAACATACATACACATAAAAATAAATCTTTTCATAATTAAAGCGAAAGAAGGAAAGTGGTCGTGTGGGTCCCCTGTAGTTATCCAAGTGAGAAGTGATGGTGGGGAGATTGGAGGGGACTTCTGAAGTTTAGTTTCTATGGGTTTATCACCTTGGGAAATGACTCCACTCACCCTCCAGCCCTTTGAGACCCCACTCTGGGCTTGCTTCAGGAGAATAATCCTTTTTCTTTGCCTATATCCTCTCTGATAGCAGGGACCTCTGTGCTATCTATAATCAGGCGCATTCAAGGCCTGGTATATGGAAGGCACCCTTGTTTTGAATGAGAAATGCCCTCTCTAGGCCCGTGTGTTTGCACATTTGTTCCCCAGCCGGTAGTGTGGTTTTGGAAGGTTATGGACCCTTTACGAGGAGGAGCCTTGCTGGAGGAATGGAGTTACTGGAAGGTGGGACTTGAAATTTGATAGACAGACCCCGTTTCCTGCCCACTCTCAGCTTCCTGATTGCAAATGCAATGATCGCTGTTTCACACCTGCTGCCAAGCCTGCCCTACGACAGACTACAGCCCTTCTTAAGTTGTAAGCCCAAATAAATCCGTACACTTTTCCATTGCTGCTTGTCAGGTATTTGGTTACTAATACGGCACTTTATAAAGATTTAAGTGGGATGAAATTAATGCATAGTCCCAACTAGAAACTAGGTCTTGTTTATCGTCATGCCCTAGCCCAGTGGCTGGGATCCAATAAGATCCTGCTCCATCCAGTCCGGTCTCATCCCTTCCTTTTGAGTTACGTCTCTGGTGCGCTTAGGCCGGTCCTCTTTGATATCCCGTTTCCCTTTTCCTCTGTTTGAAATGCCCCATCTCATCTTTGGCTTTGAGACACTCTGTGTCATCTATCTAGTCCTTCTCTGCCCCAGGAAAGGGAAGTTTTAACATTCGGTTTATTAATAAGCAACAGGCCACACTGTTCTTGGTTTAATTTTCCCATGGCTTAGTTGCATGGTGGATAAGAACCTGGTTTCCCCTCCCACCGTGAAGCTGTGTGCATCCTCTTATCTGCCTTGAACCCACCACACTGAACAGCACAGGGGACTTTGAGCAGTCTAAAAATTAAACCACCAGGCTTCATTTGTTTAACCTCAAATGGAAATGACTTTTTGTTTTTCTTGTTATACAAGTAACCCACGCTCATGTTAAAATGATTTTGAAACGTAACAGGCTAAGAAGAAAAATCACCATAAGCTTGTCACCCAAAGATGAATGCTTTTGAACTATCTGGTGTGGTGCATATCTTACATAGTTGACTTATGTGGTTATACTTTCCCCACAAATACAGGATTTCTATTCACAATCACTTTTTTTAGCTTGTATATGTACATCAGTCATCGCATATAAACGCAATATTTCCAACACTGTCATTTATGGTGGACACAACTGGGAAGATGCAAATATTTGAGAAACTGTTTTTGATAGACAAAGGCCAGAAAAGGCCATGTGTTCATGTTATGCTCTGGAATTGATAGTTTAAATAGTATAAATTTAACGTGTATATAGACATAGCCCTTTTTAAAACACATTAAACATTCCAGAAATAAATATGAAGTCATTGCCACATTTAATTTCACTTTCTAGAAAAAAACAACCATTAGCATGTGGTATGGATCTCTTTTAAGACAGACTCTTGTGACATAGCCCAGGCTGGCCTCATACTCACCAACCCGTTTCCACCTCCTTACTGTGTGTACCATGTGTAGCTTGATGAATGGATCTTTCCAGACTCCTCTCTCCTATGCGTAGATGGGAAATTTATGGTGAAGCGGACAGTTGTATAGTTTTGGGGGAATCATAGTCTACCCCAGCTTTCAGTCAGCAACTTTAATTTCCACAATGTTTTTCCTGGAAATCTTTCCAAGTCATATGTAGCAATTAAACTCCATCATGGACACACACAAACATATGAACACATAACACGCATATCCCCTGCAAGTTGGTAATGCTAAAGCTTTGTGATTTATCTACCAAGGGACTTTGAGGGTTCCTTTTGGTTTATTCACTATAAGTAACTGGTAAGGTGTATGGTGCTCAAAGCCCTGGGGAATCTAAACCACTTAAGACTTGAGCTTATGGTCCAGTGAAGAAACCTGGACCAACCACGTATTAGCATGCATAATCATGCCCACACATTGCTATGGAAGCAGAAGGGCCGTGTCTCAATAAGACCGAAAAAATGAGGGTTACTTAAAATTTGAACAGATGAGGGTGCATGTGCTGCCTGAGACCTCAGGTAAACCCTCTGGCCTAAGGGCAGAATGAATGTGGTAATGTAAGCATCATTATTTATGGAGACACTATCATAGAGGTGGCATACCATTCACATGTGTTCTGGTTTGTTTCTCTATTGCTGTGACAAACACTGACCAAAACCAACTTGGGGAGGGAAGAGTTTATTTTATCCTACATCTCCCAGATCACAGTTAATCACTGAGGGAACTCAGGGCAGGAACACGGAGGCAAGAGCTGAAGCAGACTATGGAGGAATGCTGCTTACTGACTTGCCCTTTCGCCTATGCTCAGTCTGCTTTCTTATACAGCCCAGGACCACCTGCCCAAGGGTGCCCATAGTAGGCTGGGCTCTTCCACATCACTCAACAATCAAGAAAATGCCTCAGACATCCTCACAAGGCCAAGCCAATAGAAGCAATTCCCCAGCTGAGGCTCCTTCCCAGGTGTGTGAGGTTGACAGCCAAAGCTGTCCAGCACAGTTGACCCCTTGTCAACTTGAATACAAACATCTCACTATTAAAATTTGCAACCTTTTCATTTACTGTCCCCAGGATACATTAATATTAATATCACAATATAAAACAGTACAACTTTTATTAAAGTCCCACATGCCTTAAAAATTCCAACACTAGCCGGGTGTGGTGGCGCACGCCTTTAATCCCAGCACTTGGGAGGCAGAGGCAGGCAGACCTCTGGGAGTTTGAGGCCAGTCTGGTCTCCATAGGGAATCCAGGCCAGCTGGGGCTACAGGGAGACCCCGTCTCAAAAAGACCAAAAAAAAAAAAAATTTCAAACACTAAAACCCAATGTCTTTTTTTAAAGTTCCTTGGGTGTGGGGCTCCTGTAAAATGCAAGACAAGTTAAATACTGTCTTATTTCAAAACAGAAGAACTGGGTACACTTAAGCAAAACCAGTCTAGCAATGTAGCCTAATGTTGGACATCTGGGATTCACTCATGATCTGGGCTCCAAAGGGCTTGGGCAGCTCCACTTCTCTGGCACTGCCATCCACAGCACACACAGCTTATCTGGTTGGCTCAGGCTGGCTCCTCTCCATACCTGCTGCTGCCCTTGGTGGTCATCCCATTGTCCTGGCATCTACTGAAACAGGCTGCACCTTCACCAATGGGCTCTTCTGGCCTCTCAGGGTACAAAGCCTCAGATTGTGCCCCATGACCCCTTCAACCCTGGGGTCTTCACTGCAACTGAGACCACACCGTCACCAATGACCTTTCTGGGTCTCACACAGTGCCAACCTTCAGCTGCTCTCCAGGACCCCTTCATGCCTTCAAAACCAGTACCATGTAGGAGACTCTTACACATTACCAAGTCCTGCTTCCAACTTGAGATGGAGGCTTGGGCCCCCCTGGACCACAGCTTGTGTGTGCTGAACCTGAGGAAATACTTCCCAGAAGATTTCACCTCAGTGATGCTGGTCTCTTGTCACAGCTGATTTTTCAGCCCCAGCCAACCAGCATTAATTCTTTCACACGCCAGGCCTCTGTCATCTATACCTCTTTCAGAATTATCTTTGAAGTTCCCATAGAACTGCTCACTGAGCTCCACTTTCCACTCCAAAGCTCAAAAGTTCCACAGTCCTCCCAGACACATATGGCCAGACCCACCACAGCAATAAGCTTACTCTTTGGTACCAATTTCTGTCCTATTTACTTTCTGCTGCTGTGGTAAAAACACTGACCAAAACCAGCCTGGGATGGAAAGGGTTTATTTGGGTTACAATCCATCACTAGAAACCAAGGCAGGAACCTGGAGACAGAAATTGAAGCCAAGACCAGGAAGGAACACTGCTTACTGGCTTACTCCTGTGCTCAGCCTGCTTTCTTACACAACCCAGGACCCCCTGCCCGGGAGTGGCACCACCCAGTTGGCTGGGCCCTCCCACATCACTCTGCAATCAAGAAAATGCCTCACAGACATGCCCACAGGCCAGTCCAATAGACGCAGTGCCCCAATTTCGAGTCCCTCTTCCCAGGTGTGTCAAGTTGACAGCTAAAGCTGTCCAGCACAACAGGTATTGGCTTAAGTAAAACCATTGTTCATTAACTAACACAGGATTATGCAGTTACGAAAAGCAAGATCAATTTCACTTGCGGTGCCAGCTATAACACTCCACGAAGTGCCCCTGGTAAAGTGCTGCGTGTTTGCTCTGATTTGTGTAAAAAATGTTGCTTACACTGTGGTGGTGTATATCTATCTATCTATGTGCTTGTTTTTATTTACATAGACCATCTGGAAGGTTGCCCCAGTAACTTACAGTGCTAATAATTGAGAAAGGGAGCTGAGGATCTGAGGTGGGAGAGATTTGCCTTTCATATAGACCTGTTCGTTCTGCTTAAATTACAGTGTCATCTATTATATAAAGATTTTAAGATTTATTTCACTTTATTTTGGGAGTGGAGGGTTGTCTGTGCACACGAATGCAGGTATTCTCAGAGGCCCTAAGAGTACATCAGAGGCCCTGGAACTGGAGCTAAAGGCAGTTGTGAGCCACCTGAAGCAGGTGCTGGGAACCAAACCCAGGTCCTTGGCAGGAGCTCCTAACTGCTAAGCCACTTCTCTCCATTTCAAGGCTTTTGTTTTGGTTTGTTTCTTGGTGGCTTTTTTTTTTAATATTTTATTTTTTATGTGTATGAGTATATTGTCTGCGTGTAGGTAAGTGCACCCATGTCATGCAGTGCTTGGGGAGGACAGAAGAGGCCATTGGATCCCCTGGAACTGGCGTTACAGAGAGTAGTTAGCTGCTGTGTGGGTGTCGGGATTTGAACCCAGGTCTTGTGCAAGAACAACCATTGTTCTTAATCATTGAGTGATCTCTCCAGCTCCTGGTTTGGTTTGTTTTTTGATTTGTTTTTTTGTTTTGAATGAAAAGATAAAGTTCTTCAGGTTTATTATAAAAGTTATTTCGAGGGGCTGGAGAGATGGTTCAGGGGTTAAGAGCACACACTGCTCCTCCAGAGAACCAGATTTTAGTTCCCAGCACCCACGTCATAAAGCTTACAACCTGTAACTCCAGCTTCAGGGGCTCCATTGCCCTCTTCTAGCCTCCTCCACAAGTACCTGGGCACAGACACATAAATAAAAAATTGTAAAGTATCAATTTAATATGACGCTTCAAATATTTTTGATATGGTGATTTCCCCAGCTTTTTATGAAGTGGGTATAAGCTGTGGGTATAGAGCTCAGGGATTCCTACCCGCTCTGGGGTCTTGGGAAAGTTACTGGGTGTTTTAACCTTCAGTTTTCTCATGTCAAGTAGGAATCAATAATAGCAACTGTCTTAGGGTGCGATCGTGAAAATGAGCAGAATCAGGTGGAAAGCGGTTAGTGTGGTGCTTGGTGTGTTGTAAACAGGTTTCCGTGAACACTCAGGTTTCACTAATAATTCTAGAAGTCTGTCAGATCTTTTGCAACTGCTAGTAACTAGTCAGATCTTTTGCAACTGCCTCAGACTCCCCCCGAAAGGGAATGTGTTGGATTAAACAAACGAAACATTGGTCTGCCGTCTTTGGTTGTTACGCTTCTTAAAAGCACAGCCTTAACTATACTTTGTTTTCTGTTGACTCAGTTTCCAGCAAACATAAGGCTTCACCAGCCTTTGCCAGTAAAAAGAAGCCAATACTTTTCAGTGGTTCCCAGTGACAATCCCAGGATTGATTTGTCATGTCTCTCTTGGTCATGGTCCCATCCGCAAGGCAAAACCTTAGCCATGAGACAGGATTACTGGTTGGTGGGTTACAGTGCTCACCTATATAACCGTAATAGGAAGGGCCACCTACCGTGGTGAGCAGTCTCAGGCCTTTGACAACACCAGTAGAAGCTAAAGACCTAAGTACCGTGGAATTCCTTCCCCAATAGAAAAGTAAAGTCAGCAGCTCCCCAGCAGTGGCCATGGATGTTACATACAACCCACATGTGGGTGCCTAATGATTATGACTCTTATATGTAGCTATTAAGCCTTTGGAAATGCTGTACAGTACAACCGTTGCATTACAGAGAGATGTCATCTTACATGTAACTGAGGTTCTCAAGTTAGAACAGCCCTTGTCATTAGTAAAACTTATCCTTAAATTCTGTAGGAAGTGCCTGACGCGTCAGAATTCTATGTAGTATCTCACTTATCCAGCCCTTCCTCCCTGTGTGGGACCAAATGACTGGTGCTTTGCTAAGTACCAGATAAGTTGTTTTACTGGTAAAGATCCTGAAATAGGAAGATCTGATATGAAGATCTGCTTGTGGAGAGTAGAAACTCCTAAAAGAATGCTGAGAGGAAGCAAATTTAGTTTCTTATACTCGTTGCTCAACAGTCTGCTCGACTCCAGTTTTCCCGGCACCAAACAAGCAGGCAGGCAGTTCTGATGTTGTCTACCTAACGATGGCGTCAGGTCCCACAGTTTAAGGGCTCAGCCCCAAGCCCAGGTTATTTTCCCTGCGCTTCTAACCGACCAGCTGTGAATAAGAGTTCCCATGACCCATTTCTCACGATATAACTAATTTGATGGAGTGGCCACAGAACTCAGCGTTTTACGTGGCTTTATCAGTTTATTATGAAGAGTATTCCAAAGGAAACATCAGAGAGGTGCATGCTGAGGCACAGAAGAGGGCGTGGACTTAATATGGCCCCTTTGGGACACCAGTCTCCAGGAACCTCCACATGTTCACTTACTCAGAATCCCCTGAATCCGGGCTCTTGGAGTTTTTGTGGAAGCTTCATTCTATAAGCTGGTTGGTTTAATTATTGGCCGTTGATGAGTAAATTCAAACTTTAGCCCCTTTTCCCGCTCTAGACATTGGAGTTGGGGCTAAAATCCCCGCTCAGGTTGTGAATGCTGTTTCCCAGCTTGTGGTGCTATTTGGGGCGGGGCTATGCAGCCTTTAAGAGGTGAGACCTACCTAGAGGAGGTCCATAGGGGCAGGATATACCCGACCCCTAGTCCTGGCCAGAGCTTCCCTGATTGCTGTGATGTTAACTAAGGGCTTCCACACACTCCCCCAACATACACTCCACCATGCCTTTCCCACCCGTTGGACTGAATCATCTCAAACCAAGGGCCAAAGTAAGTCTTTCCTTCCTCACATTGTTTCTGTCAGATATTTTGTCACAGCAGTACAAAAGTAACTAATACAAGCCCCAACCCACTAATCATGGCCATCAGCTAACGCATTACCAAACCAAAGGTTTGGTGAACAGCTGAGGAATCACCAATTCTGTCCTGGAATTCTGTGGCAGGACACTGAGTGAATACCAAATTACAGCATCACAGCTCTCCATTTGGCAAGATGCTCACACTATGAGCTAACAAAGTAAAGACAGTAAGTAGACAAGAGAAACTTCATCTGTGTATGGCTGGTGGGGCAGAAGGCACCTGCACAGTTTAATAAGTTTTTGTTTTACCAAGTGTACGTGACTGAATTTGCCAAGTTCCACATTAAAACAATGCTGCCCATCATAGATCAAAATCCTTAGCTTTTGCCCACAAGAGTCCAGTTGCCATAGGCATCCAGTTCAGCCTTCCTCATTCATGAAAAGAAGAAAAAAAGAGGACCCAACAAAAGCATCCATTTGGGAAAGTGGAAAAACCTCCAATGGTCACCTTTCATCCCACATCATGTCCTCGACTGGGATGGCATATTCAGACTGACTTCGTGGGTTTGGGATGGTTGATGGAGCTGCTAATGGCCTCCCCAGTTAATCCTCTGGGCAGGATTTCTTGGGCTGTCTTTCTTCCATAGCTCATTTGTTTCTAGTGTGGGTCTATAAGCCTCATGATTGATTCCCGTAGAGCTGTTACAGGCCTTTGCTTTCTTGCCTAACACTCAAGACTATCTGGTATTTAGAATTGGTTTACTTCATTCGCTGCTTAGTAACTAAAGACCAGTGGGCGTGGAGGCTAGTCTTGGTCCTTGAAGTTAGATCTCAATCTCTTAGCAACTGACCTCTGGGAATTTCTCTAGCCTGTGGGTTTATGTTTTCCATAGGTCTTTGCCTCAAAGCAATTTGAATAAATAGCCTAGGGTAACAAGGCAGAACTAGCATGTCCCCCGGGCTTCTGATCAAGGGATGGCTGTTCACTGAAGGAGAATACAGATGAGCGCTGGGTCCCAGTCTCTTCCAATTGCTGTTGACTTTGTTCTGGGTAGAGTAGTTGTCTCTATCTCTTTGGATTTCTTTCCACAGACAGACCAGGCTTCCAGAACACAACTGTTTGCTTTTAGGTGGTCTAGTCTCAAAGCAAATTTTTCTATCTGTAATCACTTCCTGATACACAAGAAGTGACACATGGGCAGCCTGCTACTCTGCCAGGACCTGCCAGCTCCCGGTCTTGCCTGGGCCCAGCCTGACTTGGGTGCTGCTTACAGTACACTTCCAATTTTCCAGCCCAAAGTGCTTTCAGTTAAAAGGAGATTTCATTGGCTAAAACAATTGAAAGGTCTGGGGAAGACCAGCTCTATGAGCCAGGACAGATTCCTCTCTGTTGGTCCCTCTGCTTCATTCCAGGAGCTTAGGGCTTATCAAGCATGCTGGAAAAGGCATAGCTCCTCCTTGCCAGTAGTTCCACGAAAATCCTTAACACTGTCCCTTTGTCACCCAGCTTTGGTCATGTGTCATGTAAACCATTCACAGTGGGGGAGGGCCAGGATTAAGTCTGCATAGTGATTACCCTGACTCAGTTTATCTGTGTGTTCATATACATACACACACATTCTCTCCCTCTGTCTCTCTCTGTCTCTCTCTCTCTCTCTCTGTGTCTCTGTCTCTCTCTCTCTCTGTCAGAATATGGCGGAAGCTAATAGAGCAGGACATCCAATGTCCTCCTCTGACCTCCATGCACATCCCTGGACATGCACATACACACAGATAGGTATGTCAAGCACATACACTGCACACACATTCTCTCTCACACCAGGCATGAAATTCCTCCTGTGGAGCTTGTTCAGGCTATGAGAGGAAGGGTCTGTCTCCCCAGAGAGAAAGCAGTAACATTTGCCAGGCCAACCCAAGACTACAGAATCTCACATGATTGGACAGGAGAGATGGGAGGGGAGAAATGAAGTCAGGAAAGCAAATTGTGAAGTTGTCCTTCCTGGATCATTTGATAAATTGGCTCAGCCCTGTCCAACAGAAAGATAATGTGTGAAAAAATGCAAGCCACATAGTTAAAGGTAATGACCATTTTAATAATAGTGTACTTAATATAAAGCCACAATATTTTTTTAAGCATGTAATTGGTATCAAAATCAATGAGATGGTGAGCTGGGGGAAATGCTCCGTCAGTAAAGGCTTCAGGAAAGAACTTTCTTTGCACACATGACTACTGGAACTCACATAAAACACTTGGATGTGATGGCACATCCTTATAATTCAGCACTGGGGAGGTGGAGACAAATGGATCCTTAGGGCTAGATGACCAGCTAACCACCTAATGTGCAGTCCAGACTAATAAAAAGACCCTATCTCCAAAAATAAGGTAGATGGCATCTGAGGAATGACACCCCAGGTTACCCTCTGGCCTCCGCACATACATGTGCTCCCATGCACGCAGATTTTTCCTTTTTTGTACTATATATTTGAAATCCAGTGTGATTCCATATTTATATCATATGAATTGGGGTGAGATGGTGTTTGGCTTCTGTTGTAGACTGGGTGAACCAGCAACTTTTCATAGACAAGCTAGATAGACCTTGTCCTCTGATAGGTTATTATTGCTGTTTCCCATATTGTAGGGAGTTACTAGAAGAATCTACCCCCAAAGGAACTTACTACATTACACTGCTGGGTGTCTGACTGGAGACACTGTTTCCAAACGCCCATCATAACCATGCAGTGAACTTCACAAGCACCTAATTTTCTCTCTTAGACGTTAAGCCTTGGGAAGGAAGAAGGGGGCTTTTTTTGGTCTTTTTGAGACAGGGTCTCCCTATAGCCCCAGCTGGCCTGGCACTCGCTATGTAGCCCAGGATGGCGGCCTTGATCTCACAGAGATCCACCTACCTCTGCTTCCCAAGAGCTGGGACTAAAGGCATGTACCACTACGCCCGGTGGGAAGAGGTTCTTGTCTGTCTTGCTTACACCTGTTCCGTAAGTGCAGTTCCCAATACACAGAAGTCACACAGATTTTTCAGGTGAAGTAGAATTAAGTTAAATACTTAGGTGAAGGCTTCCTTCTTGCCAGGTTTTATGATAAGCTAGAAAAGGTGCTACTGGTTCAAGCTCATGACTATGTACTGTATTATTTTTCTGATGAAGGGCCATTTGTAGCCTATAATTACTGGTAGGACTAAGTCACTCATCTGATGAATATATAGAGAGTAATTGAGTACCTATGGAGACCCAGGCTCTTCATCAAGGACCAGTGGGTAAAGATAAATGAGGAACACTCTCTGCCTTAAAGACAGTGAGAAACACATAAGTAACCAATAAATGTTGGAGGACAAATAAACACACAAGTGTTTGGGGAGCACAAAGAAGAGGGTCCAGCCCAGGTCAGATCAGGAGATGCAGAGTATGTGAACTTGTGTTCCACGGTGCGTGGGACGTTTTTAGCAACCAGCCCCTGTACATGATGAATAAATAATGAACTTATAGCTGAAGAGTCATGGGCTCGTCCATCCAAGGATGGGTAGGTGGGTGATGACTGCGGAGAAAGGGAGTCTGTGCAACAGCCTAGTCTTCTGAGCAAGACCCTAGCTACGGGGTCTACCAGCCAAGCCCTACCGTGGAGCCGAGCAGAAGGACGAGGGCTGGCAGGAGCCGGCAGCGGTGGGTAGGGTGGTGCACAGCTCCCTTCTTGTTTTGTCCATAGGACCGGTGGCAGCTATCTCACTTTCTGATTACAGGCAAAGCGAAGGCTGGAGCTGGGCGAAAGTGGCCATCAGTACCTCTCAGATGGTCTAAAAACCCCCAAGGGCAAAGGAAGAGCTGCACTACGGAGTCCCGATAGTCCAAAAAGTAAGGGTGCCTTCATCCGTCTCCTTTTCTCCATGGTGTGGGACTCACATCTTGCAAAAGCTTGTGGCTGGCAGGATGCCAAGGTGTGAATAATTTGGGCATCTTTGGTTCTTTTTCATTGCTTTCTATGCCTTTCCAAAAAATAAACACAGTGCCTGCAGGTACCTCGCAAAAGGTGAGATCATCCAGCACCCGATACTGACTTAAGGGAAGAGGGGGTTTTTTTGTTTGGGGTTTTGTTTGTTTTGTCTTTTTGAGACAGGGTCTCTGTAGCCCCAACTGGGCTGGAACTTGCTATGTAGACCAGGCTGGCCTCGAACTCACAGAGCTTCTCCTGCCTGTGCCTCCCAAGCGCTGGGATCAAAGGCGGGCACCACCACACCCAGCTAAGGGAAGCGTTTTTTGTTTTTGGTTTTTTGGTTTTTTTTTTGCCGAATGCATTTTCATTTTCAACTCAGTGTATCAGCTTTTGACCTTGTTCCGTAGTCAAATTTAATCTTAACTTCCCTGGATGAACATCACTAAAGAATGTGAGATTGGAGCTGGAGAGACGGCTCAGCAGTTAAGAGCGCTGGTTGCTCTTGCAGAGGAGCCCCATTCAATTCCCAGCACCCATATGGCAGCTAACAGCCATTTGTAACTCCAGTTCCAGGGAATGCCCTCTTCTGACCTCCTTGGGCATTGCACAACACAGGCGCACTTACCTACATGCAGTCAATACACACATGCACATAAAATAAAAATAATGGTTTTTTTTTTTTTAAAGAATGTGAGATTAACATGGTACAGATGAACTGTCCTGGAGTAAGTGACGCCTCCACCAACCTTGGTCTCCAGCTCAACACGTGGTAACATAGGAACTAACTGTACTAGGTCTGGGGATGCAGTTTGGTTTGTAGAGGAGTGATGCTTAACATGGATAAGGCCGGTCCATCCCCAACACCATATCAGCTGGGTGTAGCAGCACCAGCCTATAATCCCAGTATTTGGGAGTTTGAGTCAGAAGGATTGGGAATTCAAGGTCACTTTCAACTACATAGTGAGTTCAAAGCCAGCCTGGGTCAAATAAAACCTTGTCTCGGAAAGAAGAAAAACAAAAATAACTAGTCTCACCCAATAAGGCACAGCTGATTTCCACAAAGTTAAATAATGAAATTTCATTTAAGAGAGATAGGATGCTTGGACTTTTCAGGGTATCCTTCATCAAAATGACACATTATAGGATGGACAGATAACAGTGCCTGACGGGCAGGTGAGGGAGGACCAGTCTGTTTGAGACCCTGTTTTAGAATAGTGACCTGGTTCCATCAGGTGCGGCCTCTTAGCTGTGGTTCCCCTGAGGCTCCAGCACGTTGTCATTCATTCAACAGATATTTTTGAACACCTATGTGTGAGATATTTCCTTAGACCTAGGGAGTGGGTAAGGAAAAACAGCAACTACTGAGGGATTCAGAAAAAATGTTACCCTCAAATATAGGAAGTTGTGGCATCACTTCCTTTTCCCATAAAGCTGTCACATAGCTTTTCGTGACTCACCCCCAAACACCAGCTTTCCTTCCGATGCTAATCTTGGGCTGCCGTGGGAAAAGAGGGCTTGCTTAGCTGCGAAGAAACCCTTCATTTCTTTACCTTTCCCCCTATCCCCCACCCCGTTCGGTTTTTGTTTTCCTTTAAGCTCCAAAATCTCCCTCAGAAAAAACACGCTATGATACGTCACTCGGTCTGCTCACCAAGAAGTTCATTCAGCTCCTGAGCCAGTCACCTGACGGCGTCTTGGATTTGAACAAGGCAGCAGAGGTGCTCAAGGTGCAGAAGAGAAGGATTTACGACATCACCAACGTGCTGGAAGGCATCCACCTCATTAAGAAGAAGTCTAAGAACAACGTCCAGTGGATGTAAGTAGGGGTCCACAGCCTCCCAGGTGCTCATGGGCCCCATCACTGCCTCAGTTTCTACCCAGTTCTGCTTTTCATGTTCACATCCACACATCATTTCCTCCCTCTCTCTCTATTCTCTTTCCCTCTCAAAGTCCTATGTAGAAAGTCAAGGCTGGGAAAGTGGCTCAGTTGATAGAATGCGTGCCTTTATGCATGAAGCCCTGACTCAGTCCCCAGCACCATATAAGTGGGCTGTGTTGATAAGCACCTGCCATCAGAAGTTCACGGTCATCTTCAGCTGCATAAGGAGTTCAAGGCCAGCCTGGAATATGTGAGACCCTGTCTCAAAAAAACAGTTAATGGGGCTGGAGAGATGGCTCAGCAGTTAAGAGCACTGGCTGCTCTTACAGAGGACCCGTGTTCAATTCCCAGCACCCATATGGTGGCTAACAGCTGTCTATAACTCCAGTCCCAAGGGATTCGGTGCACACTTCTGACCTCTGCAGGCATTGCACGACACAGGTGCACACACACTTGTACACATAAAACAAAAATAATAAAAAGTGCAGAGCCTTTCTGTTTAGATACTGTTGACTATGTATTTGACATCAATCAAGGAGATCATGGGATTCATCAGACCTCTGCAATTGTAAACTGGGAAACTGTTGACTCATCTCTTAAATGAATGCACATGTGATCTGATAGGTACACACGTATCTCTGGCTTGTCTGTAATAGTGTAGTTTGGTGAACTGTGTGGCTGTGCACAAACATAACGTCATGCTAATTGATCCCTGGTTCTGATAGATTAGCACATTTTTTGTGTAAATGAAGGTAAGACTTAAATGTCTGAGTTTCCTTTGCAGAGACCTGTACACCAGCACATCTGGTTCCACATGATAATGTCATTTGTGAATCATGGACAGAACCAAGTGTTTTATAAGCATACCATTGAACTGTGAAAGGACCAAATCTGTTTGTGAGATGTTTTAAGAAAAAGTATAGTTCAGGGGCTGGCAAGATGGGTTAACGGATAAAGTGCTTAAAGAATAACCTTAGTATGATCCCCAGAAAGGTGGAAGGAGAGAACCAACTCTACAAAGACGTTCTCTGATCTCCACATGTGGGCCATTGTGTGCAGGCACCCACACACACAAAATAATAAATGAAAATTAAGAAAAATTACAGTTCAAGGGCTTGGGATGTAGCTCATGGTCCACTGGCCAACCATGAATTATACAAGGTCCTAGGTTCCATCCCTAGAATTGGAAAAATTCAGTTTAAGACTAAGGTGAATAGGTAACTGAGCATCTGGAGTTTGGGACAGATCAGGAGCCCATTTTGACCTGTGTCAACATACTTGTTCCCTGCGCCTCGTTCCATCTCAGCTGATATGAGACCATCAGAGCAGACCGGGGCATTTCTCTTCAATTTTCATCATATTTTCATTCTTTCTCTCTTCTCATCCTTCTTTGCTGCTTTCTTCACACCTGGGAGTCCTGTGATCGGTGAGGGTGGTAAGGAGCCAGGCGGCTGTCCTTTTCTACTCAGAATTTGAGCCTTCCAAAGAAATAGACATTTTTTGGAGAAAAAGACTGAAAATTACTGTATTTTCACCTGCTTTCTGTGGTGTGAGTGAAAAGTGCATGACTGTATTTATGAAATATGTATTTACAAAGTTCCAATTTAACACTAGGCTGACAAGCAGCAAGCCCTCCTGTGATGGGGGCTGTGGTTGATTCTCCACCCTTTGGCTCCTGTGAGGCACCACAATTATGTGTGTTTGGGTTCCAGGGGCTGCAGCCTGTCTGAGGATGGGGGCATGCTAGCCCAGTGTCAAGGCCTGTCCAAAGAAGTGACGGAGCTCAGTCAGGAAGAGAAGAAGTTAGATGAGCTGATCCAAAGCTGCACCCTGGACCTCAAACTGTTAACCGAGGATTCGGAGAATCAAAGATATCCTTTGTGCCGCTGGGTCATCAGGGTTAGAGCCTTCTGTAGGTTTCTAGAGATGACAGACTGACTTACGAGGTACGTAGATGTTACTCCGGCTTCGTGCGAGGAAGGTGTGTGTGCACATGCGTGTGTGTGTGTGTTTGTGTGTCTGCCTTGCCCCAGAGAACAGTGTTTTGATGAGGCTGCCTTTCTACTGTACATCATCATCCCACTGATAATGATACACAGGAGAACTAGCCAGGTGGGAACTGTTTTTTAAAGCATTTATTTATTCATGTATGCTTGGGACATATGGATGCACTCACACCGTAAGAACACACTATGAAAAGATGACATCAGGTGTTGGAACTAATATTAATGACAGTGCTCAGCAGATTCATCTTTGGCTCCCCAGGTTTTTGGTGGGTGTCAGCTGTCACTGTTGCGGTTCTCACATTCTATTTTCTTTTCATTAGACATTGCAGCAGTTGGAACTTGTTGAATCTGCATGATGAGGCTACGGTTGGGTTTGAAAGGGAGTAGGAAAGTATACTGTAGGCTACATGTTGTGTTGCCCGCCTATAACCTTAGCACTTGGGAGGCTAAAACAGGAGGATTCCTGAGCTCAAAGCCATGCTGGGCTACAATAGCAAGATCCTGTCTCAAGAAACACAAACGAAAAAGGAGAGATAATACTCTTAAAGCCAAATGTGGTGGTACACATTTGTAATACTAGCTGTTGGAAGATAGAGGGAGAGGAATCTGGAATTGCAGACTGGCCTGAGTGAGCTATGTGAAATCCTGGCTGCCTAGGGAGTTTGAGGCCAGCCTGGTCTACTAGAAACCTTGTCTTGGCATGGTGGCACATGCCTTTAGTCCCAGCACTTGGGAGGCAGAGACAGGCAGATCTTTGTGATTTCAAGGCCAGCCAGTATCTGGTCTACAGAGTTCCAGGCCGGTGTGTGTGTGTGTGTGTTCATTCCAAATACCAAAGCTGATTTCAGAAACACCCCTGACCTGAGCTGCCTCAGCTTCTGTTCCTCTTTAAACATCCTCAGAAATAAAAATGCGAGACACCAGATTTGGTTTCAACTTGCTGCCACTATTGACCACCACAATACCACTGTGTCTTCAGCTCACGGCAGACACCCTGAGAGAACTGTGGCTTCACGGTGTCAGCAAAGCTTGGTCAGTAGTCTCAGATATTAGCAGAAACAAAAACAAGTTTATCTCATCTCTAAAAATGTGTCCTGCCCACATTCTTTCATGTTCTTATTTCTAACGAGCACTCCCTTGAGTGGATGGGGACATTTTTTGCAGAGTCAGGCTTTAAAAAAAAAAAAACAAAAACCTGTAGCTGTTCATTTCTATTGAGCAAGGCTTTGAGCTTAGCAGCTGACCCTGGTGAGGTAGGGAAGAGGTGCCTTGCCGTGCACCCCCAGAGTGACCACGGTGAGTTTCCAAGAGAAGAAACCAGTAGTGAAGGCTGGCGAGATGGCTCAATGGATAGAGGCACTCAAGCCCGAGGACTTGTGTTTGATCTCTGGGAGCCACATAGTAGGAGGAGAGAATCAACTCCTGCAAGTTGTCCACTGGCACACACACCCCCACCCACACCCCAACCCCTACACGGTGTCAGGCACTCACAGTGCACACACTGAATAAACAAACATAAATGTAATAACTTTTTTTTAAAGAAACCAATAGTGAGCTCCACTGTGAGAAAGCTGTGCTTGCACATGAATGGCAGCTATCTGTAAGATGTGGCTTATAGTGCTGTCATTTCTAATTGTTTTCAATAGGGCCTTTGTTTGGGAAAAGCCAAGCAGCCTCCTTGCAGGGGACTGCTAACCCGACAAACAGATTTGAGAGGGAGCCAGACCGGAAGCACTTTTAAGTTTGTAAGATTGGAAAATATGTTTGCACAATTTATTTCAATCCTTCATTCAGTTCCCAGTTTGGTACAGCTTGTTCACAAATGTGTTGAAATTTTCCTTCCTGCAGCATGTTGAGTAATTGTAGAAGACTTTTTATTTCAGTAAGCTCTTGAAACATAGCTTTTTTACTGTGGGGTAGAGGTTAAGAACCTGGTTATCAGTTTACCCACTGTCCTCAATAAAAATAATCAGTCATCCAGTGTTCCAAAGATACCAGTTGGCTTCTTAAGAAGGCTAATTGGTGACCTAAACCCTCAAATCTTGCAAGAGCAGTTATATATAACACCAGACTTGCTATTTTCACAACTGTTGAGATTTGAAGAAGACTCACTCTCTCTCTCTCTCTCTCTCTCTCTCTCTCTCTCTCTCTCTCTCTCCGTGTTTGTTCATACTTTAAAAGTTGGCTAATGGCTCATTGGATGAAAGTGTTTGCTACACAAGCCTGATGGCCTGAATTTGATCCCAGAACTTCCACACATGTCATTGCATACATTCAACCCTACACACACACACACACACACTATTAATAAGGTAAATGATTTTTAACCTATTTTTAATCTGACTAAAAATATGTAATAAGTCTTTCCCAGCTGAGTTTGTGTAAGTATTTCTGTCGTACAATAAGTACTATGCTCTTTTGTGACATTCTTTCAGGCATGGCTTCCAGGACACTTAAAAGAATTGTTCAGTACTCAGAAGTAATACTGAGAGTCATGAAATGTTAATTTATTCCCTTTTTCTAAGTCCTTGTATCTCAAGTTCAGAGCACCTGGGAGCCACACTCTTCCTTGGGAACCCTGAAATATTCAGAGAGTTAGTAATAACAAGGATCATTATTCTGTCTTGGGTATAGGCGGTATGGAATCGCACCAGCCCAGGTGCACTTGCATAAACACGCGGTCTGCCTGCACACTGTTCCCGGTTCTTCCACAGCTGTATTTGCTGTTGATTCATTTGGTGGCTATCGATACTTGCTAATAGCAGGTAGCAGTAACTGGGGTTTCAAAAATATGTGATTAGTAGATCTTACTCTTTTTTCCCCTGCAAATTGGGACCAGCCATCTATCAGTTTGAGTGACAGAGCACTTCGTTGGAGTTTGTTGAAATACCTAGTTTCAAAATCCCTGACCTGAATGGATTTTGGTTTTCACTTGATAGTTTAACTCTTTGATTTCTGAATAGCCATTGACTTTTAGAGATTGGCAAAATCAAGTGTAGGTTTCCTTTGTTGTTGAGAACATCAACTAGAAAACAGACACAGGGGCCCATTTACTTGAGGATCCAGGAAGGAAAACATATTCACATAAGTTGTGAAATAATTGATCATTTTTCTACGTGTCTATTTGTTGTTTTCATGACAGCTATGTCTATGGCAATTAGATGGAAGATTTCCTTAACACTGCTTACGTTAGCTTATGTTACATATCAGGATATTCGAAAAATTAGTGGCCTTAAAGACCAAACTGTTATAGTTGTGAAAGCCCCTCCAGAAACAAGACTTGAAGTGCCTGACTCAATAGAGGTAAGGAGACGGTGACTTGGTACATCCACAGAGAACTTTCGGGAATGCCTAGATTTGAAGAATCATTGACTCGTGGTTAAAATCTGTTCCTTCCTAAGAACTTGAAAGTCCCTTTTCATTTATTTTGCTTAACCCTAAATTTAAAAATGGTTTAACAGTTCTCTGTTTATGAAATGTCCGATATGTCTTATTTTAACTTAGAAGGGCATTCTGATCAGAACAATCTATGTTGCCCTATCTCTCTTGAACTCTTTCTTTTTCATAGTTGGTTACCTGGTGGTTCTGGTCAGTTCGAACCACATGGGAACTTTTACATCGATTACCCTGTGTATGAACAGTTCTCAGCACAAACAGAGCTACAAGTGTTTTCAAAGTGGCTCCCTAACTTAGCACATGTTAAGGATGTTTTAAAAATCTTTTGTTACATGTTTACTTTGAAGAAATTTAATGGGACCTTGGGGTAATCAATAGACTAGAATATTTTGAGTAAGTAGGTCACGTATTTTTGTAATTGCTTTCAGGTATACTTTCCCTAATCTCACCTAATCTCTAGTGGTAAGATTAAGGAAATAAGGAAGAAATATGCAAAGTAGACTTCTTACCTTAAAAGGTAACACCATGACCAGGTTCAAATCCCAGCACCCACATGGCAGCTAACAACTGTCCATAACTCCAGTCCCAGGGGATCCAACAGCCTCTTCTGACCTCTGCAGGCATTGCACGACACGGCTGCACCTACCTACATGCAGGCAATACATAATACACATAAAATTTTAAAAATTAAATTTTTAAAAAGGTAACACTGTGACCTAAATAAGAACGAATTTAAATATCAGTAGGTATCAGTATGCTGCCTTCTCTTATTAAGCGCAGCTCTTAGCACTTTAGAATAATGTTCATAAGTTGGTTATTAAAGTTTAACTTTAAAAAGTCTTACCATGAGGGAACAATTACATAGGAATATCTAATACTTAGAGCACTTACTAGACCTTTTAATAATTTGCAGGAAAAGGGTATATCTAAAGACCTTTTCAGCAGGATGGGGTGGTGTATGCCTTTAATCAAAGCACTGAACTACATAGTGAGACCCTGTCTCAAATAATAATAATAATGCCTTTCAAAGTCTGGAATATCTCACATACATACACACACACACACACCCCAATAAACATTCAGGTTCTAAGTTGTGATTGTCTTTGACTTTGTGAGCAACACAGCTCCTGTTCATTCAGTTACTAAACTATACTATTATGATACGAAAACAGCCAGATCCAGTATATACACATTGCAAATGATCACAGCTCTGTTTCAATAAAACATTTACCTAGCTGGTTGGTGGATTGTATTTGGCCCTTGGCTTGTTCTTTACTGACCATTACTCTAGAGGAGCGCCATCACTGATAGAATCAGTCTAGGAGTAAGGAAGCAAAGTGATTAGTAAACGTCACACTTCCCTGTTCCGTTTTAGCTGACAGCTAACTGGTGTGAACTTCTGGGTTGAACACTCTTGCTTATATTCATACAGAGTCTACAGATACATTTGGCAAGTACCCAAGGACCCATTGAGGTTTACTTGTGTCCAGAAGAGACTGAAACACACAGTCCCACGAAAACAAGCAACCAAGACCACAATGGGAATATCTCTAAGCCCACTTCCAAAGGTAAATATCGCAACTCCTGTCTTTATGAAGCAGTAAGTGACTGGAAGTGTCCTCCATCAGGACCACATGTCTAAGACAGAAAGAAAAACTGGATTGTTATAAGGGGAACATTTTTTTTTTTTTAAGGCATTATAACTAGTTTACAGAACAAAGTTCTCCCCTCACAGATGATGATTCTTTGGGTTCTTGTCAGCAGAAAGCATTTCCTCAGTGTGTGGACAGCAACTCCAATGAGGAGTGAGGCTATACAGTGGCTCCAGCTGTCCACTATGGTTGACTGGACATCTTGAATGATGTTCCTGAGCTCAGAAGGGAGAGAAATGAAAAGAGCTTAGAGAGACGAGCCCTTGCCAGAGAATCTTTGCCTCTTTTTTCTCCACAAAGTGGTAGGGAGAAGATATAATCCAAGAACCCCAGGAAACTAATTGTAACCTCCCTCACTTCAGTAAAACAAGACTATGTTTTATTGTGTGTATTTTTTAGAGGAATCGTTAGTAAGCTAGTTGTTCAAAAAAGACTTAAGTTAAAGACAGACCTGTAATTTCAACACTGGGGAGGCTGAGGCAGAAGGATCACAAGTTTGAAGATGACCTCAGTTAAATAGTGAGTTCCAAACCAGCTTGGGCTAGAGTGAGACCCTATATTGACAGAGAAAGACAGAGACACTAGGTTAAGATGAGTGAATGTGGAGAGCTGGATGATGGCTCACATGTTTGATCACACAGTGATCCCTGTCTTTAAGAAGTTTCTACTAGGAGCAGACTCTTTGGTATATATGTCTTGTTTTTTTTGTTTTGTTTTCTTTTTTCTTAATAACTAGACATAGAAAATCTTGCTGGCATTCGTCTTTGGAACTACTTGCGTTCATATTTTTTAGCACCACCTATTTTAAGAGCCTATAGGTAAACTAGAACAAAGAAAAGTGATGTTACTCTTGCATGCCTGTTTGCCTAAAGGTTGACTCGTATCCCAGAGTCGCCCCATGAGCTGAGGGACAGCAGCCACACAGTCTTTCAGAAAATGTCGGGGTTTGGTTTGGGTTTGTTAGGTTTGAATTTTCTCCTAATTTTGGAAAATCATTTTTCTCCTTTCAGACTTGGCTTCTAACAACTCAGGACATAGTGTCTGCCCCGTTTCTACGGCAAATCTTTCTCCTCTGGCCTCCCCAGCTAATCTTTTACAGCAGACTGAGGACCAAATTCCTTCCAACCTTGAAGGACCGTTTGTGAGCTTACTGCCTCCCCTACTCCAGGAGGACTATCTGCTGAGCCTAGGGGAGGAGGAAGGCATCAGCGATCTCTTCGATGCTTATGATCTGGAAAAGCTACCCCTTGTAGAAGACTTCATGTGTAGTTGATCATGTTTTGTACGAACTCTCCTTACAAACCAATATTTTTTTATCATGGAACCTGAACATCTCTCATGCAGTGTTGTCTCTTCCTGTCTTCTTCCTCCAAGAGTGTATCATGAAGTAAACTACAAATTTCAGAACAAAGCTGACATTTTAATGAATTATTAAAAGAGAATTTTTTTTTTTTTCCTAAGCGCACAGATGTAGGCTCCCTTGAGAAATCCCTGCCTGATCCCAGGCTCCAAAATCTTCCTGATGAGTCAGCAAATGAGAAGATGTGCAATCAGGTGTCCCACCTGTCCTTTTCGCTCCTTCCTTCCCTCTCAGACTGGCTTGCTGTGCCTGACGGATGGGCTGTCAAATGGGCCTGGCCACCTGGCCCACTGGAAAGCAGCACTCTTCCTTAATAGCATCTCAAGCCGTGCCTTCTCTGCAGAATGCATGTCTTTGCGGTCCGCTAACATGGAATGGAACTCTGCCGCAAATGCAAGCTTGAAGTCATGCAAACGTACGAAACGGATTTCTAAAGCTCTTCTTAGGAATATTTAAATTACTGTCATAATTCAGTGTAAGCTATGGGCCGCGAGTCCCACGGGGAGGTCCAGAGAGCCTCCGCAGCCTTTTGGATGAAGAATGTGTTTGCAAATTCTGGCTGCAGACACGGGAGACAGAAGAGCCCCGCCGCTCGAAGCTGTTGTGGATTTTCCTGTCTTCATACCCCAATTCCACCTCCCCCATCCCCAGCGTATTTGTGAGTTTCCGGTTCATTACTTAGGTCCTTGTGGGTTGTTTTAGAATTCTTATTTTTCTAGTTGCCATCCAAGCATTCCTGTTGCAACCATCACCATTTCAATTGAATTGTTTACCTTAAGGTGAATTTTGCAAATTCCTATTTCTTTAGCAGAGGGAGAACCTCCACTGGTGAGAGCACCCAAGCCTGTGTGACCTAAGGTCCTCCAGCCTCTGCAAGAAGCATCCTTCCATCTTGCTTCCTTTCCTGGATCGGGAGCTTGGAGTGAGAACAGGTCTGGAGCTCACTGGCTTGAGTGGTCCATAGTGAGGACCACAGGTCAGATGACACAGCAGTCCCGTGGAGCAGCAGGCTTGGATCCCTCCATCCTTGGGCTTCCCAGGCCCCTGCGACCAGGGAAAGGGCTCTTAAGGTCACACTCAGGGAGATCACTTCTCAGGATGGGGTCAGATGGAGAGGCCTCTAGGGAGAAAGACATCCCATTGTGTGAGTGGTATTCTATCAGGGATGCTTCCTGAAGCTGAGACGTGGCGGGGGCCTTCCACTGTGTCAGGGAGTGGGCTAGTTCTGGCCCAAGCCTACGCATCCCTTCCCCCAGGAAGGAGTGAGATGGGTTAATGGAAGTCAAGAGGTAGAAAGTGAAGTGATAAGAATACCAGGCATCCCCGTTAATCCTCAGGAATGGTGTCCCAAACTGGAGGCTTTGTCAGCTGCACATCCTACCAGTTGTTTCCTAGCATGGCATTCCCACCAGCAGGTGGCGGTGGCCATCTTGACCTGGTGTTTAAATAAGGTATAGTACCTCACATCCACTCCTTGGATGCTAAGGGCTGTAGAAACCCGGAAGTCGTGAGAACTAACCTCCCAACTGAACAGTTGAAACACTATGTGCCTGGCCCGCCAGGAGGCTCATAGTGGGCACTCAACTCATATCCCTTCGGAAAACATTTCACTAAACCACAAGAACCCTGGCCAGTTTACTCTGGATAGATTTCCACAATATGCAATGTGGTGGGGGGGAGGGGGGGAGACAGAAGACGCCGGCACTTTAAACTGTGTGTGGGTATGCGTGGTGTATGTTTGGGAATTAAAATCAAAGGTGCAGACTATCTTCCTCTCCTTCAGCCTCCATCCCCAGTCTCCTCCCCTCACACACACTGGACTTGGTACAAAATAATCTGTGTGGTCTGAGCTGAAGCACTGGGGTGGAGGAGGGGGAGGAGGAGCTTTATGTTAAGTGCCTATTGGAAATGCACTGTGGGTTTTTTCCCAGTATGGGAAACCATTTATGCCAAGCTTTCCTCCGTGCCCGTCCTATCTCATCTGCCTCTGCTTTCAGCCTGTGGGATTCTCCTTACCAGCTGCACAGAGCTGTTTTGGTTTTTGGGGTTTCTTTCTTCGGGGTGTTTTTTTGTTTTGTTTTGGATTTCTTTCCCCAAAAGTCTGATGACTGAACTCACCTGGTTCTAGGCTGTTGTGTGTTTGGTTGACTTTTCTCGTTGAACCTATTCATAATGTAATACCGTATTTATTGTTTTAAGAAATAAAAGGAATACTATTAAGTCTTCAAAAGTTCCTTCATGCATAAGACTTTTCCAGTTACTGGGCTTAACTGGTGTACAGGGATGAGATGTCCATACTGTGTTCTGTTTGCATTTTGGCTTTTTTTTTTCATGTAGTATCTGGCACACAAAGTAAGTGAGTACTACAGTATTTTTATTACTTTAAGTCCTGAGAATGCAGTTTCCCTGGTACCGTTGAGTTGCTGCTATAAAGCTCACACACAGAATGGCTGAAAGTACAAGTGTGCAAATCATGACTGCGTGAGCCTTAGAAAATTAAAATGTATAAAGGGCAACACATGAGCTGTCAGTGTTAGGCGTGTGTTTCTGTGTACAGACTGTGCATAGCAGTTTTATTTAAGTTGATGACGTAGTCTGTCTGCATCACCATTATTTACTGGTTTTGTACAGATTATCGATTAATTTGTAAACACTGCCAGAGTATTTTCTAGCTGGTTTGTAATTGTTTAAGAGTGTTACCCTGTTTCTGGTTCTTATGTTGTGATGGTGGTTCTTTTCATTTCGTCCTACATGTAGATCTGTCTGTAAATAGAATTGCAGTATTTAAAGCTTTAGCTTTCAGGAAGAACGAAGTACGAACTGGCGTGTGTACAACAACATGTGTGTGAGAGAGAGAAGAGGGGGTCTGAAGGAAGATACTTTGCAGAGGAACCGGGGTGGCGGTTGTCAGGGTGTGCGAGTGTCTTCCTACCAGGTACAAGCTTTTGTAAAAAGGAAGCGTTTCTCCCAACATTGGGAGTAGGCAAACTACTAATCGGTTTTGCTTTGTGTTGTATGCTAGTTTAAAAACATAAAATAATGTAATATAATGTAAAAAACAAAGCTTTTATGATGGATTTTGTAAATAGATTTGTTACAGTGACTGTTCTCTAGCTGTGATCTTACCACTTCAAATGGATGGAATTTGAATAAATTTTGTATGGTAAAGGATCAATAAAATGATTTTTTTTAAGAGTTCAGACTTGTGGGTGGAATTTCTTAGTATTATCTTATATTCTCATTATATATATATGTATAGATATGTATATATGTTGGGTTTTTTTTTAAAGACAAGGTTTCATGAACTCCTCCCAAGTTGGCCTCAAACCTGCTATGTAGTAGAACGTAGCTTTGAACTCTGGATCCTGACTCTGCCCCCCAAGTGCAGTAATTACAGGCCTGTGGTACACTTCCATGTCTGGTTTGTATTATGTGTTGCTAGGGGTTGAACCCCTAGCATGTCTTGTACATGCTGGGCAAGCACTCTACCAACTGAGCTATGTCTGGTCTACCCACCCCTCCCCCTTTCTGAAACAGGATTTCACAATGTGACCAAGCCTTCAGTGTTTATTCGTTCATCAAATATGTCTTGGGCATCTTTCTATATTAGTACTCCAGCCCAGATTCATGCTTTTTTTTTTTTTTGGTTTTTTTGAGACAGGGTCTACCTGTAGCCCCAGCTGTCCTGACTTCACTATGAAACCCAGGGTGGCCTAAGGCCTTGAACTCACAGAGATCTGCCTGCCTCTGCCTCCCAAGTGCTGGGATTAAAGGCGTGCGCCACCACATCCGGCTTAGATTCATACTTTTAATACCATTCCACTGATTAAATTTTTAATTAATTATCCAGATAATTTTCTGTTTTAAGGAATAGGATTCAAATTTATGAAATTGTTATGTGCCAAAAACTCTTCATTCGAGACAGGGTCTCACCTTATATAACCCTGGCTGGTCTGGAACTCACTATGTTGACCATGTTGGGATTAAATGTATGTGCCACCATGCCTGGCCCAATTTTTTTTAATGTAGTAACATCCACAACTAAATTTCTACTAGTGACTAATCAGTTCACAGTGCACAATCATTTTTAGTTCCAGAACATTTATTCATCCCAAAAGGAAACCCTGTACCCACCAAGCACTCACACCTGATTTATCCCTACTAAGCACTGTTGGCACCTGCTCATTGTTTTCTACCCCTGTGGATTTGCCTTTCTGGATATTTCCTAAGATGAAATAAAAATATGTAGTCTTATGTATGTCTTCACATAATGATTTGAAGGTTTCATCTATTTAATAGTATGACCAATATTTTGTTTCTTTTTGTGACTGATAATTCCATTGTGAGGCTTTTTTTTTTAATAGCTAAGGACAATATATAATAATTTCAGTACCAACTTGTATTTACCTGTTGTGATGGTTTGAATGAAAATGTCCCCCATAGGCTCCAGGATATGGACATTTTGTCCCCAGATGGTGGCACTGTTTTGGGAGGTTTCAGAAGGTGTGGTATCCTGGAGGAAGCATATCACTGGGGGTGGGCTTAGAGAGTTCTTAAGCCTTGCCAGATCTCTAATCGCCCTCTTGCTTCCTGTGCCTGTGTGATGATGTGAGAGCTTAGCTCCTGCTGCTCCTGCTCAGCCACCTCCAGCCACCATGCCTCCCTGCCATAAAGGACTGTAAGTCCCCTGGAACCATAAGCTCAAATAAACTCTTCTATAAATTGCTGTGGTCAGTGTTTCTATCACAGCAACAGAAAAGTGACTAATATACCTGTATTCAACTTGTGTTTCTCATCTTTAAATTGACGAGCTTGTCTTTATTTTAATTCTATGTAGAGTCATGTTCACTCAGCACATAGGACCCTGGTTGTTCTGTTATCCAACATGGCTGTCATCCTACCCAAGGATCTGCATACCTACCCAAGGGTCAGCAAGTAGTTCTGTCTACAGTCAAGCCAGTGACAGAAGCAGAACAAAACAGATATATTCCTTCTTCCAGTCGTCTACTGACAGAGAACAAAGCTGGCAAAATATGTGCCCACCCACAAAAACAGCTGAGAAATTTAGACAAGATCCATTTGATCAAATCACGTAAGATTGCATTCCTTTAAAAAAAAATTGGATAAAGGATTGGGATCTGTGACTATAACTCAGAACCATAGTTGAGTATTGTATAGTAATGATTTCTATGCTGAAAAAAAGTTGAAATCAGTCTCAGTGGTACTTAAAGATAGCAAATAAGGATCAGTAAGATGACTCAGTGGTGATAAAGGGCTTGCCATCAAACCTGACAATCTGATTTTGATCTGCAGGACCCATATGGTGGAATGAGAGAATTGACTCCTGGAAGTTGTTCTCTGGCTTCAGCACGTGCTCAGTGGTGTGTCCATTCAATAAATAAATAAATAAAATAAATTTAAAGAAAAGAACACTTTGCATTCATTCAGGAAAGGGAAAGTAGTTTGGTTGTTTGGTCACTCAGGCACTGAATGAGCAGAAAGTGGTGGTTTTATGACAGGTACTGTACCAGATGCTAGAGTTGAGGGAGGCTGCTTCCAGTTACTTGGCAGAGAAAGAACGTTTAGATACGAAGAGCAGATGTAGAGATCTTCACACTTTCCTTTCTAAAGCCATTTGTAGAAGATGTAAAAGAACAGATGGTTACAGGCAGAAAGAAAAATGAAGGGTGAATACAGCCCTGTCACTGGGGAGCTCTACAGAGCATCTGATTGAGGGTGGCTTGGGACAACACCTGGTCTCAGGCCTGTGGCATATGAATGCAGAATGCTTG
>NW_008350331.1:1605831-1607417 GCF_000622305.1 Nannospalax galili
GAGAGAGAGAGAGAGAGAGAGAGAGAGAGAGAGAGAGAGAAGGGAAGGGAAATAATGAAGATACATTAATAAAGGAAAAGCCGAAAAAGGAAACAAGATTTAAAAAGCTAACTACAAAATAAAGGAAAATATGTACACAAAATTTGATAAAAGAATGGCAAAGATTAAAAAAATAAAATGCAAACAATACTGAAAAATAAGTGAAAGAAAGGAACTGGGCAAACTGGATCGGAGAGGCTTCTCTAGGCCTCCGGTGCTGGAGTCTGCACAGTCCGGAGTGGGGGCCATCGCTGCAATCTATCCTTTCCTTTCTGTTCCCACTGTATAGGTTGGTGGTGTACATGGATGGGCTTGTTAAGGGTATGTTGGGGGACCTTACACAAGCACTCTGTCCCTGCACTGGATCTCACCCTACTGTCCTTCTTTGCCTACTGAGAGCTGTTCCCAGCCCCAAAGAGCCAGTGGGCACAGGAGGTTCTCATTAGCTCCCTCCCAGTTGTATGTGTAGTGCAAATGTCCTCCCAGTGTGTCAGAGAGTGCAGAATAGAAAACAGAGCTCCACACTTGATGGGGCAGACTTCGGGGAATGGGACACTCTGCCTGCTTGGGCTCAGTGCCTTCAGACCCCATCCACCAGTAAACCATTCCACGAGAAGAGGCTGCAGAAACTTAGTGATCCGCTGGACCTGGTCTCGGAGCTTAGTGAGGAGGGCGAGGCCACCAGTCACCAAGCTGTTTACCACCAGAGCCCACTGCTGTCTAAACTTTTCTGTGTGTCCTTGTCCGACCCTTCCCTTCTCTGCCACAGCCTCTGGCTGTCTCCCACCCAGACCTTGGGGCAGGGTGTCCTCAGCCTCCCAGACTTTTTTGTTCCTTATATTCAGATCCTCAGAGCAGTTGTTTCAAACAAGTGTCCGCATCCATTTGAGAAGTTTCCTTGCCACGGCAGTCCAAGTTCTAGGGGGCGATGCAGCGGTTTTCTTCTGCAGTGACCGCCTGCCACGCAATCAGGCACAAGTCTCTGCTCTGGATTTAAGCGTGGGGAGCACTGAGGGCTTCTCCTGTGCCTAGGACTGGCAGCCCGTCCTCCCCAGGCTTACTGTATACTCATGACTGGGCTTCCCTCTAGGGTCCAGGCTGTACTGTTCCCTTTTCCTGGGCAGTCTCCATCTCCACGCCTTTTAGCTGCCCTGGTACCTGTTTCTTGACTCCCAACATTCCTCCTTTTTCTCTCCTTGGATTAAGTTTCTTCCTCATTACCCTGATTCTTCTCATTCATGGAGCCACATGGGAGAGAGTTCTGATCTGCCATCTTATCCCAGAACTCAAGGGCCCTTGGAATGCTGGCTCTGCTGGGCTTCGAGAGCTTAATTCCTCGCCTCTGGTTCAGGGACAGGGCTTCCAGAACACTGTGAATAGGGATTTCTGCCAACACGGTCTTCAGAGTCTTCTCCAGCACCGGACTCCAGGCTGGATAATTCTACCTAGTCAGTAGAGGAATTCTTGTAGGTTGATGCATGGCTGTATCAGCTCGCTCTTTCTCTCTTTTTTTCCCCTTCATTTATTATTTTTTTGTGGGGCTTTTG
>NW_008350331.1:1607928-1610757 GCF_000622305.1 Nannospalax galili
AAAACGAAACAGGGAAACCAAAGCCACAGAACGCCAAAAGTTACTCTTGAATAACTGAACCCAAGGATAATAAAATGTTTGAAATATCAAAGAATTAAAAGATCAAGATTTTGGGGGGGGGTTGGGGGGGAGTTTTGTTGTTGTTGTTTTGTCTTTTTGAGACAGGGTCTCCTTGTAGTCCCAGCTGACCTGAACTATGTAGACCAGGCTGGCCTTGAACTCACAACCATCCACCTGCCTCTGCCTTCTGAGTGCTGGGA
This sequence comes from Nannospalax galili, assembly GCF_000622305.1. NCBI lineage: Eukaryota > Metazoa > Chordata > Mammalia > Rodentia > Spalacidae > Nannospalax > Nannospalax galili. The sequence goes on from NW_008350331.1 coordinate 1,608,189, forward strand.
TTAAAGGTGTGTGCCACCACACCCGATGATAGGATTTTTAAAGATGATCAGTGCCTCAAAAAGAATTCAAATAAACAGAAGAATGGAGTAAGCAAATTAATTTAAGACCTGACCTGGATGAGGAATCCAGCTGTGTGCATGATAAAGAGGTGTTCTCTAGAGCCTGGGGAGATGGTTCAGTCAGTAAAGTACCTGCTCTACAAAGATGGCCTGATTTCACAGTGCCAGTACCCACATAAAAAAGCAGGACACGGTTGCAGGTATCTGTAACCCTAGCTGAGCAGGATGGGGTGGGGACAAGTGGATTTCTGGAGATCAGTGAACACCAGGTTCAGTGAGAGACTCTGATAAGATAAGGAGACAAACTATTGAGAAAGATTCTAAACATTGACCTCCACACACAGGCATGCACATGTGTATACACACCTGCACATTGGTGGTTTGAATGAGAAATATTCCCCACAGGCTCCAAGTATTTGATCACTTGGTACCCCACTGGTGGTGGTGTTTGAGGGGGGTCATGGACCCTTTAGGACAGTGGCCTTGCTGGAGGAAGCACCTTTCCAGAGGCTGACTGATAGCTCCTAGCCATACCCCACTTTCCGTTTACTCTGCTTCCTGTTGGCTTTTGAAGATTCAAGCTCTCTGCTTTCTCCTCTAGGCACCTCCTGCCATACCTCCCCCTCCATTATGGAGTCTCCCTCTTGAATCTTAAGCCAAAATAGACTTTTCTATATGTTGCCTTGGCCATGGTGTTTTATCACAGCACAGAAAAGTAACTAATATACACAAAAAGATATTCTGGGCAAAAATGGAAAAGTTGGTAACCCATTCTTGGGGCCTCTCTCTGCTACAAGGAGCAGTTACTTTAGTTCTCAATAAAAGCCTTGCCTGCTAATCCTTAAAAAATATGGAGAGGGAGAGATGGTTAGCTGTTAAGAGTACATACTGCTTTTGTAAATGACATAGATTCAGTTCCCAGCATCCTTGTTGGGTGGCTCATGACCACCTGTAATGCCAGTTCCAGAAGTTACAATATCCTCTTCTGACCTCTGCCAGCACTGCACTCATGTGTAAGCACAAACAAAATTTAAAAAATATATAATTTTTTTTTCATTAAAAACATTAGAAATGAAAAACTTGACAAAGCATGTAATACAATGGAAAAGCATAAACATAATCAGTGGACTAGGCCAGGTGGAAGAAAGAATATCGGGCATTTCAGATAAAGTCAAGCTAGTTTGTGAACCATTAAGCCAGCATTGCAAAAGTTACACAAGTGAAGAAAAATGATCTGCAAAGCTGGGAAAGAATTAATTTTCCCAAAAGAACAAATAATGAGAATTAGTAAAGGAGCAAACATTATTAGCTCACACACCAGCAGATCTCTAAGTGGAAAACAGTACATGACTTTTAACAATAACACTAACTATAACTGGCCTTAACTCTCCAATGAAAAGATATAGACTTGCTGGGCATGGTGGCACATGCCTTTAATCACAGCACTCAGGAGGCAGAGGCAGGTGGATCTCTGTGAGTTCAAGGCCAGCCTGTTCTACATAGTGAGTTCCAGGACAGCTGGGGCTACAGGGATTACAGCTAATCACAGTGTAAAACAAAAAAAAAAAAAAAAAAAAAAAAGAAAAAGAAAAAGAAATAAAAAACCAGATGCTAGTAGATGCAACCTTCATACTCTGTTGGTGAAATGGAAATTAATCCAGTCAGTATGGAAATCAGGATGGGACTCCCTTAAAAAAAAAACAAAACTAAAACTAAAAATAGCACCATCATGAATTAGCTATAGCTCTCTTAAGTATACACCCCCAAGGAAACAAAGTCAGGAAACAGTAGGGAAATCTGCACACCCATATCAATCATAGCCAAGTTATAGCATTTGTTTAGGGGGTCCATGGAGGATGAATGAATAAACATAACATGGTATATGTACATGATTTTGGAATATTGTTCATCCATAGAGAGTGAAACAATGTCACTTACAGGGAAATGGATGAACCTGGAAATCATGTTGAGCAAAGTAAGCTAGATTCAGAAATACAAGTACCATTATATTTTCTCTCATATGTGATATCCAGATTCTTGACAAGAATACATGTGGGAATGACTTTTATATATGGGCATAATCTGGACTAGTAATTAACCCCAGCAAAATCATGTGCTCATGTGTCTTCTGACCTTGGCACCTGATCTAGCTAGACAACCTCAGTTTGGTACTCCACCCAAAAAGATAATATATTAGTTAACTAATTTATTAATTAATGTGCTGTGTATGCTTGAGAATTAACATATCAAAGCACTGAAAGGTGTTGCCCCATCTCCACTGCACACAGGTGGAGGCTGGGAAGGACATGTGACCTTTGGTGAATGAGATAGTCCACAACTCAGAATGAGAAGGCTGGGTGGTGTGTTAAGATTAGAGTGAAGTCAGCCGGGTGTGGTGGTGCGCACCTTTAATCCCAACACTTGAGAGGCAGAGGCAGGAGGATCTCTGTGAGTTCGAGGCCAACCTAAGTTTTGCAAAAGGAGCTCCACCCTAGCCCAGGCTACAAGG
>NW_008350331.1:1611098-1619362 GCF_000622305.1 Nannospalax galili
ACTTGGCAGATCACAACTGTATGCACTCTAGCATTGGAAGATCCAATGTCCTGGCCTCCTCAGGCACTAGGCACACACATGGTGCACATACATACATGCAAGCAGGCACTCTATAAAATATTAAGAGTTACAGGCAGCCAATAGATGCTGAAGGAGAGAGAATCAGTTTCCTCCAGGGACTAGCTCCCTGAGAGGTTATCTAATCCCAAGTAGGCAGCCCTAAACACATGTACATATGAGCACCACTAAATGGACTCAGTGCATTACATACATGTACATTTATAAATGCATGTGTGTATATGTGACAGTAATAATCAAGAAGAGGACAATAAATTGAGAGGGAGTGGGGAGCATGGGAGGATTTGGAGGGGACATTTCATATGTACATGTATAAACGTGTAAACGTGTGTATGTATATGGAACATTAAAGATGAGGACAAGAAATTGTGAGGGAGTGGGCAGACACAGGAGGAGTTGGAGGGGTGTCAATAATTCAATAATTCATGTTGAAATGAAAGTCTCAAAAAATGAAAAATTATATTTAAAAAATAAAGTGCAATCATCAGTTAAAAGATAAATAACTTGGGGCTGGAGAGATGGCTCTGTGGTTAAGAACACTGGTTATTCTTGCAGAAGACCTGGGTTCTAATCCCAGCACCCACATGGCAGCTGACAACTGTCCATACCTCCAGTTCCAGGGGATCTGAGAGCCTCTTCCATCCTCTGTAGCATCGCACGACATGAGTGCACTTACCTACATGCAGGCAATACACACATACACATAAAAGATAAAATAAAATAAAATAAATAACGTTTGAGGCGGGGGAGAGCTGCAGAGATGGCTCAGTGGTTAAGAGCACTGGCAGTTCTTCCAGAGAACCCCGGGTTTTCAACACTGACAAAACCACATCAACTAAAATGATCACAGAATCACGGTGTGAGATGGAGACAACTGCACATCCAATAAGGATCTCCATTCACAAGGGACAGTTCAGTAATCTGTTCCTCTTACCCTCTTTCTTGTTCATGCTGCTGGGGATCAAACCCATGTCCATGTGTATGCAAGACAAACACTCTACCATTGAGCTGCATCCTCAGCCCACCTTTCTTCAGGAAAACATTCTCCAGGTGCCTCATCCAACACCTTTTCTCTTGGTGCTTTTCCAGACAGGCATACCAGAAACACACCCCTTCATAGTCTTAGCTCCCAAACTGCAACCTGGATGTCATGGTAAGTTCCCACTTTTAATCAATCTGAACTTCCAAAACTGTAACTCCTGTCATTCCACACTGTGTTCCATAGAGCATGGCAGCCATACTGTCAGCCCACCCACACAACAAAGATGGTGACTGGTAACAGGTCATTCTCGTTCCCTTCTGTAGTCATTATCTGGACTTTAGCCATTAGGATGCACTAAAAATTCTTTTTGCACATTGAATTATAGCCTTGTGAATGAGATCTACTAGACCAGATGGCTATTGCACTGGTGCTCTGGACTACACATGAGAGTATTTACTACCAACCCAGCATCCATGATTCGGTTCACGTTGATGGGGATCAGTGCCAGTCCTTATGGGCTGTGATTTATCTGACCAGCTAGCTACCTTGACTACACTGCATCATAAACTCTCCCTGATTGTCATAGATTGTGTTTTAGTCAGGGTTAGGCACCAAATTTGGGAAAGTGCTGAGCACTTTCTAAGTTCTCGATAAAACCTGGTAGATGGGAAGAATTACCAAGATAAAAATTGCATGCTTTAGAACAGAATGTGAACATCAAAATAACCCACCAAAAGGGAGTAGGCAGCATGTAGACTCAAGAGTCATGTGTAAGTGATGACAATAGCTGCAGAATAGCTAATCAAACTGAAATGACAAAAAAATTGTACAGTAAATGGAGAAAGAGATGTGTTTGGCTTTGAGCCAGACTCTGGAGACCCCAGAAACCAAGAGATCCAAAACCGTGTCAGTGAATAAAAAATTAAACTGCGCTAAGGAAGAAAAGAAAGCATGTATAAATGGATAAGTACGGGAATAGTGGCTGTGTGCATGCATGTGTGCATGTATACATGCGTGTATGCATGTGTGTGTGTGTGTGTGTGTGCACCTGAGTATATGTATGTGCCCCTTGTGAGTGCAGTGTTCACAGAGGCCAGAAGAGGGTATCAGATCTCCTGGAACTGGAGTTATAGGCTGCTGTGAGCCACCCTGTGTGGGTCCCAGGAGCCAAATCTGCGTCCTCTGGAAGAGCTGCAAGTGCTCTTAACCACTGAGCAATCCCTCCAGTCTACCCACGAAGTTTTGAAAGAACCAAAAACTAAGCTCTGTCACTGGCAAAAATTCAAAGAATGAATGCTCTACCAATGCGGCACTACCATTACCGTTGACAGACAGTTGGGTCCTTCCAACAAACTAGAATGAGGGGTGTGATGAGGACACAAAAGATAAGAATTGTAAACGCCATCTCCTGCATGTTCTGGGAAGGAAATAAGATGACGACTGAAGACAAACAGTTATAGAAACAGAAAAGGAACCAGGTGGACCCTTTTCTGGCAGTCGTCAGCAAACCCTCCGTTTACAGAGCTTGTTATTTAACAGAAAACATAACTTTATTTTGTGGCTGAGATGATAGGAAAGTTCCAAAGAGAGGGCAGAACAAAAATGAAAAGTGATCTGAAAATAAAGTCAAGTGCATGCACTGGAAAGGCAGATACACATAAGAGCAGACACCAGGTTCCTTGCTGTAGTTTCACTGGAATTAAGGAGGCCTTGGGCCAACAGAGAAAAGCCAAAGAACTGAACATAAGGGTCTAGTGCTCCCAGGTCGGGTGCGCCTGGCTTTTGGCAAGAACAAAAGCAAATCCTCTTTTCTTTTTTTTTTAGATGTGGTGTATCCCTGGCTGGCATGGAACTCACAAAGCTCTTCCTGCCTCTGCCTCCTAAGTGCTGTGATTAAAGGCATGTGCCACCATACCCAGGAGCACAAGGCATTCTTACGTGGCACCACAGATGGTATCTACCAAGCACGAGCTCACAAATATTACCAAATATGCATTGGTTACTTACCTTGATTTAGTTAATTAGTTGACCTGTATTTGCCTTGTCAACAGCAACACCTTACAAAAGCAACTTAAGGGAGGAAGGGTTCGTTTTGGCTCAGGGTTCAAGTTAATAGCCCATTATGGAGGGGACATCCTGGCAGGGAGCCCAAAGCAACCAGACACAGTGTGTCCACAGCCGGGAAGCAGAGAGAGACAAATGCTGGTACTCAGCTCACCCCCTCCTGTTAATTTGGTCAGTAGTTAGAGCGAATCTTCCCACGCCAGCTAACCTAACCTCATAGGGCTCGCAAGCTGGCTTAGAAGGTAAAGGAACCTGCCACCAAGCTGACAGCCCAAGTTTGAGCCCCTGGAAGGACAGAACTGACTCTAGCATGTTGTCCTCTGACCTCCACATGTGCTCAGTGGCATGCACATGCCCCCCCATACACGCAGGGGAAAAAATGTTGAAATTAAATAAATAAATAAAAGACAGCATCAGAAAAAATAAGTAAGCAACAAAAGATGAACACAATTAGCCAGATAAAGGATAAAGTAAAATGCTAGACTTCAAAATATAATTATAGAAGAAAACAAAAAGCATTGATGACTAAATCAATACATTACATATGACTCAAGAAATAATAAATTGGAAAGTAAATCTGAGAAAAGCACCTAGAATATAACATAGAGTGGAAAGTGAAAATGTGAGCAGGTGTCAAAACGTACTGTTAAAATATTGGCAGTTTTTTTCCATAAAGAGCCAAGAAACAAATATTTAGGCACAATATACCTACTAACTCTGCCTGTGTATTTGAAAACCAGTAAATGGGACTGGAGAGGTGAAGTAATGGTTAAGAACATTTGCTACTCTTCCAGAGGACCCAAATTCTGTTCCCAGCACCCATGACAGATGACCAATAACCACCTGCAATTCCAATTCCAAGGGGATCTGATGTCCCCTTCTGGCCGCTGCCAGTACCTATACTCACAAGCACATAGCCCCGACCCCACCCCACACACATAAATTAAAATAAAATAGATACTTAGAAAACACTACTAGGCCTTCTATAAAGAAATGGGCATGGCTGTACTTCAATAAAACTTTCTTTATGGGGGCTGGAGAGATAGCAGGGTTGGGAAAGCATTCCATACACAATCACAAGGACCTGAATTTGAATCCCCAGCACCCACATAAAAAGTCAGGCACTTTGTGTAGTTCAATAAGGATGATCATGAAAAAAAAAAAAAATCCCGTTTGACATTTACAGTAATGCTAATGCTCTACTCTTAGGGTGGTTTAGTTTGCAGGCACACATTTTATTATCAAACATCAACATTTGCAGTTATATTACATAATTTTTTCATATGTAATATTTCCTAATAAAGAATATATATTTAAGGGGACTGGAGAGTTGGCTCAGCAGTTAAGAGCACTGACTGCTTTTACAGAGGACCAGGGTTCAATTCCCAGCAAACACATGGTGGCTAACAACCATCCTAACTCCAGTTCCAGGGGAACCAACAACCTCTTCTGACCTCCTCAGGCATTGCATGACACGGGTGCACTTAAACACATGCAGAGAGTACACTCATACACATAAAATGAAAATAATAAATAAAATTTAAAAAGAATATATTTTAAGGTAAGGTTTCATGTACTTCAGGCTGGTCTCCAACTTTCTATATAGCTGAGGACAACCTTGAGCTTCTGATCCATGTCATAAGTGCTGGGATTACAGGCATGCACCATGTGGTGCTGAAGATTGAACCCAGGGTCTCACATGCGCTGGGTAAGCACTCTATCAACTGAACTACATCTCTAGCCCAACAATAACTTTTTTGAGATTGGTTCCCAAAATGTCACAGAGATAAATGTGAAAGACTGACAGGTTCTTTGACAATCAAATAGTCTGTAGAGGACAAAATGTGATTTCTCGTTATCTGATGTATTGTATTTATTAGGGACATAGACGAAGTCTAGGCAAACAGTGTGGCACAGATTGCATTAATCCCTCTTGTCTCACATTTCAATAAGTGGTTTGGATAAAGAGATAGAAAACTGAGTTGAATTAAGAATAAGGTACAGATTTCAAGTTCAATTTTTTGTAATTAAAACATTTTTTATTGAATCTTGTGTATTTCATACAGAACATCTTAATCATCTATATACCGCCTTCCCCACTAGCACCTCCCATAGCAGCCCTACTGGAATTCATAATTTTATCACTTGTGTTAAGGTCTGGCAGGTCAAGTTAGTGTCCCCAGATGTTCCTCGGTGCAAGTTCATCCAGTGAGGTCTGGTCAGCCTATCTAGAGTCCCTCCCTTTAAGTAGTTCAGCTCTACTTCACCCAACAGTAATCAGCTGCCAATAATTCTTTGACTAAGATTGGGGCCTGCTGTTCATTTCCACATTCTGTGCTGGGTTTTTGTCTGCTTGAGTTTGCATGGGTCTTGTGCATATTGACACCATTGCTGTAAGTTTGTATGATAAGAGTCCTAGGAGCTTGTAGAACTCTGTTTCCATATGGTCGTGCACCTCCTCCCTGGCTCTTACAATCTTTCTCTCCCACTTCCAAGATGGTCTCTGAGCCCTGGGTGGGTGGTTTAATATAGGAGCCCTGACCAAGGACCCACACTCTGTAGACTCTTATTTGCTACATTTCGGCCATTTGTGACCTTTTGTGTTCCTGGCCCTCTGTTGCATGAGGGAGCTCCATTGTATTAGTGTTCCCTTCATCCCTTGTTCTATGTTCCATGAGCCTTAGGTGTAGAGATTGCATCCCAGATGTGTCACTTAGGTTTGGGCAATTCACAGGTAATCCCTGTGTGTGACCAGTTGTGGAACTCTACAATAATCTCTGTCTGTTGAAAAGGAAGCCTCTTTGATGGGTGGTAACTGGGATACTTTGTAAATTTAAGGATCCATATTTTGCACATAGTAAGAAATTACATTTGTCTAGGGATATGAGAGTCGTGGGGTTTTTCTCTAAGATCTATAACCTCTCCAGCTATGTGTATTTGGCTAGGTTTCCAGTACCACGTATGAGCTTCCTCCCACTAAGTCCAATTAGGTAGCTGTTGATTACCCCCAAGATAAAAGTGCCACTACTGCACCAATGTTGTTTGCTGTGCCAATCATTGATGTGGTTTTTAGGCCCTGAAGCTGTAGTTGGACCATCGACTGATGTTCTCTCTTAGCAGCCCACTTAGTGCTCTCCAAAGCTATGAGAGCTAGCTTTCAGGGGAGATGGCTTCCAGGTCAGTTCCAGATCCATTGCTCCAAATTCTGTATGCAAAGTATGTCCTGTCTTCAGCAATAGGGTCTTACCTTCATTTTCTGGGAGACAATCAAGGGCTGTGGCAATAGCCTGTGTAATTTTGGGAGTCTCTTGGCTACCCTGGCCAACAACGCAAAGGAAGTTTTCTCCTGTCTGGCACTGTTTCTTGTTATTAGTCTTCAGCGATACACATGGACTCATGTAGAGATCCTGTATGTGTAATTTTTCAGTAGGATTTTGGACTAATTTGATTCCATCTGGTGTTTTATACCAACTAGGCATTATTTATCTCTCCTTTCCCTCTCCCTGTCTAACCCTCCCTCCTGCCCTCCCCATTTGAAGTGTCTCCATTTCTCCCTTGACAGCTCCTGTCTGCTAAGGTCCCATCTCTCTTGAGCTCCTTCTTCCCCTTTATCCCCATAGTTCCTTGTACAGCTCCCCCTCCCATTTAACTACCCCCATTTTACACATTTCTCCCTTAGTAACACCTGTCTCCTACTGTTCTCTCTCAGGTTCTTTTCCTTTACCTCTCTGGTTCCCTTCCATTTCCTGGTTCCTGCAGTTACATCAAGATATATACGCACATATAAGGATTTAGTGCTAGGATCCACATATGAGGAAGAACATATGTCATTTGTTTTTCTGAGTCTGTGTTACTCCATTTAGTATAACAGTTTCTAGTCCCATCCATTTACCTGCAAATTTCATGATTTCATCTTTCTTTACTGCTGAGTAAAACTCCATCGTATATATGAACCACATTTTCATTAACCACTCCTCAGTTGAGGGACACTTAGGTTGCTTTCATCTCTTAGGTATTGTGAAAAGAGCAGCAACAAACGTTGTACAAGTGTCTCTGCAATAGGATGAGTCCTTTTGGTATATGCCAAGGAGTGGTATAACTGGGTCATATGGTAGGTTCATTTTTAGTTTTTTAAGAGTTCTCCACATTGCTTTCCAGAAGGGTTTCACAAGTTGGTTGTAATCCCACCAGCAGTGAATGAGTGTTCCCCTTTCTCCACGTCCTCTCCAGCATTTGGTATCATTTGTTCTTTTGATCTTATTCAGTCTGACTAGGGTAAGATGAAAGCTTAAGATGGTTTTAATTTGCATTTCCCTAATTACACTGTAGAGATCTTTGATGTCTTTAGTCAGGTTTATTCTGAGTGTTTTGCTTATTTGGTTGGTTTTTTTGTTTGTTGTTTGTTTGTTTTTTGAGGCTATTGTGAATAGGAGGGTTTCCCTGTACTCTCTCTTCAATTGCTTATTTTTGGTTTATAGAAAGACTATTGATTTTCATAGATTAATTTGTAACCTGCCACTTTACTGAAAGTGTTAATCAGGTCTAGGAGTTTTCTGGTGGGATTTTTGGGATCTCTTAGGTATAGTATCATATCATCTGCAAAAAGACATAATTTTATCTCTTCTTTTCCATTTGGAATAAAGCCTACTTGATCATGGTGGATGATCTTTTTGATGTGGGTCTGTGTGCGGTTTGAAAGTATCTTGTTGAGAATTTTTGCATCTATGTTCATTAAGGATATGGGTCTATAGCTTTCTGACAAAATATTCTTTAAACTAAAACTAGTCAGCAGAGATCCACCATGATCAAGTCGGTTTTATTTCAGAGATGCAGGAGTGGTTCAATATTCATAAGTCAATAAACATCATAAATCATATAAATGGACTCAAGACAAAAATCACATGATCATCTTAATAGATGCAGAGAAGGCCTATGACAAAATTCAACATGGATTCATGATAAAAGTCCTAAAGAAAATTGGGCTGGAGGGAACATACTTCAACATAATTAAAGTTATATACAACAAGCCCACACCAACATCATTTCCATTTTTTCTAAATGGAAAAAACCTGGAAGCATTCCCATTAAAATCAGGAACCAGAAAAGGTTGTCCACTATCTCCACTCCTCTTTAACACAGT
>NW_008350331.1:1619647-1626013 GCF_000622305.1 Nannospalax galili
GTTATTCAGCATGTGAAATAACTAATTATAATTTTATGGCTGTGGTAATTCTACATCACTTGTGAAAACTTCTGTTTCACAGCATCCATTTGTTTTGTTTAGGGCAAGGAGATGCTGTGACAGTACAAGTGGAGATTGTCCTGCAGCTGCCTGCAATCTTGGTATGCCCTGCCCACAGCTCTTACAGCCCAGGACTATTTACAGAACACCAAAGGATAATCCAGGAAAGTCCCAGCTCTTAGAGTTGAGTATTCCTGTGAAGTCCTTGTTTCAGTTACCAAAAAGGTAGTGGTTGCTTGCATTATAGCCTCCCACACTTAAACTGTGTCAAGGCATAATGAAGGAGACTTTCCATACTGTTCTGGGAAATTCTATTAACATACCCCTTCTTAGTCCTATGACTTCACAACAGCTATCTCTTATTTTGACCTTACATGTCAGTTCTTCCACACTACTACTGAACAAAGGGTCACTTGTAGAATAAGTCAACATTTCTGTAGATTGAAAGAAAAGAATATACATTTTAACATGGTAAAAGAAGAGCAATTTAAGATAGTAAGGGGAAAAAAAAAAGCCTGGAAATGTCTAGACAACATATTGGGTGTTTAGTGTGTGGCTTTCACTATACTTTGAATACTGAGAGACTGATGATACAGGTAGAGTTTTAGAACTGTAAACAGGAATCCTGGAATGGAAGGGATATGGGAATCAGATCACAGAATAACTTGTAAAAAACTACCAATTGCTCATTTCAGAATCGTTAAAAAGGAAGGATGCTGATGGTTCTTCTACAAAAAGATCAAGAATGCTTGACAAGTGTTTACTCTGTTTATTGTTACTCTTGTCAGAAAGGGCTGCTAAATAAACTTCAAAACAAATTAACAAGGCAATTAAGAAAAGAAAAATGAGGGTTGTTTCAGAAATATACAGGAGAATGAGATCAGTGCATCAAAGCACCCAAGGCACTGTGTATTTGCTACAAAAGAAACTAATTCAATGACTTTTCCAGAACCAACATGAAGGAAGAAATGTGATCCATGGCAGGATGCAGGGTTGGTGAGACAAAACAAACCCAGGCTCAGGAGGTTTAAATATTCCTGGTTCTGAGAAATCATGATTTCTGTGAGAATCTTCACAAAGAGAATGCTGCCTAAATGTACCAAAAACAAAAACCAGTTTGATCCAAGACTCGTTGGTTGAGACCTGTGACAGTTCCTCCCTATGGGTAAATTTGCCTGAGCTGTGGTGTCCACATTTGTCATCTAACATTTACTTTGGATGTTTCTATAAGGGTGTTTGGAGATGAGATTAATATTTAAATCACTGGATTTGAATGAAACACGTTGCCTCTCCTCCCAATATAAGTAAGCCTCTTGCAATCAGTTGAAGAATCCCAAATAAAACAAAACACTGACCTTGACAAGAGGAGGGTCTGTCAGCAGGCATTCTCTGCTGTAACACAACCCTCCCCAAGAAACTGGGTCCCCCACCAACCAGCCCACCCTGAGAATTTTGCACATGCCAGCCTCCACAGTGACACGGGCCAGTTGCCTAAATTAGAGTACATACATACACACAGACACACGCACGCACGCACGCACGCACACGCACTGAGCTCTGGCATCGGGAGCCTCATTTCCATACTTAGTCGATAGAACATGATCTCTTCCAAAGAAACAGGAATTGGAACACACAGAAACTAGTGTTTAATTAAGAATAGAGGCTGTGTAACAGTCGAGGGTGTCGCTAGTCATCTTCCAAATGAATCAAATAGCAGAGCAGGTCGAGACTATTGGAGAAGGCTGCCCAAGAGTGAAGAGAAAGAAAACCAAAGGTGGAGGCTGTGCGCTCTCCCGCTTCCAATCACCTGCCACACTCCATCTCTCCTTACCATGCATCTTCATTGGGCAGTCCGGCTTGAAGTTTTCTCTATCACTTGCAACCAAAGGGTTTTTTTGTTTTGTTTTGTTTTGTTTTTCTGAAACAAGGTTTCCCTGTAGCTCCAGCTGGCCTGGAACTCACAGAGATCCGCCTGCCTCTGCCTCCCAAGTGCTAGCCACCACACACGGTCAACCAAAGGATTTTAATAAACTACAGTATGACAGACAATTCAGCAGACATTATTGAATTAGAGATAAAAGGGCACAGCATGAGGAGGGAGGGGGAGGGTGTGGCTTGTATTCCGCCATCCTCCCGCCTGCTCACACACATAAAAAGCACAGAGGTAAGTGAAGTTTATATACAGTGTGGTGAGTGAAGACGTAGTTAATGCTTCCCTATTTAGAAAACAAAATCAGAAACCTAGTTAAATGTGACTTTCAGCAAAATTGAGTAATGTTTTAATGTCAGCTTTAATGTTTCAGATATTTCATTGGCAATCTCTAAAACATGCCGGAGAAGACAGCTTCATCATACCACAGAATCTGAGGGATCTTGTTTTGTACGTGTAGTTAGTTGGTTAGTTGTTTCCTAGAGAGAACACTGGGGTCAAGTTTTAAGGGACCCATAGAAGAGTTCAGATGGTGAGAAAACAGAGAAAGAGCATCTGAGTGAAGGGGCAGGAGAAAGGAGTGAGTATCGAGAACTCATGATGGTGTCTTTGGTATTCACAGGTACCAGGAAATGAGATTTAAAATGCTAGCAAATATGTTGGGATTAAGATGATTCGCTAATCACAAACAATGATTTCCCTTCCTCAGCATACAACTGCTGCAACGCCAGGAAAGACTTTTAAAAATATTTTGTTATTTTTTATGTATATGAACATATTGCCTGAATGTATGTAATTGCATCCATGTCATACAATGCCAGCAGAGGTCAGGTTCCCTGGAACTGGAGTTGTGGACAGTTGTTAGCCACCATGCAGATGCTAGGAACTAAACCCAGGTCCTCTGCAAGAGCAACAAGTGCTCTTAACCACTGAGCCATTTTTTTCAGCCCAAGGAAAGACATTTTAAAAGTAGCATTTTGGGCCAGGCGTGGTGGCGCACTCCTTTAATCCCAGCACTCAGGTGGCAGAGGCAGGCGGATCTTTGTGAGTTCAAGGCCAGCCTGGTCTACATAGTGAGTTCCAGGACAGCTGGAGCTACTGGGAGCACCTGTCTCAAAAAGACCAAAAAAAAAAGTAGCATTTCATAATGACACGGGAAAACTAAAAGGTCTTAAGCAGCGCACGAAAGATTTGAGTTACTGGAAAACAGAACATGCAAAGGATTGGACAAGCAGAGGAATAAAATGGAGAATTTGTAACCAAAACACAAGAGCAGGGGTTGGTCGCCACTTCACTGCTCCTTCTGGGGTAAGAGCAGATTTTCCTAAGGCAGCTCCAAGTTGGTTGTTAACAAATCAGGAAAAAGAGAAGAGCTGAGAAACATCAGCACGACAAATAGCCAGAGGTCTAATTTTCCCAGGCATTTTGTCATATGCTTCTAATCCCAACACTGAGGAGGTAGAGGCAGGTGGGTCCCTGTGAGTTCAAGGCCAGCCTGGTCTACATATCCAGTTCCAGGCCAGCCCGGGCTACATAGTGAGACCCTGTCTGGAAAAAAAAAAAAAAAAAAAAAAAAGCTGGAGAGATGACTCAGAAGTTAAGAGCAGGCACTGCTCTTGCACAGGACCAGAGTTCAGTTCCCAGCTCCACAGGATCCAACTCTCTTTTCTCCCTTCCACAGTACCTACACTCATGTTCACATAACCCATGTACAGGTCCACACACAACATGTAATTAAAATACCTACACTACATAACCCATGTACAGGTCCACACACAACATGTAATTAAAAATTAAAATCTTTAAAAAAGAAACTAGCAAGAGTTGCTTATCTAGCTAAATATACAATAAACCATATGAATTTAAAAGAGAAAAGAGCCATTTGGGGCTGAGGAGATGCCTCAGTTGTTAAGAGAACATAGTACTCTTGTAGAAGATCTGATTCCTAGCACCCACATCAGGAGGCTCATAACCACCAGTAGCTCTATTTCCAGGGGAACCAACACCCTCTTCTGGATTTACCTGTTGAGTGCCCCTGGTTTGTTCCCAGAAGAAAATTCTGAGAATGCTTTTTTCTTTTTTAAAAAAAGAATATTTTATTAAATATTTTTATTTTATGTGTATGCATGTGTTGCCTGTGTGTAGGTAAGTGCATCTGTGTAGGGCAATGTCTGCAGAGGACAGAAGAGACTGTCAAATCCCCTGGAACTGGAGTTATGGACAGTTGTTAGCTGCCATGTGGATGCTGGGATTCAAACCCCAGTCTTCTGCACGAACAGTGTTCTTAACTGCTGAGCCATCTCTCCAGCCCCAAGAGAATGTTTTTTTCTAAGCATGGCAAGGATGCCTCAGCATCAGAATCGTCATGAATATTTGGGCCAGAGAATAAATGGAGAAAAGTCTAGAGGTGACCCTAGACTTGGGCCAAGACTATTGAAAGTGAAAAATCCCACACTAAAGTGACAAGCACTGCTCCCTAAGGAGAAATTGTGGTTCATGAGATCACCAGATGGTTTTAGATGCCAGGATGGTGCTTCTCTAACTCTAAGGCGAGACAGCTGTGTTAGTGACCTTTCAGTTGCTGTGATAAAACCCCACGGCCAAGGCAACTTATAGAAGGAAAATTTTATTTGACTTACAGCTCCAGAGGATGAGACTATTATGGTGGCACAGTATGGGGGGAAGGGGGTATGGCAGCAGAAGTCGCAGATCAGAAAGCTGAACACGCTTGCACTCTTACACACACACACACACAGACACACACACACACACACATGATCACTCCTCCTGGAGGTCCCACAAGTGACATCCCTGCTTTGGGTGTTGTGATGACAGCTGCCTAGGTGCCTAGGTGAGTTTTCAGGGACTTGAAAGTCACTTCTGAGGAAAATACCAGCTCTTTGCTTGGGGACGCATATAAAGTCCTGACATCTCTCTTCACATGTCTGTGCCCTCCACCATCTTAACCTTTGGGACAGGCCCGCCTCAGATCTGCCAGTGAACATGCGCATCCCTTGTGTGGATCTTGATTGGGGACCCCTCCCCAACTCTGGTGGTGGTGGAGGGAGTTTTTCTCTGAGGTGAATTCCCCCAAGGTGTGACAAGTCACCCTGGGAAGCGACCCCCCCCCAAGGACTTCAGTATTGAGCTAACCTCTCTCTCCCCCACCGCAAGAATGTAGACACTGCCAAGCATGGTGGCCCACACCTGTCATCCCAGCCTTCAGGGGGTAGAGGCAGGAGGATCAGGTATTCAAGGCTGTCCTTAGCTATACAGTGAGGTCCTGACTAGCCTGGGCTGCATGAGATCCTGTCTAAAAAAAAAAAAGGAAAAAAAAGAAAAAAGATGCTTGACTTTAATTAGTATCATGCCTGTCTAGATAACTATTAACAGGCCAATCACACCTAGACATGTAAATAAATAAGTAAATACATTTGTAAATAATAAATGATTCTAGATTTATCTCATAAAATTTATTTTTCTTGATTTATTTTAGCAAAATCGCTATATGAACTTAGTAATTCAAAAAAAATTTTTTGAGATTAACAAAATTGTAATATGTGTACATGTGTGTGTCTAGGTGTGTACATGAGTGCAGGTGCCTTTGGAGGTTAGCATCATCAGATCCCTCAGGAACTGGAGTTATAGGCAGTTGTGAGCTGCTTACGTGGTTGTTGAGAATTGAACTCAAAAAGATCAAAAAATTTTATTTTATGTATATGAATGTTTTGCCTGCATGTATGTATGTGCACCATGAGATCAGAAAAGGGCATCAAGATCTTCTAGAACTGGAGTCAAAACTTGTGAGCTGCTGGGTGGGTGGGTGCTGGATCCATTGCAAGAGCAGCCAGGGCTCTTAACCACTGAGCCATCTCTCTAGACCCTCATATAACCTTTTAAGAAATGTTATTTTCGAAGCTGGAGAGATGGCTCAGTGGTTAAGAGCCCTGGCTGCTCTTGCAATGGATCCAGCACCCACCCATCCAGCAACTCACAAGTTTTGACTCCAGTTCTAGGAGATCTTGATGCCCTTTTCTGATCTCATGGTGCGCATACATACAGGCAGGCAAACCATTCATATACATAAAATAAAATTTTTTGATCTTTTTGAGTTCAATTCTCAACAACCATGTAAGCAGCTCACAACTGCCTATAACTCCAGTTCCTGAGGGATCTGATGACGCTAACCTCCAAAGGTACCTGCACTCATGTACACACATAGACACACACATGTACACATATTACAATTTTTTTAATCTCAAATTTTTTTTAAAAAATTAAGTTCATGTAGCAGTTTTGTTAAAATAAATCAAGAAAAATAAATTTTATGAGATAAATCTAGAATCATTTATTATTTACAAATGTATTTACTTATT
>NW_008350331.1:1626683-1641872 GCF_000622305.1 Nannospalax galili
TGGTGCCCAGCCTCACAGGGAGTAATCTATTATGCAAGAATGTATTTTGTACATCTGTAGAGGAAGGACCTGCCATTCTTAATTTAAATTTTCTCCTTCCCTGATGCTTCTGCCTCTCAAACCCTCCTTACTGAAGTGATATCCACTTCTGAAATTGATGGAGCACAACTCACTAACCTTCATGGCATCTGGACACGAATGTCTTCTTTTGTTTAAGGTCATAGCCAGGAGAGAAGGAAGAGTGTTTGCCTGCGAGCAGATGTTCAGAGATACAGGCTCAGCTGCACTGGGACTGAGTGCCACCTCCAGAGTGAAAAGGGTGCTGGTATGTTCTTAAAGAATTGATCTTAGCCGGGAGCAGTGGCGCATGCCTGTAGTCCCAGTACTTGGGAGGCAGAGGCAGGTGAATCTCTGTGAGTTCAAGGCCAGCCTGGTCTACCTAGTGAGTCCCAGGCCAGCTGGGGCTGCAGGGAGACCCTGTCTCAAAAACACCAAAAAAATGCCGGTATGTTCTTAAAGAATTGATCTTTTAGGAATGAGCAAGATGACTTAGCAAGTAAAGGTGCTTGCTACCAAGCTTGATGACCTGAGTTCCATGCCGGGAGCACAAGGTGGAGAGAGAATCAATCAGCTCCTACAGGCTGTGCTCTGACCTCTGCACTTGCAGGAGCATGTGCACGTGCACTAAATAAATTTCTTAAAACTTTGAAAATACTTTATCTGGAAGGCTGGAGATGCAGCTGAGTTGGTAGAGCTCTGCTTTGCATGCACAAAGCACTGAGTTCAAACCCCAGCACTGCATAAACTGCATGTGGTGTCACATGCCTGTAATCTTAGCATAGGAAATGGAAGCAAGAGGATCAGAAGTTCAAGGCCAGCCAAGGGTGTGGTGGCAAACACCTTTAATCCCAACATTCTGGAAACAGGGTTGTGCGGGGTGATCTCAGTGAGTTTGAGTCCAGCCAGGTCTATATAGTGAGTTCCAGACCAGCTGGGGCCACATAGTGAGATCCTGTCTCAAAAGGAAAAAGGGAAATTCAAGGCCATCCTCAGATACTACTTTGAGGGTATCCTAAGATTCATGAGAACATGTCTTAAAATCAATTAATAATTGATAATTAATATTTTAAATAATTGGGGTTGGAGAGATGGCTCATCAGTTAAGAGCACTTGCTGCTCTTGCAAAGGACCTCAGTTCAGTTCCCAGCACCTACACAGCTGTTAACAACCATCTGTAACTCCAGTTCCAGGGGATCTGATGCCCTCTTCTGGCTTTTGTGGTCATGGCACATAGTTGATACATTTACATACATGCAGGCAAAATGTTCATACACATAAAATAAACATAAATAAGTATATAAAAAATTTACTTTGACAGCGCCCTTTAGGTACAGATCTAAGGGTATGAAATGCCCCCACGTCTCACCTGTCACATAACCCAGCTCTTTCCTGAAGCTCCACAAATTGCTTTCTGTAATGAAAAGTTGAACCTATTGATAGGTGATCACAATTTCACATGGGTGGAGAAATGTGCAGTTTAATGCAGACCCACAAAGCAAAAACAAGCAAGAAATAATAGTGCACAAAGTAAATGCATGTGTATCTGAGGAAAAACCACTTACAAGTGAGTCATCATTGTGGCAAACACCTGTAATCCCAGTACTCAGGAAGCCAAGGCAGGAGGATCATTGCAAGTTCATGGTCTGGGCTGCCTAGGAAGTTCCAGGCCAGCCTGACTAATCAGGAGACATTGTTTCAAACAACCATCACCACCACCACCACAAGCAAGCAAACAAAACAAAGAGAGAGACCTGGCATGGTGGTGCACACCTTTAATCCAAGCACCCTAGAGACAGAGGCAGGTACAGAGCTCTGTGAATTCAAGGCCAGACTGATCCACACAGCGAGTTCAGGGCCAGCCAGGGCTATGTAGCAGACCTTATCTCAACAAAAAAAGAAAAAAAAAAACAAAAAGTGGAGGGAGGGAAAGAGGGCGGGAGGGACAGAGAAAGAACAAAGAGAGGGAAGAGAGAGAGCCTGATGCCCTGTGTTCAGAACAGGAACCGAGAGCCCGTGTGGCCCTGACAGGCCTTCATGGTCACAGAGGGAGACAGGTTTCTGTAGTTGTTGAGAAGTCAGTGAAAGGTTTTCACTAGGGAATGTTTTTGTCATATTTTTTATTGAGGACAGGTCACAAGCTACAGCATGAAAAGCAGCTCTGAAGAGAATGAAATTCAGGGTGGGAAAGCATTTACAAATCTATTATTGAACAGTGTGTGTGGGTGTTGATAACAACCTGAGCTAAGACAGAGTAGGCCAACGCAAAGAATCTGAAAATGCTTAGTTTGTGTGCTCATCTGAAAAGAATGTGAAGAGTGAGAACAGTCTGTGATGATGTCCAGGTGGCTGGTGTTTAGACTATCTGTTACATGTAGCAATGACTTTTACAATATGAACATAATCTGGACTAAAGGCTTTTACCTAACCTTACAACCAAAAAGGTACTGTTTATAATGTAAACAAGCTTACTGAACCATGTGATCCTCTTATGACCTGGGCATATGCCCCCTTAATCCTTCAGGACCCTTCCTTAAACTCCACTCAAGACAGTGTGTGAAGGTATATATGTAAGCTTTACATACCAAAGTACTGAGAGCAGCGTGCTCATCTCACTGCAAACAATGAGGGAAATTAAATGTGTGTGATACTCTAGGCCTAGGAATCAAAGGACAAGATTCTCTCTAAGATGAAGGTGGGTCCTGACTTCTACTTCCCCATCTCATGACAGAGACACTGTGTCAATAAAAGAATGAAGGAAGCCTTTGCTGGGGAGCACAGTTCTGAGAGACAGCTAAAGGAATAGGTGTTCAGTAGTTTGGGTCCACTTTTGACCTTAAAATTAGTTCTCAGAGTCAGGCAGTCTTTCGTTTTAGAAAAAATATTTTATTTATTATTTTTATTTTATGTATGTGAGTGTTTTACCTGCATGCATGTAAGTGCACCATGTGCACGTAATGCCTTCAGAGGTCAGAGAGGGTGTTGGATCCCCTGGAACTGGTGTTATAGATGGTTAGTAGCTGCCATGTGAGTGCTGGGAATCGAACCAAGGTCCCCCGGAAGAACAGCAAGTGTTCTTAACTGCTAAGCTATCTCTCCAGCCTACCATAATGTAGCTTAGAAATGCTGCAGTTAGATTATTAACTGATCTTGAAAGTAGAAGCAGAGTTGGTTGTTAGAATACAAAAATGAGAGCCAACAGGGTGACTTAGTGGGTAAAGGTACTTACCACCAAGCCTGACAACTTCAGTTCAATTCCTGAGACTCATATGGCTGAAAGAAAAAACTGACTCCCAAAATTTGGGCTCTGATCTCCCTGTGTGTGCCCTGATGTGTGTGCCCACACATACACAAAATAAGTAGATGTTTGTGTTGGAGAGATGACTCAGGATGTGTGTTGCTCTTCTGAAGGACTTGAGCTTAGTTCCCAGAACCCACATTGGGCAGCTCACAATTATCTGTAACTGCAGCTCCTGGGAATCTGACACCTCAGGCCTTCATGGGCACCTTCACTCATGTACACATACCCACACACAGACACACACATATGCACAGAACTAAAAATAAAACAAATCTTTAAAATTAAATAATTGTGAAAAATAAATATACAAAAATGAAAACGAATACTAAAAGTAACATCCGATATGATAATGGATTTATTCAGTTTCTACTGCGTGAGCTCTGTAATTCCATCTCATGCGTTTGTTGTTGTCACTGTTGTTCGGCTTCTTTGTTTTTAAGATAGGTTCTTCTTATGTACCCTTGGCAAAATGGGTACTCACTATGTAGCCCAGGATGGTTTTGAACCTACAGCAAACCTCTTGTCTCGGACGCCCAAGTGCTGAGATTACAGGCGTGCACCATCATGCTTGACTTTATCTTTTCACATGCTGGTGTTTGGAGCTGGAGACATGCTTCAGTGGTTAAGAACATGTACCCACAAAGGACCTGAGTTTGATTGCCAGTGCCCAAATCAGGAGGCTCATAGCTCCTGGTAACTCTGGCTTCGAGGGACCCAATGCCCTCTGTAGACTACACTCACGTTCACAAACTCTCACCAGGGCACACACATATACACATAATTGAAAACTAAAAACAATGTTGGGTGTGACAGCACATGCCTTTAATCCCAACACTTGGGAGGCAGATATCTGTGAGTTCGAGGCCAGCCTGGTCTATATAAGCGAGTTCCAGGCCAGCTAGGGCTACAGGGAGATCTGTCTCAAAAAAGACCAAAAAACAAAAGACCAAAAAAAGAAAAGAAAAGAAAAAGAAAAATAATAACTATGGTGGGACCAGTAAGATACCCCTGATGGCATAGTAGAGGTAGT
Source organism: Nannospalax galili (assembly GCF_000622305.1). Taxonomy (NCBI): domain Eukaryota; kingdom Metazoa; phylum Chordata; class Mammalia; order Rodentia; family Spalacidae; genus Nannospalax; species Nannospalax galili. Next base: position 1,631,072 of record NW_008350331.1, read on the forward strand.
AGTAGTAATTTTATCTTGGGGACTGTCTAATCGGAGGGACCTCATGCCTGGTACAGTAAACCTAGCCAAGAACCTGTGTCTGGAGAGGTCATCATCCCCAGAGGAGAACACACTGATGCCATATTACTAAATAATCTGGCTTCCAACCACCTTCTAAATGCTCATCCTCATACCCATAGATAAGTACATTCTCGTGTTTTATTAAAAAAGCTTCTTTATGCAGCAGATAGAGGCTATCAGAGAGATCTACAATTGGTCAGAATGTAGAGAGTAAGTGACCATGTGTGTCCAGCCTGAAATGGGGCATGTGTAATACAACCCCTACATCTAAGACTCAGGGAACATCATGGAGAGGATGTGGAAAGATTGTACAAGGACCAGGACAACAACTCCTGTGTGATAGTGTTTTCTAGACATGACAGGGTGACATGCACTATGACATAGTCCCAAAAGTCACACACTGTCATCTCTTCAGTATTCCACAAGTGATCAAGGTCAACCAACCATTTGCAACATGGAGAGGGAATATAAAGGTAAGGTCGGGTCCATCATGTTGGGTGCTAACTGCACGTGTGTTCTAGCTCCATTCCATTGCTGTGATAAAACGCTCGCTCAGAAGCAAACTGGGGGGGATTGTTCTAATTTACTTTTTGTTGTGATAAACAGCATTACTAAAAGCAACTTGGGGAGGAAGGTATTTTTTAAACTATTTTATTTATTATTTTATGTGTATGAGTGTATCACCTGCATGTGTGTAAGTGGAATGTTGTGCAATGCTTGTGGACGTCAGAAGAGAGCATCGGATCCCCTGGAACTGGAGTTAGCCACCACAGCTGTTAGCCACCACGTGGGTGCTGGGAATTGAACCCGGGTCCTCTGCAAGAGCAGTCAGTGCACTCAACTGCTGAGTCATCTCAGTGCTTATTTTATCTTATACTTGGAGTTCACAGTCTGTCATTGAGGGGAGTCAGGGCAGGAATTTAAGCAGGAACCTGGAGGCAAGAACCGTGGAGGAAGGCTGAGTACTAGCTCCATCACTAGCTCATGCTCTGCTAGCATATATATATATTCTATTATTTTAGGTATGTGGTGGTCTTGACTGAATGTATGTAAGTGCATCTGTGTTGTGCAATGCCCACATAGGTCAGAAGAGGGCATCGGATCCCCTGGAACTGGAGTTAGCCACCACAGCTGTTAGCCACCATGTGGGTGCTGGGAATTGAACCCGGGTCCTCTGCAAGAGCAGTCAGTGCACTCAACTGCTGAGTCATCTCAGTGCTTATTTTATCTTATACTTGGAGTTCACAGTCTGTCATTGAGGGGAGTCAGGGCAGGAATTTAAGCAGGAACCTGGAGGCAAGAACCGTGGAGGAAGGCTGAGTACTAGCTCCATCACTAGCTCATGCTCTGCTAGCATATATATATATTCTATTATTTTAGGTATGTGGTGGTCTTGACTGAATGTATGTAAGTGCATCTGTGTTGTGCAATGCCCACATAGGTCAGAAGAGGGCATCGGATCCCCTGGAACTGGAGTTAGCCACCACAGCTGTTAGCCACCATGTGGGTGCTGGGAATTGAACCCGGGTCCTCTGCAAGAGCAGTCAGTGCACTCAACTGCTGAGTCATCTCAGTGCTTATTTTATCTTATACTTGGAGTTCACAGTCTGTCATTGAGGGGAGTCAGGGCAGGAATTTAAGCAGGAACCTGGAGGCAAGAACCGTGGAGGAAGGCTGAGTACTAGCTCCATCACTAGCTCATGCTCTGCTAGCATATATATATATTCTATTATTTTAGGTATGTGGTGGTCTTGACTGAATGTATGTAAGTGCATCTGTGTTGTGCAATGCCCACATAGGTCAGAAGAGGGCATCGGATCCCCTGGAACTGGAGTTAGCCACCACAGCTGTTAGCCACCATGTGGGTGCTGGGAATTGAACCCGGGTCCTCTGCAAGAGCAGTCAGTGCACTCAACTGCTGAGTCATCTCAGTGCTTATTTTATCTTATACTTGGAGTTCACAGTCTGTCATTGAGGGGAGTCAGGGCAGGAATTTAAGCAGGAACCTGGAGGCAAGAACCGTGGAGGAAGGCTGAGTACTAGCTCCATCACTAGCTCATGCTCTGCTAGCATATATATATATTCTATTATTTTAGGTATGTGGTGGTCTTGACTGAATGTATGTAAGTGCATCTGTGTTGTGCAATGCCCACATAGGTCAGAAGAGGGCATCGGATCCCCTGGAACTGGAGTTAGCCACCACAGCTGTTAGCCACCATGTGGGTGCTGGGAATTGAACCCGGGTCCTCTGCAAGAGCAGTCAGTGCACTCAACTGCTGAGTCATCTCAGTGCTTATTTTATCTTATACTTGGAGTTCACAGTCTGTCATTGAGGGGAGTCAGGGCAGGAATTTAAGCAGGAACCTGGAGGCAAGAACCGTGGAGGAAGGCTGAGTACTAGCTCCATCACTAGCTCATGCTCTGCTAGCATATATATATATTCTATTATTTTAGGTATGTGGTGGTCTTGACTGAATGTATGTAAGTGCATCTGTGTTGTGCAATGCCCACATAGGTCAGAAGAGGGCATCGGATCCCCTGGAACTGGAGTTAGCCACCACAGCTGTTAGCCACCATGTGGGTGCTGGGAATTGAACCCGGGTCCTCTGCAAGAGCAGTCAGTGCACTCAACTGCTGAGTCATCTCAGTGCTTATTTTATCTTATACTTGGAGTTCACAGTCTGTCATTGAGGGGAGTCAGGGCAGGAATTTAAGCAGGAACCTGGAGGCAAGAACCGTGGAGGAAGGCTGAGTACTAGCTCCATCACTAGCTCATGCTCTGCTAGCATATATATATATTCTATTATTTTAGGTATGTGGTGGTCTTGACTGAATGTATGTAAGTGCATCTGTGTTGTGCAATGCCCACATAGGTCAGAAGAGGGCATCGGATCCCCTGGAACTGGAGTTAGCCACCACAGCTGTTAGCCACCATGTGGGTGCTGGGAATTGAACCCGGGTCCTCTGCAAGAGCAGTCAGTGCACTCAACTGCTGAGTCATCTCAGTGCTTATTTTATCTTATACTTGGAGTTCACAGTCTGTCATTGAGGGGAGTCAGGGCAGGAATTTAAGCAGGAACCTGGAGGCAAGAACCGTGGAGGAAGGCTGAGTACTAGCTCCATCACTAGCTCATGCTCTGCTAGCATATATATATATTCTATTATTTTAGGTATGTGGTGGTCTTGACTGAATGTATGTAAGTGCATCTGTGTTGTGCAATGCCCACATAGGTCAGAAGAGGGCATCGGATCCCCTGGAACTGGAGTTAGCCACCACAGCTGTTAGCCACCATGTGGGTGCTGGGAATTGAACCCGGGTCCTCTGCAAGAGCAGTCAGTGCACTCAACTGCTGAGTCATCTCAGTGCTTATTTTATCTTATACTTGGAGTTCACAGTCTGTCATTGAGGGGAGTCAGGGCAGGAATTTAAGCAGGAACCTGGAGGCAAGAACCGTGGAGGAAGGCTGAGTACTAGCTCCATCACTAGCTCATGCTCTGCTAGCATATATATATATTCTATTATTTTAGGTATGTGGTGGTCTTGACTGAATGTATGTAAGTGCATCTGTGTTGTGCAATGCCCACATAGGTCAGAAGAGGGCATCGGATCCCCTGGAACTGGAGTTAGCCACCACAGCTGTTAGCCACCATGTGGGTGCTGGGAATTGAACCCGGGTCCTCTGCAAGAGCAGTCAGTGCACTCAACTGCTGAGTCATCTCAGTGCTTATTTTATCTTATACTTGGAGTTCACAGTCTGTCATTGAGGGGAGTCAGGGCAGGAATTTAAGCAGGAACCTGGAGGCAAGAACCGTGGAGGAAGGCTGAGTACTAGCTCCATCACTAGCTCATGGGGTGCACGTGTTCTCTCTCTCTCTCTCTCTCTCTCTCTCTCTCTCTCTCTCTCTCATACATGCATACACGTATTTTTTTTAATCTTAAAAATAATTCACTCCTGCACCAGGTGTGGTGGTACGTACCTTGAATCAGGTGGATCTCTGTGAGATCGAGGGCAGCCTGGTCCACATAGTGAGTTCCAGGTCAGCCAAGGCTATAGGGAGACCCTGTCTCAAAAAGCATCCCCCCAAACCCATGTCTGTAAGAACGTAGAGGGTACTCCAAGTTTATCTATCTATCTATCTATCTATCTATCCATCCATCTATCAATTTATTTCTCTAATATTTTTTATTCAGGACCCTGAACTTGAGGATTCCAGCCTCACAAATGCTGTTATTACAAAAGTCATGTCCCATCATGCACAGATGGCAGCTTATAATTCTATGTGTATTAGGAATCCATTGAGGAGTGTTCTAGAGATTCTAGCATGACCTGGCTTTTATTTTTTTACATAGATCTATTCTTTTGTGTGTAGATTGGCTAGGAAAGAAGACTGGCAATAACAGAGGCATATTTACCATGGACTTGGAGATAGAATCAACAGCTCTTCTGATGAACTGGTTGCAGAGAATGAGGGAAAGGATAAACTCAGATAAGGCAGCTAAATGAGACATGATGCCATTTCTAGACAGGTAAAGCTTAGAGTGGAACAACAGATTTGGACTGTAAGGAGCAGGAGCAGCAAGAGGTATGTCAGGATGGCTGTGGATTTCCCTGACTAGAACATCAAGAAGGCAGTTTGGATATAGTCATCTTGAGTTCCAGGAAGAGATCAGGGACACAGACCTTGGCATGTGGCTTCTGATGGCATCGGAGCTGTTGTATTGGGTGAGATCAGCAGACGAACACAAACAAGACCAAAGTGTTCAAGGTGCTCACTCTTTGGAGACTGGGTAGTGGCCGCACACTGAAGACCATGGAGATGGCAAAGAGTGAGAAAGCAGCATCTCTGCACCAGGACAGCATTGTTCTTTCTTTGTTTGTTGTTTGTTTGTTTATTCTTTTTTGATACAGGGTCTCCGTCTCCCTGTAGCCCCAGCTCGCCTGGAACTTACTATGTGGACCACGTTGGCCTTGAACTCACAAAGATCCATCTGCCTCTGCCTCTACCCCCCAAGTGCTGGAATTAAAGGCACGTGCCACCATGCCCAGTCCATAAATAAAATATTTAAAAATTTTTTATTTATGCATATGTGTACCTGCAAAGGCCATAAGAGGGCTTCAGAACCCCCGGGAGCTGGACATACAGGAGGTTGTAAGCTGCCTGACCTGGTTCTCTGCAAGAGCAGCAAGCATTCCTAACCACTGAGACATCTCTCCAGTCCCCTACATTCCATTTATTAGCCTCAAAGTGCCTTAATTTCTACAACTATTACTTTCCTTCAGCAGCCCACTGTGCCAGCCACATCCCGGACCGTGTAACTTAGGACTTGTCTACCTTTAGCATCTCCCCCTCGGAATACATCTTCCCTTCCTCTCAGTGCCTAACTCCCACCAGGCTGCGACACCATTTTGCCCAGCTTCCCTTCTGCTTAGCCCCGCCCTTTCTTCCGGTTGGGTGTATCCCATTGCAAGCTTTATTTTTTCGTATTCCAACTTGACCATTTTTTTTCAGTCATTTCAAGGACATTCTCAAGGACATCTTTACCAGGATCACACTGTGGCCCTCCTTCAGCTCCCTAGTCCTTATGGATCTCCATCAAATGAATTCAGATAATACACACTGAACATAGCACAGAAGACAGGCAGAGTTTATCACAGAGAAAAGAGGGGCTCACTCAAGGCATGAGGGGCCAGGGGTCAAAGGGACCACTGGGGAGGAAAAGAGCCCATTATATAACTTGTGTTTTTAGGTGGGCTTTATACTATTTCTTAAAGTTTCTGAACCAGACAGCTTCTTGAAGGGCATTTTCTTCTCTAGTGAGTGACAGACCCAGTTTGGATTAATTCTTAAGGCAGGGGACACAGTTAAATAAATTTATTCATGGGGTTAGAGAGATGGATCAGTGGTTAAGAACACTTGCTGTTCTTCCAGAGGATCCAGGTTTGAGTCCCAGCACCCACATGGTAGCTAACAACCATCTATAACCCCAGTTCCAGGGGACCCATCACACTCTTCTAGCCTCTGCAGGGCATTGCACACTCCCCCCACCAAATTTAAAAAAAAATATACCTTCCGGCCTTCTGCACTCCCCCCCAAGCCTCCCCCTATAAAAGACCCCAGCTCACAACCTGTGGGTAGACATTTTTTCCCTCCCCAGAAGGAAATTTGTCCATGTGAAATTAAACTATATCCCACTGAGAGTTTTTATCTGTGTCCTGTTGCTTTCTCCTGATCAACCCGATTCATCCATCGGCTTCTTGATCTATCAGTACTCTCAAGATCTTTCAGGAACTTTAGAATTCCCTGTCTCCACCCAGGGCCAGTGATTCTATCAGGTCCCATTCTTTCTGTGTCTTGATGTTTCAGTTCCAGTTTTATAAGCTTCTGGTTATGAGGGAGTGGTACATCTTCCAGGACCTTCAAGCTTGCTGATATCTAAATGGCTACCTAAAAGTACCTTCAGGTTCTTTCACTTCCTGTTTTTCTACTCTTGTTGCCCTAGACTTTTCCAACCCTCCATCAATATATCCATGTGCCTTCTCTTCTGGTATGTCCAGCAGTTGTACAATCAGTGAACAACCTGACAAGAAACCAACTGGAGCTGGCTTGAAAATAGGAAATTACTATAAGGACTCAAAGTTGTACCTTTACAGAACAAAGAGTTGAGAATGTAACCTAGGGGCTGGAGAGGTGGCTCAGAGGTTAAGCACACTGGCTACAGTGGGCTTGCAGAGGACCAGGGTTTGGTTCCCAGCATCTACATGGCAGCTATCAACCGTCTATAACTCCAATTCCAGGACATCTGACACCTACTTGGCCTCCCGAGACATTTGCATGCACAGTGAGCTCACATACATGCAAGTAAAACAGTCACGCACTTAAAAAAATTAGTAAAAAAAACCACCAATAACAATAACAATAAAAAAGAATGTAATGTCATGGTGTTAGGTAGTTATCACTTTAGGGGTACTGGTGAGGGAGTTATATCCTTTCCTTGCTCTGGTTGTATAATAATAATTAGAGAATGGCAGAGCCTGGTCTCAGCATCAAGTCAGGTGATTGCTGAGCATGGTGGTGTGAAGAGGAAAAGAAACATACCCATGCATTTGATGTTCCTTTTGTGTGTGTTTGTTATTGTTTTATGACTGATTTTATACTTCAGGATATAGTACTTACCTTTTAGTGGTTTTATGAATGCTTGCTAAAAATTTGTTCTGAAAGAAGAACCAAAAATAAAATGAAGAACCCCAAAGACCTCAAAGCCATCTTGAGAAATGAATGCCATGGTTATCTAGTAGAATATCTATTTGCAGTGACCTTGCTGACTAAGGCACCAGCAATAAATGCTGTTGTTAAAGAATGTCTTTTCATTTGTTTGTTTTGGAGACAGGGTCTCCCTGTAGTCCTAGCTGGCCTGAAACTTGCTATGTAGCCCAGGCTGGACTTGAACTATCATAGATTTGCCTGCCTCTGCCTCCCTAGTGCTTGGACTAAAGACATGTGCCACCATGGCAAGCATGTTTTAAAGGTATTTTATTTACTATTTTTATTTTATGTGTATGAGTGTATTGCTTGTATGTGTGTGAGTGCACTCGTGTCGTGCAGTGCCGCAGAGGTCAGAAGAGGGCTTCGGATTCCCCCAGAACTGGAGTTAAGGATGGTTTGTAGCCGCCATGTGGGTGCTGTGAATTGAACCTGGGTCCTCTGCAAGAGCAGTCAGTGCTCTTAACTGCTGAGCCATCTCTCTGCCCCAGGCAAGAATGTTTTAAACCCTGTGCTCCATATCTGCTTCTGCAAACATGCCTGATCATGTAATGCAGAAACAATTTCCTCTTGGTGGTATTGGGACACATATGCATCTGTGCTGGTAATCATGTAAACTGTAACCTAAATCCATCAATGTTGTAACAGTTAAGACATGTCCTGGGTAAACCTATAATATATCATTTTATAATGATACATCATAATTACGTAAAACAAATCAAGTGTGAAGAGGAAAAGAAATATACCCATGCATTTGATGTCCCTTTTGTGTGTGTTTGTTATTGTTTCATGATTGATTTTATACTTCAGGATATAGTACTTACCTTTTAGTGGTTTTATGAATGCTTGCTAAAAATTTGTGCTGAAAGAAGAACCAAAAATAAAATGAAGAACCCCAAAGACCTCAAAGCCCTCTTGAGAAATGAATGCCATGATTATCTAGTAGAACATCTGTTTGCAGTGACCTTGCTCACTAAGGCACCAGCAGTAAATGCTGTTGTTAAAGAATGTCTTTTCATTTGTTTGTTTTGGAGACAGGGTCTCCCTGTAGTCCTAGCTGGCCTGAAACTTGCTATGTAGCCCAGGCTGGACTTGAACTATCATAGATTTGCCTGCCTCTGCCTCCCTAGTGCTGGGACTAAAGACACGTGCCACCATGGCAAGCATGTTTTAAAGGTATTTTATTTACTATTTTTATTTTATGTGTATGAGTGTATTGCTTGTATGTGTGTGAGTGCACTCGTGTCGTGCAGTGCCGCAGAGGTCAGAAGAGGGCTTCGGATTCCCCCAGAACTGGAGTTAAGGATGGTTTGTAGCCGCCATGTGGGTGCTGTGAATTGAACCTGGGTCCTCTGCAAGAGCAGTCAGTGCTCTTAACTGCTGAGCCATCTCTCTGCCCCAGGCAAGAATGTTTTAAACCCTGTGCTCCATATCTGCTTCTGCAAACATGCCTGATCATGTAATGCAGAAACAATTTCCTCTTGGTGGTATTGGGACACATATGCATCTGTGCTGGTAATCATGTAAACTGTAACCTAAATCCATCAATGTTGTAACAGTTAAGACATGTCCTGGGTAAACCTATAAAAACTGAATGGTGGTTGGAGAGTGTGCTGGATAGCTTTGGTGTCAACTTGACACACTGGGGTTGAAGGAGCCTCAGTTGGGGAATTGCCTCTATTGGACTGGCCTGTGGCCAAGTCTGAGGGGCATCTTCTTGATGAGTGATGTGGAAGGGCCCAGGCCACTGTGGATGGTGCTGCCCCTGAGCAGGTAGGCCTGTGTTGCATAAGAAAGCAGGCTGAGCAAGGGCCAGGGGAGCAAGCCAGTAAGCATCATTCCTCCATGACCTGTGCTCCAGATCCTGCTTCCAGGTTCCTGCCCTGAGTTCCTACCTTGGGCTCCTGGATGAACTATGACCCGGGATATGTAAGCTAAATAAACCCTTTCTTCCACAAGTTGGTATTGGTCAGAGTGTTTTATCATAGCAATGGAGAAACAAACTAAGACAGAGAGCTAGCTCAACGGTTAAGAGCACTGACTGCTCTTGCAGAGCACCTAGGTTTGGTTCCCAGCACCCACAGAGTCAAAACACTCAGACATATAAAATAAAAACTAAACAACAAAAACCACCGTGAATGAACTTACTAGGGGATCAAGTTTCCCACCTGCGTCCACTGGCATGTGTTCGGTAGGTCCTGAGCCTTAGTTTCCTGCAACACAGGGAGTAGTTTTGTACCTGGCAAATTGATTCAGGATATAAATTTTGCTGATAGTTATATAAAATGTAAACAAATATAGGCCTTGAAGATGGATGCTTGGGCAGGTGGGATGGCTTAGCCACTGTTCTGGTTTGATTCTTCATTGCTGTGACAAAACACTCTGACCAGTACCAACTTGGGGAGGAAAGGGTTTACTTGTCTTACATCTCCCAGGTCGCACGCAGTTCATCAGGGAGCCCAAGGTAGGAACTCAGGGCAGGAACCTGGAGGCAGGAGCTGGAGCACAGGCCATGGAGGAACGCTGCTTACTGGCTTGCTCCCTTGGCCCCTGGTCAGCCTGCTTTCTTATCCAACACAGGTCCACCTGCCCAGGGGTGGCACCACCCACAGTGGGCTGGGCCCTCCCACATCACTCATCAAGATGCCCTTCAGACGTGGCCACAGGCCAGTCCAATAGAGGCAATTCCCCAACTGAGGCTCCCTCAACCCAGGTGTGTCAAGTTGACACTAAAGCTATCCATCACAGCCACTAAAGGCTCCTGCCGCTAAGCCTGATGACCCCAAGGACCCACATAGTGAGAGAACGGACTCCTGGAAGTTGTTTCTGCTCGTTGCATGTGCACTGTGGCATGCATGAGGCCACACACCTACGCACATGCACACAAAATAAAGAAATCAAAATCTAATTAAGATTTTTTTGAAAGTAGGGCTTGTAACAATTCACTGTCTTTTTTTTTGGTCTTTTTGAGACAGCGTCTCCCTGTAGCCCCAGCTGTCCTGGAACTCACTATGTAGACCAGGCTGGCCTTGAACTCACAGAGATCCGCCTGCCTCTGCCTCCTGAGTGGTGGGACTACAGGCGTGCACCACCACGCCTGGCTAATTCACTGTCTTTTAAAAAAAATTTTTTAATTTAATAACCATATGATTAGAAGAAGCATTTATTACAGCGTTAACATATTCAGTAACACATTCCAGAGCAAGGATACATCTGTTTCAAAAGCAGCTGTAAATTTTTAGGTTCACAGTTGAATTAATACAATTATACAATATTGAACTCAGTATAAACCCCGTAAGGCATAAGATTGAATGAGTTTTTGCCCTTTAAAGAAGATCTTCATTTTATTTTAAAATACATTGTTTCCTACATTTTTAATGCTATTAACACTTAGATGTTTGCACCTGTGTCTTTAATCTCTATGTATCTGATTATTAATAGTCACAGTCGGTTATGCTCTGATCCTTAGTACCTGAGT
>NW_008350331.1:1642096-1647338 GCF_000622305.1 Nannospalax galili
GCCTCCTACCTCCCTATTTTGTCTTGACTTGCTTTTCTTTGGACCTCTGCTCTTAACTCTCCTGTTGAAGGGCCAGCCCAGGAGAAAGCAGGGCAGAAATTTAGAATAAGCAAATAAGCTGAAACTGCCCCTCTGCTTCTGTTCCTCACAGCTGCTGCAGTTAAAACTTGCTTTTTCTGTAGATTCAAGGACATCTGTAGATTTTTATGATATCAGTAATTTTGGGTTCTGTTCTGTCCTCTGACAAAGTCAGTCTCATCAGTGAGACCCTCTCTGGCCTTTGCTCACTCAAAGAGACAGGCTCTTGGTGGAATTGTGGATTTTGCTTACAGATTTATCATTTGTAAGAGATTTGGGTAAGGGGCAGGAATCCAGCAATGAATGAAACCGAAGAGAACATTTGGTCAAGGCGGTGATGGCGGTGACAGTGGTGGTGGTGGTGGCAGCTGCAGTGTGTGTGTGTGTGTGTGTGTGTGTGTGTAGGTGTGTTCACACACATGCGTGTGGGACAATTGTGGAGTCAGGTTTTTTTGCTTTCACTTTAAGTGGGTCCCAGGAATGAAACTGAGGTCACCAGGCATGTGCAGCAAGCACCTTTACCCACTGAACTAGCTCAATAGCCCAAGGTTTGACACTTTTCAAAGATGTGGTCAGAGTAGACACTCTGAGAGAAAAAGGCCGTTAAGAAAAGAATGGAAGAGGCTGGAGAGATGGCTCCGCGGTTAAGAGCACTGGCTGCTCCTGCAGAAGACCAAAGTTCAGTTCCCAGCACCCACATGATGGCTAACAACCATGTGTAACTCCAGTTGCAGGAGATCTGACACCCTCTCCTGACCTCTTTGGGCATTGCACCGCACAGGTGCACTTACACACAGGCAGGCAATACATTCATACACACAAAATAAAAATAATAAATAAAATATTTGATAATAATAGGAGCTGGAGAGATGGCCCAGTGGTTAAGAGCACTGACTGCTCTTGCAGAGGACCCTGGTTCGATTCCCAGAACCCATATGGTGGCTTTGACCCATCCTTAACTCTAGTTCCAAAGCCCGCTTCTGACCTCTGAGGCATTGCACAGCACAGGTGCACTCACATACATGTAGGCAATATACTTATACACATAAAATAAAAATAATAAAATAAAGTATTTAATAAAATAATACAAATTTGAAAAGAAAAGAATGGAAGGTAAGGAAGTCAACCATGGATTGTGTAAGGAAGACCCATTCAGGGAAAAGAGGCCGGCCAGTGAAAAGGCCCAGAGACAGGAGCAAGCAGGACCTGTGTGAGAAGCAACTAGAAGGTGAAAATGATTGAATGGAAGAGGGAAGGAGAGAGAGAGGGAGGGAGGGAAGGAGGGAGGGGAAACAGAGGAGGTACAAGTTGAACCACATGCCTAGCATGTAGGAAGCCCTGAGTTTATCCCCATAGCATATAAACCAGGCCTCGTGGTGCTTATAATCCCTGCACTTGGGAGGTGAAGTCAAGAGATGCAGAAATTCATAGTCACCCTCAGCGAATCTGAGGCCAGCCTAAGATTCATGAGACCCTGTCTCAAAAACCAAAAAGCAAATCAAACAACTAAATCATATAGGGAAAGGAAGAAACCAGATCACATGAATCTCCATATGTCATAGTCTGAACTTTGGCTTTTACAGTGAGAAATAGCAGTCAACAGAGGCCTAGGAGGAGAGGATCAGGGAGGTCACTGAGAAGGCTGTTTAGTAGCCCAGTCAGCACTGACTGTCCTGCATCAGGGAGGCAGCAGCAGAGGTAAAGACATGGTCTGGAAATAGCAGAAATGACCCTAGACCTTTCTGTAGGTTTGATTTTACATGTGAGAGAAATGGGGTACGGGATGGTGCTCAAGTTTTCAGCCTAGACAGGAATTTAATTTCAGGGAGAGAGCGATAGCACAGCGGTTAGGAGCACTGACTGCTCTTCCAGAGGACCTGGGTTCAGTTCCCACCACCCACATGGTGGCTAACAGCCATCTGAAACTCCAGTTCCAGTTCACACAAATAAAATAAATTTAAAAAAATTTAAACAATGCAATTTCCATGAACAATAATTGTGGGGGTGAGGGTGCTGCAGGTGGAGCAAGTTTGGGGAACAAAAAAGGGATCAAGAACACATCCCCCTCCCCATGGATACAACTGGTATCCATAAGAAGAGCTCAGAGATATACATTTAAGAAATCTCATAAAATTATTTAGCCTTCCTACCAAATATTAAAGTCATTTGAAGTAAGGATAAGCAGAAATACTTGCTATGTTTAATGGGGTGAGTTGGGATACATCTAAGGTAATTTTTAATTTATTGTTTGAGAATTTCAAGCAAGCACCTTATGTGTTTGGTAAAATCCAGCCCCACCTCCCTCACCTCCAACCCGTCTGTGCATTCCCCACACTCCCCAGCACTTTCCCTCCCAAGGGTTGTTGGGTTTTTTTCAGCTTTCATCTGGAAAAAAATTTCAGGCTTCGAAAAACATGCAAAAATATTATGATTGGTTCATGTACAATTGTCATCCAGGTTTTTGAGTTGACGGCATCTCATATAACCAAAGTGCAATTATCACGACTGGGAAATTAGCCTGAGCCTCAAGTCGTTATCTGGCCCAACCCTGGGAAAGTTGTACATTTTTGTCTTCTCTGACTTTGATACTTTAGGAAATAAAGGCCCGGTTGTTTTATAAACTGTCCCTCAATTTGAGTCCTTGGATGTTCTCACAGCTGCATGTTACGGATTCTCGGCAAGAACAACATAGGAGTGACGCTATGCCCCTTGGCCTGTCATATCAGGGCACGTGACAGGTCTCATTAACACTGCTGTTCTTTGACTTGGTCTCTCCTCTGTGAAATTACTCTTCTTGCCTTCGTTATCAGTGAGCATCTTGTGGGAAGATACTTTGAGATTATATAGGCATCTTGTTTCAGAGCACATCTTAACCTGCTAATTGCAGCATCCTTTAATGACACTTGTAGGCAACAAGTGTTACTGTGGGGTTTGCCAAATGGTGATTTCCTGTTTCCATCAGCCCTTCTACCTTATTGAATGAGCTTCCCTTCTCATTTATCTATTCAATTATTTATTTTGGTATGGCTGTGTGGTGTTTGTTTTATACTATGGCCTCTAATCTATTCTAGAATTGTCTTGTTGCTCCCGTTAGCCCAATTTGCCATGGCCTTGGGTTGCCTACAGTGTTTTCTGGGCATGTCTGGGTTTCTTTTCTTTTTTTCTTTTTATTGTTATTATTATTTTTTTTTATGTGTATACGTGTACTGCCTGCATGTAGGTTAAGTGCACCCATGTCGTGCAATGCCCACAGATCCCCTGGGATCTGGAGCCATGGACAGTTGTTAGCTGCCATGTGTTTGCTGGGACTTGAACCTGGGTCCTATGCAAGAACCACCAGTGTTCTTAACTGCTGAGACATTCCTCCAGCCCCTTATTGTTATTTTTTTAATTTTATGTGTATGAGTGTATTGCCTGCATGTATGTAAGTGCACCCATGTCATGCAATGACAAACGGAGGTAAGAAGAGGGTGTCAGATTCCCTAGAACTGGAGTTATGGAAGGTTGTTAGCCACCACGTGGGTGCTGAGAACTGAACCCAGGTCCACTGCAAGAATAGCCAGTGTTCTTAACCACTGAGCCATCTTTCCAGCCCCTTGTTTTTTCTTGTTCCTTTTTCCTGTTGTGCACTGCATTCCAGGCCCGCCTTGCCCTTTCTCTGCCCCATTCCTGCAATCAGCCAATTCTCTGGGGAGCCACAGTTCCTATTAGTTTAAAATGATACTTAGAAATCAAGATAAGAAGCTAGGTACTATGGCACACACCTATAATCCCATCTCTTGGGAGGTAGAGATAGGAGGATCAGGAGCTTAAGGCCAGCCTCTGTTACATAGTGGGTTTGAGGCCAGCCTTGGGTATATGACATCCTATTTGGAAAAATAAAAGTAAATAAAAGGTAAAAAAACAAGAAATTATGAGATGGACACCGGGTTCATCATCCTTGGCTCTGTTACTCCAGGAGCCATATTATACTGGAAATGTATTCTCTGGCAAGTACCAGAATGTGGTTGGTCACTGCCAAGAAGATATGGAAAAAGAAAAAAAATATTTTTAGCTGGTTTACTTTTTTATTTTTAACCCATAGGACACTCGTGACTTTTGTTTGATGCCAGAGAATACATTTCCAGTATAATATGGCTCCTGGAGTAACAGAGCCAAGGATGATGAACCCGGTGTCCATCTCATAATTTCTTGTTTTTTTACCTTTTATTTACTTTTATTTTTCCAAATAGGATGTCATATACCCAAGGCTGGCCTCAAACCCACTATGTAACAGAGGCTGGCCTTAAGCTCCTGATCCTCCTATCTCTACCTCCCAAGAGATGGGATTATAGGTGTGTGCCATGGTACCTGGCTTCTTATCTTGATTTCTAAGTATCATTTTAAACTAATAGGAACTGTGGCTCCCCAGAGAATTGGCTGATTGCAGGAATGGGGCAGAGAAAGGGCAAGGCGGGCCTGGAATGCAGTGCACAACAGGAAAAAGGAACAAGAAAAAACAAGGGGCTGGAAAGATGGCTCAGTGGTTAAGAACACTGGCTATTCTTGCAGTGGACCTGGGTTCAGTTCTCAGCACCCACATGGTGGCTAACAACCTTCTATAACTCCAGTTCTAGGGAATCTGACACCCTCTTCTTACCTCCGTTTGTCATTGCATGACATGGGTGCACTTACATACATGCAGGCAATACACTCATACACATAAAATTAAAAAAATAACAATAAGGGGCTGGAGGAATGTCTCAGCAGTTAAGAACACTGGTGGTTCTTGCATAGGACCCAGGTTCAAGTCCCAGCAAACACATGGCAGCTAACAACTGTCCATGGCTCCAGATCCCAGGGGATCTGTGGGCATTGCACGACATGGGTGCACTTAACCTACATGCAGGCAGTACACACATACACATAAAAAATAATAACAATAAAAAGAAAAAAAGAAAAGAAACCCAGACATGCCCAGAAAACACTGTAGGCAACCCAAGGCCATGGCAAATTGGGCTAACGGGAGCAACAAGACAATTCTAGAATAGATTAGAGGCCATAGTATAAAACAAACACCACAAGTCTGCAACTCCAGTTCCAGGGGCTCCAATGCCCTCTTCTGACCTCCACAGGGATCGTACGGCACGGGTGCACTTACACATATGCAGACAATACACTCAGA
>NW_008350331.1:1648580-1649215 GCF_000622305.1 Nannospalax galili
TATTGCCTGCTATACATGTGCACGTTTGTGCATGGATGTACCTCCACATTCTCTATTACTTTCCACCTTTTTTTTTTGAAGCAGAATCTCTCACTGACCCTGGAGCGTGCTGTTTCTGCTAGAGTGGCTGGTCAGCGAGCCCCAGGGATCTGCTTGTCTCTGTGCCTCTGCAGTGGTGTTACAGATGCATGCTGCCACATCCAGCTTTCATGTGGGTGCTGGGGATCTGAACTCTGGTCACCAGGTTTGTGCAGCAAGTGCTTTACTCACTGAGCTAATCTCCCCAGCCCCAATTTTGTTTGAAATTTGTTTTGTTTTGACAATATCTGCTGGTATATGTCTCCTTCCCTCTTAAGAGGAAAGAGATCTTGGAATGTTTTATTTCCTGAGCACTTAAAAGAGTCTTTAGTATTCTGAATACATGCAGTAAATGTTATCTAACTAAGCTAAAAGAGCAGCAACAGATATAACAGTATCCCTAGAGTGATGCAACCCAGGGCCTTACGCATGTGCAAAAAGTGCTCTAATACTGAGCTACATCCCTGTCACAAAAAATTATTATTTATTAATAAAGTGTTAGAAAGACAGTGAAAACATGTCTCCCACAGATACTTACAAAGCATTAGAGTATTATA
>NW_008350331.1:1649723-1651367 GCF_000622305.1 Nannospalax galili
CTCTGTGAGTTCAAGGCCAGCCTGGTCTACATAGTGAGTTCCAGGACAGCTGGGGCTATAGGGAGACCCTGTCTCAAAAAGACTAAAAAACAAAAACAAAAACAAAAACAACCCAACAATAACAACAACAAAAAAACCCCAAACCAAGCCTGGTGTGGTGGCGCAGTCCTTTAATCCCAGCACTTGGGAGGCAGAGGCAGGCAGATTTCTATGAGATTGAGGCCAGCCTGGTCTATATAGCAAGTTCCAGGCTAGCTGGGGCTACAGGGAGAATCTGTCTCAAAACATCAATCCAAATCAAACCAAAAACCAAACCAAACCAAAAAAAACAAATCAAAACATCATCAACAACATCATCATTGACACTACCAACAAACAAAACTTTTTAATTGCAAGTGGCAGAAATGAACTTAAATTGTTTTAGGGGGAAAATGTAGAGATTTACTTACAAAATTGAGCAGCTTAGACGTAAAACTAGTTTTGGGTATACTGGGTGGCGGGGCTTACATTTGTCCTCTGAACTTACTGAATTTTCTCATCGGTGCTCTCCTCTGCCTTTCCCCAGAAGCAGCTGTGTCTGGCCAGAGCTCTCTTCATGGCCCTGGAAGATTCAACTTCAGATTCTCGATTTGACAGAGAGCCCAGAATTCTGTTGGGCCTGGTGTAAGTTACACCCTCTGTGGCAAGGCAATGTGTTCTTGTTGCTCTGGCCAGGGTCACAGGACACATGGACAACCTCTTAACCACTTGTACTGAGACTGAGAGAAGGAAAAGAGAAAATGAATTATAGAATCGAATATCTATTTGTGTAAATTGGCCAGAATAGCTATTAGAAACACAGCACTCTGACCTCTAGTGGTTACATTTTAAGACCCTTCAGTATTTGTCCCAAGACGGTAGGAGGCGATTTCACATCAGGGTCTTTGCTCTCTTTTATCACTTCGTTAAGAAGATCAGTGTTCTAGTCTCTACGTTGAAGCATTCCTCTATCTTGAGCAGATTTATTTTTTACCTCAGTATAGTATTTCTTATGTTTTTTCTTCTATCTTTCTTCTTGAGTTCATCCAATCCTTGAAAAATATTCCTTAAAAATTACTGTTGTATGGTTTTCAGCCAGGGAGCTTTAATCCTGACAACTAATTTATCAGATCTGTTCCTGACCTCTGCATCCAGCATTGGTTTTTATGTGAGAATCCTAACCCTTTGTTGCTTGAGAAATTAGAGTTGGATTTTGTCACCTGCTGTGGAGAGTCAATATAGGTCACAGCATATTTGCCTAATGTGTGATGACTTCCTGAACTTCAGAAATTAAGAGCACTTACTAATTCATCTTTTCATCCCAGATATAGGTGGAGCTGGGCTTGGTGGTGCACACCTTTAATCTCAGCACCTGGGAGCAGAGGCAGTCGGATCTCTTGTTCAAGGCCAGCCTGCTCTACTACATATTGAGTTCCAGGCCAGCTGGGGCTAAAGGAAAGAAAGAAATGGGGTGGGGTGGAGAGATGGGTCAGTGGTAAGAGCACTCTTCTAGAGGACCTGGGTTTGGTTCCCAGCACCCACATTAGGTGGCTCAGAATCTGCAACTCCAGCTCCATAGGATCCAATCAGTACCCTTTTCTGGCCTCTTTGGGCACTGCATGCATG
>NW_008350331.1:1655274-1660910 GCF_000622305.1 Nannospalax galili
AAAAGACCAAAAAAATTTTTTTTATATTATTTTTATTTTATGTGTATGAGTATATTGCCTGCGTGTATGTGAGTGCACCTGTGTTGTGCAATGCCGTGGAGGTCAGAAGAGACTCAGATCCCTGGAACTGGAGTTACGGGTGGTTGTTCTTTTTTTAATATTATTTTTATTTTATGTGTATGAGTATATTGCCTGCATGTATGTGAGTGTACCTGTGTTGTGCAATGCTGTGGAGGTCAGAAGAGAGTCACATCCCTGGAACTGGAGTTACGGGTGGTTGTTAGCTGCCATGTGGATGTTTGGAATTGAACCCGGGTCCTCTGCAAGAGCACTCGGTGCTCTAACCTATGAGCCATCTCTCTAGCCCTGAGAATCATGGTTCTTAGTCACAGGTCTGTAGTAGTATCAACTGGGCAACATTTTGTTCTTCCTATGCTGGAGTTGAACCCAGGGCCTTGGGTCATCCTGTATTACATTCCTGGCCCCTCCCTGGGTGTTTTTTTCATTCACGTGCTGCTTCCTCTCTTGGTGATTATAATTACAAGTGGAGTCTGGGTATGTGATGTCATACAAGCTTCTGTGACAACCCACCTCTGTGTGGGTTTTCAGTATTTGTCTCTTCACTGACTTGTTATTTCCTTTATGAAATGTGACTCACATGATCCTTTTGCCTTATTTAACTACTACCATTTTCCCTTGAACTTTTATTTTTTTTGTTCTTTTTTTCTGAAATTTCATTTTCATATTCCTTAAGAACACTTTTTTTTTTGGGGTCTTTTTGAGACAGGGTCTCCCTATAGCCCCAGCTGTCCTGGAACTCACTATGTAGACCAGGCTGGCCTTGAACTTACAGATATCTGCCTGCCTCTGCCTCCCAAGTGCTGGGATTAAAGGTGTGTGCCACCATACCCGGCCCAAGAACACATATATTTTTAATATTATTTTATGTGTATGAGTGTATTGCTTGTATGTAAGTGTACCTGTGCTGTGTAGTGCCATGGAGGTCAGAAGAGGGTGTTGGATCCCCTGGAACTGGAGTTATGGATGGTTTATTAGCTGTCGTGTGGGTATTGGGAATTGAACCCAGGTCCTCTGGTAGCCAGTGCCCCTGGTAGCTGAGCCACCGTTCCAGCCCCTCTTAAAATACTGAGTGCTTAAACTTTTCATCTGCTAATTTGAAGTACAAATTTTAGCTTGTTGGCATTGATGACCATGTTGTGAAAGTGAGCAGGGGGTGCGGCCAGGCTTGGGACTGTCTGTGCTGCATCACATTTGCTTCTTTTGTCTCAGTGACTTTCTAGAAACTGAGTTGCTGGATGGATAAACGTGTTGTACAATTTGAGCTTATTGGTAGGTGGTTCTGCAGGAATGGTGTACTGGTCATAGTGTGTTTTTAGACAGTCAGGGTTTTTGCCAGTCTAACATGTCAGTGAGGTAGATTATAGGAAACTCATGGTTTTGATACTGTTTGTGTGGTTAGCATTCTCTCCTATTTTTATTGGCTATTGTGTTCTCAAGCGAATCTTGTTTTCTGTCTGCTGGCTGTCTGCTGCTCCGTGCTACACTAGCTCTTGCAGCGTCCCTGCTTCTGCAGTGAGGCAGAGCTGCAGCTGCAAGAACATGGTGTCAGAGGTCTGGACTCTGCTTCCAGTCTGTGCGTACATCCTTTAGCTTCCGTGACTCCAGTTCAGCAAGATAATGGGCCCAGTGATGTCCCTGACTCTGGCATGGTGTGGGGTATCTGCATGTTTCTGTGCTGGTGCACTCCTTTTGTCCCTCTTTTCCGTCACTGGATCATCCACAGTTGCTCAAAGAATATAGACATTGTATAATTTTTAGAAAGGAACTTTGACTTTTTAAAAATCTTTTATTTATTATTTTTATTTTATGTGTACAAGTGTATTGCCTGCAAGTATATGAGTGCACCCGTGTCATGCAATGCCGCAGAGGTCAGAAGAGGGCTTCAGATTCACAGTCTTTCAGCAGTTCTGGTAACATATAAAGGTGCTTCCTGGTTTATTAAAGTTTAGGATGGTGGTAGAGGAACCCAGGGATTAGGTTTCTCTTCAGTTTCCCACCAGTGTAAGAATTTCCTCTTGTGGAAGGGCCAGGCATACTCAACATTAACAAGCATCATGATCACTGTAATTAGTCAGTAACTCTAGTGTGCCTGCTCTGTGCCGTCACTGTTGGAGGTGATGGTGAAAGCGAGAATGCTCAGTTGTACTGGGGAAGACATGCAGTTAATCTGTATACCAGGTAGATAGTCATGTGAAGAAAAATGCAGCGTGCAGCAGAGTTAGGCTGTGTGGGTGCTTGGGCAGTGTAGTCATTTTCCCTAAGACAGTGACCTGGAAAAGTCTGTCTGGAGGTGTCATACAAGTACGCAGTGAGCCTTGCTGCTGCCTGAGGGGCTAATGACTCCATCTGAGGGACAGCAGGTGCAAACACCTAGGTTGGTTCACTCAGTGTATCCAAAGATTAGTGTGGTTGGGACAGTGGGAAGTTATGATGGTTACTGTTTACTGATTGGACTTGATTTGGAATTTCCTAGGAGACACAGCTCTGGGTATGTCTGTGAGGGCATTTCCAGACAGGTTTAATTGAGGAACGAAGGTCTGTCCTGTCCTGACTGGGCAGCACTGTCCCATGGACTAGGGTCCGAGACTGACTAAACGGCAATAGGAAGCCAGCTGAGTACAGAAGTGCTCCTCCACTCCCTGACTTTGGATGCTGTTGACCCCCACCACTCCTTCCTCCCATGTCTCCTCAAATATTGTGAGGCAAATAAACCCTTTCACATATTTTGTCATAGCACTGAGAAAAACAATGGATGCAGAGGTAGAGGGCAGAGGAAGCCAAGTCTGTATCTTGTTAGACTGTCAAAAAGTACTTACTGAGAACTTGTAAGGTACTAGATTAATAGTTCTGTGCACGTTAGATACAGTGAGCAAAACACACAGAAGTCTTTGAGGTCACAGAGTGGCTATTCCAGTGGGAGAGAGTGAAAATGTAGGCAGGTGACCGAGTACTGTGGACAAAACCCAACAAGCAAACAAGTGTAGTGTAGGGGTAGTAAGTGTGGGGACGTTGGTGACCCTTCCAAGCTGTCCTCTGACTTCCATGTGTGCCCCTTGTGCACACACACACACACGCACATACGCAGACATGATTGCACACGCACACCCACACACCCACATGTGTACACATGCACACGAGTACACACACAAAAGAACACAAGAATGTTAAAGGATAATGGCTTGGGTCAAGAATGCCGTACATGTGGGAATGGTCACAAGTAGATTCTGCATGTATTTTGAAGGTAAAGCTGAAATAATTTTATTGCAGACTGGATTTATGAATGAAAAAGGAGTCAGATAATTCTAGGGTGTTGGGACTAAACACGCAGGATTGCCTTTAAAGGAAGGAGGGGTAGGTTGCAAGCAGACCTAGTGTGGTGGGAGGGGCCAGGAGTTCTGCTTCTGTTTTAGAGTTTGAAGTCATCACTGGGCAGTGATGTGCAGTGGGCTGAGGTTCAGGGGAAGAGCGGCTAGGTCATACAAGATCTGGGCTGGTATTTCAAGGCTGCGGAGTGGTTGAGCTCAGCAGGGAGTGACTGTAACTAGAGAACAGAGTTCATGTTATGGAGCCACAGGCTATTTCAGTGTGGAGAAGCGAGAGAGACGGGGAGCAAGCCAAAGAGACCTAAGGAGTGGTTCATGGTTGGGAGGAGACCTAGAGGGGTCAGGCAGCATGATGCCAGCCTCAAGGAGAGTGGTGGGTGGGTCAGATGCTGCCGATGTGCCTCATAGGATGACTGAGAATTGCTATGGTCTGTCATTGTGTGTTATTGAAATCAGGCAGTTCTGGTGGAGTGCTGGCCAAAGTCTGGCAAATGAAATGTAAATATAGATGACTCTTGAAGGAGTGTTCCTCCAAATGGAGAAATGTCGGGCTGCTGAGGAAGTGGGCTCCACAGGGTCCTTGCTTCTTGTCTTCTAAATGGGAGAGAAAGTGAAATATTTGCTTCCACATGGTGATCCAGTGAAGAGGCAGCGAGCACGGGGGGGCGAGGGAGCATTGCTGGGGTTCTATGCTTCCCCTGGTTCACAGTAGGCTTTCTCCTGGGCAGTGGCAGTTCCATAGTGACAGATTGGAAGGCAGAGCCCATGAACAGAAAAACATTTCCCAGCAGAAGAGGGAAGTTGTTTGTCTGTATGGAACGTTGGAGGGGCTGAGGGGCTGTGTCACTTAGTCCTTTAGGCCTTCTTTTTTTCTCAGCACTGTCTTTCCTCTTTAAGAGGAGCTCTGTAAGAGGAAATTTTAGAAACTTCCTAAGGGAAAGGAATGTAGTTGCTTTATTGCAGTTTTTCCAAGTCTTTGTGCACTGTGTATCTGTAAAGAGGCAGGATTTCCTCAGTTTCTTTAGACAGCACTGCACTGGGTTTTTTTATTTTTTCCCTCACTGTCAGCTATTGGAAGTAAACAGAGCCCATGTGGGAAAGGCCAGCCTGTACCCAGATGGCCCAGTCGGCCAGGGATCTTATTTCTAAGAGCTGGAAGGCCAACTGAAATGGATTTAAACCACAGAGGGAGGTCAGTGGCTTCGATGAGTGGGCTGAGTGGGACTTGTGGAGCTTCAGCCATTGGTGGGATCCAGCTGCTTAAGTGACATCAGAATGGCTCTTCACATCTCATCTCCTATTAGGCTTCATTCCGTATTTAGGCCCCTC
Source organism: Nannospalax galili (assembly GCF_000622305.1). NCBI lineage: Eukaryota > Metazoa > Chordata > Mammalia > Rodentia > Spalacidae > Nannospalax > Nannospalax galili. The sequence goes on from NW_008350331.1 coordinate 1,660,008, forward strand.
TTTGTGCCAGGCCAAATGGCCTCTGTTACTCCACGTTGGCATCCACGTTAGCCGCTTCAGTGAGGAAAAGCCACCTCTTACGTTATTTGTCCTGTAGAAGTCCCTGCAGTTCTTTCTAATCAGGATGTGGCAGGGCTTGTCATGTCTGTTATTGAAATGATCATTGTGACCAAAGTGAGTTAGTCTATAGGACTTGGGTTACTAATCCCACTCCTGTGTCTAGGGAAGGGGAGGACTGATGGACCATATGGTTTGCAAGTTGAGTATAGCCAGTCTTAAGGATGGGTGTTGGGTTATTCTTTTTCGTCTTACTAATGATGCTGCCTAGGGTCTGTTCTCAGGTTCTTTTCTTTGCAAGGTAAAAAATGACAAGAAAAGTTTGAAGTCAGAGCACACAATCAAGGTTTATTGAAGCAGACATTTCACACAGCAGACAAAGAGACAAACTCTCTCTTAGGAGAGCTGGACCAGCTGGAGCACCCCCTGCCCATCTGCCCTCTGGAGAGTCTGGGCCTTTATATTCTATAGGGTAGGGGTTGGGACAGACTGGGTTTCCCCATCCCCTTTGGGTTGGATGGGTGTTCTGGTTTGTTCTTCATTGCTATGACAAAATACTCTGACCAATACCAACTTGAGGAGGAAAGGGTTTATTTGTCTTACATCTCCCAGGTTGCACAGTTCATCAGGGAGCCCAAGGTAGGAACTCAGGGCAGGAACCTGGAGGCAGCAGCTGGAGCACAGGCCATAGAGGAACACTGCTTACTGGCTTGCTCCCTTGGCCCCTGCTCAGCCTGCTTTCTTATCCAACACAGGCCCACATGCCCAGGGGTGGCACCACCCACAGTGGGCTGGGCCCTCCCACATCACTCAACAATCAAGAAAATGCCCCACAGACATGGCTAT
>NW_008350331.1:1661110-1663852 GCF_000622305.1 Nannospalax galili
GGGCCATGTTGGGTGAAAGAGAAAGTCATTGGAACACAGATGAACCTAGTCTGGGCCCCTCCCCTGACTCTGCCTATGGGAGCTCCTGTTCTTCACTAACAATGTAAATTAGCTGAGATTTGAATAAAGGCCTAGCTGATTGACATGCATAGGTTTTCATAGTTTTAAAGCATACATTGCAAAGTCAGGGCACAAAAATAGGCTGGCAGGAAGCCACTCTGTTAACCGAATGATGTGAGCAGAAAGATGGGAATCCGGCAGTGAGGGAAAGGAAGGTTCATCTGAGAGGCTTGAGGGAGGCAGAGATAGGAGGATCTCTGAGAGTTCCAGGCCAGCTGGGGCTACAGAGAGACACCCTGTCTCAAAAAGACTGAAGTTCAGCTGACTTGGATGAGGAAAGTGGTCACTCAGGGCATGTGTATTAATAGCTGTGGATACCACCCTTCATGTGGTCTGGGACTCATCCTCTGTGGAAGCCTCGTTGGGCTTCTTCAGGCAAGCTAATGTCTCTGTGCTTCCATTTGCTTATTTTTAAAGTCAGGATAGACTGCTTCCTGCCTTACAGAGCTGGGGATGGTTGATGTGATGACCCAGTAAGGGACTTGCTTCACCAAGGATACAGTATTGGTAGAATCCACACTCCTTGTCCCTCAAGTGCACCACCTAGTAGTGCTGCTCTCCCCCTCACATACTGTTCTTGCATAGTTACAGACTGACTCACAATTTAAAAATCATGCTGATGTTGTGAGCTGTACCCAAGCCTCTCATTGGCAATGACACATTCTCACAACCAGGGTCCTGATGTTGACATGGTGGAGGTACAGAGCATTTTTGTCTCTCAGGGTCTTGATGTTGCAGTCAGGCTTTCTGCCTTGAAATATCTCATTTCTTTAGCACTCAGTATTGAAAACCTGTCTGTCCTCCGTTGAATTGCTTTTGCACTTTTGTGGGCCTGGTTCTGCTGTTTGTTCTTTTGGTTTCAGTTTTTCTGTGTTTCTCTCCCCATCAGTATGAGTCTTGATTAGTGTAGCTTTCCAGTGAGTCTTAAAGTTGGGCAGACCATCTCGTCTATGAGATTTCCCCAGAGCACTGGAGGCCGTGGTGGTCATCGCCTCAGCACCAGTGCCTGGGGTAGTTGATGGGCTTTCAGTTTCCTTTCTCCTGAAAAGGCCTTGCCCTTCTTTGTTCTTTGTGGTGCTGAATTAAGAAACAGTTACAGTCTAACCAGGGACTGTTCTACTATCTATTCAACTTGTGTGATTGCTCACTGTATTTTCTGTGAACTTAGACTTTGAGGAGTTGATGGGATTCAAGTTTGGTGAGCATGTTTAAATGATCCAGTGCTAAGCAGATTGTCATAAACCTGTGTCATTTACAGCTTTTTTATGTGCTAGAAAAGATGCCTTCTGCGTCCTGTGGCACACTGCTGGGTGACATAGAAGACATCGTGTCACAGGAAGATTCAAAGCCACAAGATAGACATTTTGCAAGAAAGCATGTGGTTCCAAAGGTGTGAAGGCCAAATACCCAAAGATACTTACAAGAGGAGCCCAGGCCACCAAGTGACAGGTGAGCATCCCCTGGAAGTTCTGTCCACATCTATCTCGGGAGCAATTGGTACTGTAATGTCTACATGAACTTCTAATAGGAAAGAGACAAATTTTTTTTTTTTGAGACAGGGTCCTGGCTGGCCTAGAACTCATTGTATAGACCGGACTGGCCTCAAACTCATTGAGATCTGACTACCTCCGCCTTCTGAGTGCTGGGATTAAAGGCATTTGCACTGAGTCTGGCCAGATTTTTTTTTAATTGAATTGCTTATAAGGCAATAGGTTAGAAAAGAAGAAATACTAAATTGGATATCCTTTGAAGGCGAGGGATAGCGTGCTAGGAAACACTTTGATTTTACTATAGTTGCTGCAATTCTCTTTTACTTCCAAATTAAAGCTTTTATTGAAATTTGTGACTTTTATGAGACAATGGTATTTTGGACATGTGATTATTCTTAGCAAATTTATGAATATGTATGGACTAGACAAAGGCACAGGGCACAGAACTGGCCCCATGTTTACACTGCTGTGGTGGACGTTATTAAAACCTGATAGAACCCTGCAGAAGGACGGCATAGTTGTATGTGTAGACTAAGCCAGGATTGTTTATTTGTCTACTTGATTACTTCGTTTGGATTATTGAACTGTTCAAATCTGTGAATTTAGAATGCGCTCATGTTTCAGTGAATTTTGTCACATTTGTCCAACATGTCTTCAGTGTCATTTCAGTTTACTTATAAATTGTTAGGGCAGTCCAAGAGGAGAGCCTTTTCCCTTCCTAAATAAATTCTTTAGAACCCTGTAAATAAAGTAATTTTAATAATGGTGATTTTAATTTTGGTTATTTTTACTCTGTAAGTTTTAAGATTGCAACTAATGCATAGGAGTCTGTGAACAGACAGATAATTTAACTTTTCTTCGTTATTTTATGTTTTGTTTTTTAATTAGTTAATAATGGTCATTTTTTTGGTTATTATTATTTTTTTGACATAGCTGGCCTAGAACTCACTACCAAGACCAGGCCGGCCTTGATCTCACAGAGATCTACTTGCCTCTAGATGTGTGCCCACTAAACTGGCTTTATTATATATATATACACACACATTTTTGGGGGGGTCTTTTTGAGACAGGGTCTCCCTGTAGCCCCAGCTGGCCTTAAACTCACAGAGATCTTCCTGCCTCTGCCTTCCGA
>NW_008350331.1:1667100-1668612 GCF_000622305.1 Nannospalax galili
CTCTTGCAGCCCTGGCTGGTCTACAGCTCACGGAGAAGACCAGGCTGGTCTCAGACTCACAGATTCACTTGCAATTGCCTCCTGAGTGCTGGCATTCAAGATGTGTGCAATCACAACCAGCATTTTGTACTTTTTACAAACATTTATTGACTGACCAATTGATTGATTTTGTGTGTGTACATTTACCTGGGTTTTGGGGATCTGAATTCCTTGCTTGTACAGCAACTGCCTTAAACCCTGAGCATGTCCCCAGCCCCTCTGTTTCTTTCCTTTTCTTTTTTTTTTTTGATACTGCAGAGCACACCAGGCCTCACCCATGCTGAGTCTTCTCTTCACTGAGCTATATACCCTCGCTCTCTGTAGGACTTAAATTTAGATTAGAAACATAATTTACATAATTTCTGGAATGCCTTTGCCTGTAGTATCTTTCACTGTTATGGAGTGATGAGAATTTATTAAAAAATTAATAATTTAAATAGTTTTTATTCATAAAATAGTAATTGATAATAAATAGGTATAAACTGTAGATTATGTACCTTGAATGCAGAGATTATTGAGAGAAATCAAGATTTGCTCTTAATGTTCAGTTTTGGGTAGTTTTACTATTTGTTGAAGGAAGGTGATGAGGTTTAGATACTTAAAATTGCTGCTTTTAACTGTGAATCCCATATATAATTATGTTGTAGGAAAACCTCATAAAGATCCAGAGTAGGTAGCTGTTGTATGTTGTTTCTACCTTTTTTCATTGGAAAAGGTGGTTCATAACTTAAAAATTGTTTTAAGACAGCATCTCAAATTCTGTATGTAGTTGAGGATGACTTTAGACTTATGATCTTCCTGTTTCCACCTCCCGAGTGCTGGGATTATAGCTGTGCACTCTGCTTGGCTTTATGTGATGCTGGGGATGAAACCCAGAGTGTTATGTGTGCTAGGCAAGCGCTTGACTAACTGAGCTACATTAAAAAATAGTGCCGGCTTGCTTCTCATTTCAAAGAAGGAACTTACAGAGGAGAAATGCTGTTTTTTTCCCCTAATAAGTGTCACTCAGAATAATTAATTGTTACCAAGGATAATAAAAAATTGTATAATTATATTAGCATCCTTGGAAGTCATTAAACTTTTTTCCCTGTGGAACTAATGCATTTTAAAGAACTGTGATCTAGCGGCGCTTGGAGGTACCTATAATTCTGTCACCTGGGAGACTGAAGCAGTAGGACTGTGAGTTCTGGACAGGGCCTGGGTGGGGCAATGTCCCAAGAACAAATGGAAATCTGATCTCAATGCTTACATCCCATGGCTGTTCCTCAAGGAAGCAGTTTTAATAGGCTACACTTTTTCCCCCCAAAGTACATTGTTTCTGATTTTTTTTAATATTGGAAGTTATTTTAGTGTCTTCATTTCTGTAAATCATTGTATCTTCAAAGTACATGTAATGATAGAAACAAGTGAGCTGTGAGAGAGGGTTGGGATGTGATCTTGAACAGTGCTGTTTTAGTTAAAATAAACCATTGA
>NW_008350331.1:1669845-1670521 GCF_000622305.1 Nannospalax galili
AGTTTCACCACTGAAAGTGGAGCTGTGTGTGTGCGAATGTTTCTTAAGGGGAGCACTGTGCTAAAGAGACTGCATAGGTAGGACTAATGTGGCCAGTGGTTTTCCCATTAAAATTAAAACAATTAACACCTTACATATAATTTACATGAAATTTTCCCATTAAATTTACTCGATTCACTGTTACATCCTGCAGGAAGGTTGTGTTTACTTTGACAGCCTGAGAAAACAGAAATGTGCTAAACAGCTTCCCATAGCCAAGGAGCTGTGCTGCATGTTGGAGAAGCAACCCGAGGTCTCTGCTCACATCCCCGTTGTTTAAGGCCAATATTAAATATTTTGTTTACAGTTTTCAGTCCTTGAGCTGGGGAGATAACCCAGTTAGTAAGATGCTTGTACATGACAAGCTAAACTCAGTCCCAGAACCTGCCTAAAGAAACCCGGTGGTGTGTGGTGCACACTTGCAATCTCAGCCTTAGGGGTGTGGGACAGGCAGATCTCTGGGGCTCCCTAGCCAGCCAGCTTTGCTGCTTGGTGAATTACAGGCCAGTGAGAGGCCGGCTGTCTTTAAAAGGACAGCGAGGGGCTGGAGAGATGGCTCAGCGATTAAGAACCCTGACTGCTCTTTCAGAGGACCCAGCTTCGATTCCAACACCCACATGGTGGCTATGAATCATCC
>NW_008350332.1:0-6206 GCF_000622305.1 Nannospalax galili
GTTTTTACTTCATTGATATTTGGAACATTAAACTTTTTTTGAATAGTTTAAAAAAAAGTTTCCCTGATAATATTTTTTTTGTCTTTAGCATTTCCTTTAGAATCCCAGAAAAAAAACAGAAGCCAGTCCAGCACCAAGAAACTTGAGTCTTTCAGAGATGAGAGCATAAACAGTAAGTATATTTCTTTTAAATTATTTTTAATTAAAGGCAAGAAGGCTCTATACTGGGTTTGTGAACAGACTTTCAACCCTGTGCATCTGTATGTTTTGTAATTACTACTGACTTCATGTCTTCAGTGCCCCACTTTCTGGGTTGTTCTGTTTCTTCTAGCGATACCAGGGGCTGCTTTATCGCTTACAATGCTAGAGTATTTAGATTCATATAAATATTTTAAGAATGTGAATCTTCAAGATCAGAGCATATTGTCCCACTGAAGGGACACCCATCATTTTAATAGTTTTCTTCATTTTCCTTAATAACTACCATATCTGCTGCTATTAGTGTGGCTCAGTATCCTTTCTTCTGGTTGGTTTTTTAATAACTTTAAACTCTATTGCCTTAATTTTCTTCAGACTTTTTTCAGTTCTTCTCTTATAAGAAATTTGGAGGGGCTGGAAAGACGGCTCAGTGGTTAAGAACACTGACTGTTCTTGCAGAAGACCAGGGTTCGAATCCCAGCACCCACATGGCATCTAACAACTGTGCATAACTCCAGTCCCAGGCGATCTGACATCCTCTTCTGACCTCCACGGGCATTGCGTGACACGGGTGCCTTATCTACATGCAGGCAATACACGCATTCACATAAAAAATAAATAGAAAAAGAAATTTGGAATTGTGTATACTTTTACTCTTAGTCTGGTATTTGTATTTTAATCAGCTTCATAACCATATGTAATCAAATTGTGGATATGTTTAGCTGTGAGTATTCCTCTTTTCTCGGTTTTCACATTTTCCTGTCTGTTATGTTACTGTCACTCTTTGTTCCAATTTCTATAATTATATATATGATGTTATACTTGATGCCAAAATTTTGGAACTTCAAAGCATGAATTCAATAAGAAAAGTAATAATTTTAAATATATGTACTTTTATTATACTTATAATAATAATTAAACTAATTCATAATGTTTATGAACTAAAGGTATTTACATCTCTATGTAAAATGTAGCAAGAATGTTTTTACATATACAGTAGTTAAGTGTACAGTCACTTATATTTCAACTTGACAATGATTTGCTAAAGTGAGAAACAACCTCAGAGAGGCCCAGCCCTAGGATTCAGCCTCAGCATGCTATCCCTTGGTCTGGCCTTGTGTGATTAATTAACAATCCATGGCCAAAGCCTCAGCTGACCCAGGATCCCACCCCATTGTGCCCCAGTACCATTCGAGATCAGAGACCCATGACACAGAGCCATGGCCAGAACAAGATTCAGGGCCACAGTTAGAGCCAGTTGCAGATACTGGTAAAGAACAATTCTCAGAAATAGAGAAGAGGAATTCTCAGCATCATGAAAACCTTCTGGGAGCTGAGAAAGGAAAGCAAGAGACATCACAGGTGACCCAGCAGTCAGGGATCTACCCTGGATAGTGCCTATTGTTGCAGTCTGTATTCTACTTTCAGAGGAAGATGTACAGCTTGGTTGCCTGAACACAGGTCTAATAGAGGAAACTAATACCTCTTCCAAACCTCAACTTAGTCCCTACAGACTATTGCAAGCATTCTCATTAAAATATAAAAAAGGTAACCTAAAAAAAAAAATTTTTTTAAAAAGAGAGAAACCAAATATTGAGTTCTTAATGTACAAGTCACAACAGACGTGCACACACACACACACACACACACACACACACACACACACACCAAGGCTCACCATCTGGCCTTAGCCTTCATGAGAGCCCATGCACCTGCTGGATTACACAGTGTTGATTAAGCAGCCAGTCCCTTAGATAGCCTCCCAAGGGCCATGTCCTTGCCTGCAGTGACCAGCAGGTGGCTCACAACTGGCCCTCTTAGGCCTCTCTCTAGTACCTGTTTGCTCTCTGAGCAGCCCCTTTTCCATACCCCAATACAGATGAACTAAATATTTGAATTCTCACAGACTGATTGATATAAACCCAGGTAGGCTTGTTGATGCTTTAACCAGAGGGATTGAAGCAGATGAACCTCAGAATCTTTGAATCTGGTCATCAACCTTTTCCCAAACCCCTGGCTGTTTCTCTAAATCAACACGGTATAGCAGGAGGGCTGGTGAGTTGGGGTTAAGGGAGAGTACTGGGGATATCAGGTGCTCTGCAGTGCCACTGGGGGTGTCTGGGACACACTGGCACGGCTAAAAAGCCCCACTGGAAGCCCCAGTTTCTTGCTGTGATCACTACTCCTGTGCGATATCTCTTGGAAGACATTGTAATTCATCGACAATGTGTTCTGTAGACCCTTCAAGGATTTTCTTTCAGCAGATTTTGCTTCATTGTCCAAACTGTTTGTTGCCCAAATTGGTCGGTAAGAGTTGCTAGTTTTTACGTTGGGCACTTAAAGGGATGTAAGTAAAAGGCACCGTTAAGCATTTATTCTCATCTTACAATGGGTTACATGAAAGTCTAAATGAGAAAAGGGACAATCTCTCCCAGTGCTTCATTCAGTGGATGGCTGTGGTGTTGTGAGACCCAGAGCAGCCAGGAAGTAGTCCCTCTTGGAAGGAGCCTTAAGCACATGGCTCCTGCTGCTTTGTAGCCCAGGTACTCGGGGAGGTAGGGGGAGAGACCAGGAGGGGCAAAATAGAATTGGAATGGAGAAAAGGTTTCCTTTAAAAAATTTTCTGATTGACAATAATCATTGTGTATAATCGGTGGGAGCAATGTGATGTTCTGACTTGCATGAGTGAAAACTGGAGCTCAGATTCCTAGAACACACATGAATGGTCAGTGGGTGAGGAGACCTGGCTACCGTTCCAGCCTCTGTGCAGAGACAGATTCCCAGAGCCGGATGGCTAACAGGACTGGCCATATCAGTGAGCTCTGAGTGAGTAAGGTGGAAGGGCAATTGAGTGTGATTCCTAACAGCAACCTTGGCTTCTGCATGCACATACACACCATGCACATACACCCCTGCACAACCCACACACATGCAGACATTTGCACACACACACACACACACGCGCACACACACACACAAAGAGAGAAAGAAAAGCAATCCTGAGTTCTCATGGATGCCTTCTGTCCAGTCCATTCCGTCAGGACTGGCCTCACCTTCCTCTGTGCCTTCTAGTCTCTTCTTTTTCCTAAGGTGTGAGTCCTGACTCTGAATAGCACTGTAATGCTTCTGAAATTGTTACAGAATTGCTGCAGAAGAATAAATACACTAAACAGATCTTAAGACTTTACAGCCTCCACTCCACAGTCTTGTCCACAAGCAGGGGTCAGGCTGGTGAGTCACCTCACAGAGCACTTTTTGGTGAGTCACCTCACAGAGCACTTTGTTTTTCCTTTAAGAGGTTCATTTCTGGCTGGGCCTGGTGGCGCACACCTTTAATCCCAGCACTGGGGAGGCAGAAGCAGGAGGTTCTCTGTAATTTCAAGGCCAGCCTGGTCTACAAAGTGAGTTCTAGGCCAGCTGGGGCTATGAGGAGACCTTGTCTCAAAAAAAAAAAACAACAAAACAAAACAAAAAGTTCAATTCTATCTAACTGTTTTCATTTTCATGCTGATTTTTAACTTTCCAATTTGTTTATTTTTTAACTATATTAGTCACCAGCTTCCAAACATATGTGACAACATGGACTGTGGACTAAACCAGCATCATTCCTTACGGCATCTCTTTTGCAGTGTTCACCACAACCTCCTTCAACTGAAACAGTGTTTTCTTACATGTTCCTTGAATTTCAGTTTGGAAGAATGAATCTCTCTCTTTTCTCACATCTAAATTTGTTGTCATGTCCCCTTTTTTCCTTTCCCAGTAGCTCTCACCTTAAATATTCCTTTTTATTTAACTTTTACTTCACATTACTTCTGGAAACATCTTGAAGTGCATCTCACTGATATTTATCTTTAAATTTCAGATATAAACATAAGCCGTACCATAATTTTACTGTAGCACAGCTTATAGTATATACCTTAATTATATACTGGGTTGTATTATAGATTCATCAGCACAGCCCTTTGGAGAGGCTTGATTCAGTAACCAGAGGAAGGGCACAAACACTCCTAGGAATCTGATCCACACCATCTCCATTGTCTGCTGTTTTCGCTCCTCATTGTACACATGAGTGGTTCACAGGGAGCACCACACACTAGGGGAGTTGGTTCAACCACCATGGTCACTGTCAAGAAATTTACAAAGTGTGGGACAAAGTCTTTGTGCCCAAATAATACCCAGGTAGGATCTAGGTGGTCTTGACTATTTGTCTCCTTCCTCCTCCTCATGAAGCCTAGTCACTACTACGGTTATCCTCTGAACGTGGATACTGTGGTGACACACATCTTGTGGTGCCATTCTCATTCCCTGTGTTCAACAAGAATGCCTCCTTCATCACAGAGCTGAACTACCCAAGTCTGTGGAATCATTCAGTGACTGCTAAAGGGACCCCAAAGGACTCTACAGTCTTTGCAGTTTCAGCCATGAATATCAGCAGTTCCTTGCATTACAGGCTGGGTGTTGTTGTTGTTGTTGTTTTTATTTGTTTTGTTTTGTTTTGTCAGAGACATACCCATTGTGAACAGCAGTGATTGGGTACAGCAAGATGTGGGAATCCATGCTATTTTTCCTCTTTCCAATAAGGAAATCTCCAAATGACAGCTGCTTTGCTGGAAATCCAGATACACAGTATCTGTATGTACAGATACTTTCAAGGTGTACTAGCTGGTGTCACATCTGGCACTGGGTAGGAAGTTTCATTCTATGATAATTGCTAGAAAGTTTTTATACATGCCTGGGGTTGAGCCTGAAACCTAAGATTTTTTAAATTTTTTATTTATTATTTTTATTTTATGTGTACGCTTGTATTAGGTAAGTGCAGCTGTGTCATGCAATGCCCAAGGAGGTCAGAAGAGGCTGTAGGATCCCCTGGGACTGGAGTTAAAGGACAGTTGTTAGTTGCCATGTGGGAGCTGGGATTTGAACCCTGGTCTTCTGCAAGAACAATCAGTGTTCTTAACCACTGAGCCATCTCTCCAGTACCCCCCACCCCCACCCACACCTAAGATTTTAACATGAAGTGACTCTGCTTATCAGTCATGCATACATTTATATGTATCCGTGTGCATACACATACATAAACATTTACATGTGCACAGAGAAGTATGCACATTCCTTATAAATCATCAACTCCTGCCTTCAGTTCTTGGGGCTTGTTTTCTCCTTCCTCCACACAGCATGTATGTCCTTCCACAGTGTTCATCCTGAATCCCAAAGGATCGACAAGTTTATACATAGCCTTGATCTCACAATGCTTTAGGTCTCATTGGAAAATTGTTTGGCAATAAACCCGACTGTGATGGTTCATGTCAACTGCGAAGAAGAACTACCTGGGAGACAGGCCTCCGATTTTGTTACCTGAGGTGGGCAAACCCACCTTGACTGTGGGTGCAGCAATCACCTGGACCTGAGAGCCTGGACTGTATAAAGCGGAGAAAGACAGCCGAGTGTGAGCTGGCTTCTGTTCATCAGTCTGCTTCGGCTGTGGTGCAACGTGACTGGCTGCTTCAAGCTCCTGATGCTGGATTTCTCTGCCATAATGGACTGTACCCTTGCACTGCAGGGCTAAATGAACCCTTTCTTCCTCAAGGTGCTTTTGCTAGCGTGTTTTATCCCAGCAACAGGAGAAGAAATGAAGACCCTCCACTGATTCCCATGTTTGCAGTGCTGGATCCATGAGTTACTGTTCTGAGTTTTGTTTCCTTCTGTTGTTTTACTTCATTAAGTTTGTTCACAGTTCTCATTTCTTACTTACTCATTGATTTCATTTTATTTTTGGAATATATAGAACATCAACCTCCTTCCAGTGTGCAGTCATGCTTAGATTCCATAGTCCTCCCTACATCCCCAAGCTCTTTCCCACCCCTCTTTTAGGTAACCAACTACAATATTTTTCTGCTTCCCTCCCTGGAAAGGTTTAGCTTCCTCTCTTTCTCTGGGGTTTTCTTCCTCCTCCTCCTCCTCCTCCTCCTCCTCCCCCTCCCCCTCCTCCTCCCCCCCCCTCTCCTCCC
>NW_008350332.1:6316-15891 GCF_000622305.1 Nannospalax galili
CTCCCCTTGTTCTTCTTTCTTACTCAAAAGTTACCAGCTGGATACAATGTTTTTAGGGTTTTTTCCACTTCCATTCTTCCTAAGCATCTTCTTGGGTTAGTTTCTATAAATGTTTTGTTGTTCTTGCATAACTTTGCACAGCACCTTGTACCACATCGTCTACAACAGTTCATAAACTATGCAGTGATTTATTCAACCACTCTCCTATATTCGAATTTATATGGTTTGAGACATTTTGCAGCTACAAATGGCACTGTGTTGATGAACTTGCACCTAGGGACATCTGGGTACAAATGCTTGACCAAATAGGACTTAACCTATATGACAGAATGCATAAAGTCCAGTGGGGGCCCTATGGAGGGCACAGATGTGGGAGGGGTTGATATTTGATTAAGGTCTATTATATGAAATGTACAAAACTCAATAAAAATATTTTTTATAAAACAAAACAAATGAGAAAATGTGTGTAACCTTGTGGACATGCATTTTCTTGGCTTCTTTCTATGAATAAATGATAGCCTAAGGCATAAGTAGCCTCTAAATTCAGGAGACAAAGTATGATGAGTGGTTGGTGGTCCAGAATATTAATGAAATAATGAGACAGTTTCCAAACTATCCACTCATAAGACTCTCCTTATTTTCATGTCAGCTATAACGTGGAAACTTAGGACTTTATGAAAATAAGTGAAATCACAGTGATATAAATTTGAAACCAGAGGAGGTTTGTTTTTATATTTAAGAGAATTTACTTATCATAAATTTCAAAACTGAGATTTGTTTTTATATATAAGAGACTAAATGCATTTCTTTACACAGTTCATTTTGCAGAACTAGATGAAAGTCAGACACATTTGCAGCATGATCCCATATCAGAAACCCAGATACAAGAAACAGTTTATGAAGACTCAGTACACAGCAGTAAGTAAAATAAGAATAAACAACTTAAATTCAACAGAAGATCCATTTCTTGAAGTCATGAGTTCTCTATGAGCATGTTATGGACAGTTTGTACTCTGGCCTGAGTGTGAACATACTAGAACAACTAGAGAAACAAGGTAAAAGGATCAGTCGAGGACTGGAGAGGTGGCTCAGTGGGTAAGCTCTTGCCTCACAAGCTTGAGGACTGGAGATCAGACCTCAGAACCCACATAAATGCAAGGCAGGAAAGCATGCCCTCCTGCAATTTTAGCCTCAGAAGGCCAGGACAGGGGATCCAAAGTAACTTGGCTAGGGTATTAGGCCTACCAATGAGCTCTGAGTTTGATTGTGAGACCCTGCCGTGTTGAATAAGGTGGGAAAATGAAAAAAAAGGAAAAAAAAGGCAGTACTTTCGGATTGATGTTTGCCTGATCAGGAATAACTAAGTAAGAAAGACTGTGCACAAGTTCAGGAGGACTACATCTCAGGGTCCCTCATCCCTTCCAAAAAGGTGTAAAGTTTGAGTGTTCAGATGCAGCTCTCAACTCTCAGTAGAGAAGCTTCCTTCAATAGCAGGTGGTGATTAACACAGAGACCCACAACTGGCCAGTGTGCAGAGAATAAGAGGCTGTTGACTGATTATCCTTGAATAGGACACCTAGATCAAACTTCTGCCTCCCAAGGCTCAGGAATCACTGCAGAAGAGGGGTGCAGAAAGATTGTAAGAGCCAGAGGATGAAGACCACGAAGAAACAGAGTTGTCTATACAGCTGGTTATTCACATTAACTCACAGCAATGGTGACAGGATGCACAAGTCCCCCATAAACTCAAACCAGACAGAATCCCAGCATAGCTGTTGGGAAATGGATAGAAAATCCTCAACCCTTTCTGAGGAACTATTGGCAACCAATGACTGTTGGAAGGGGGAGAGTCAGCCTTGTTTAAGGGTGAGACTGTTGGTTCACCAGGCTCCAGTGGATGAAACCCTGCTGAAGGGCAATTGGGTGCCTACTCTATAGGCCTTTATATATATATATAATAAAGTATATTAAGTTGGGTGGGGGCAATAAGGGGAGGTGGGGAAAGGGAGAGGATCTAAACACTATCAAATTACATTGCATGGAAAATCCCAAAGTCAATAAGAAATGTAGAAAAAGAAAATAAATTAGAAGTTCTTACTCTGCAGATTTAGGTTTAACAAAGTGTTTCATTAAATTGATGAATAACCTAATTTTTTAAAGATTTTTGTCCTAAATAACATAATTTTTAAATAAGTTTCCATGATAATATTTTTTTGTCTTTAGCATTTCCTTTAGAATCCCAGAAAAAACCCAGAAGCCAGTCCAGCACCAGGAAACTTGAGCCTTTCAGAGATGAGAGCATAAACAGTAAGTATATTTCTTTTAAATAATTTTAATTAAAGTCAAGAAGTCTCTATATCGGGTTTGTGAACAGACTTTCAACCCTGTGCATCTGTATGTTCTGTAATTACTACTGACTTCATGTCTTCAGTCCTCCACTTTCTGGGTTGCTCTGTTTCTTCTTCTAGTGGTACCAGGTGCTGCTTTATTGCTTACAATGCTAGAGTATTTAGATTCATGTAAATATTTTAAGAATGGGAATCTTCAAGGTCAGTGTATATTGTCCCACTGAAGGGACACCCATTGTTTTAATATTTTTCTTCATTTTCCTTAATAACTACCTTATCTGTTGCTACTAGTGTGGCTCAGTATCCTTTCTTCTGGTTGGTTTTTTAATAACTTTAAACTTTATTGCCTTAATTTTCTTCAGTCTTATTTCAGTTTTTCTCTTATAAGAAATTTGGAGGGACTGGAGAGACCCCTCAGTGGTTAAGAACACTGTTCTTACAGAAGACCAGCATTTGAATCCCAGCACCCACATGGCAGCTAACAACTGCCCATAACTCCAGTCCCAGGGGATCTGACAGCCTCTTCTGACCTCCGTGGGCATTGCGTGACACGGGTGCCTTACCTACATGCAGGCAATACACGCATGCACATAAAAAATAAATAGAAAAAGAAATTTGGAATTGTGTATGCTTTTACTCTTAGTCTGGTATTTGTATTTTAATAAGCTTCATAACCATATGTAATCAAATTGTGGATATGTTTAGCTGTGGTTATTCCTCTTTTCTTGGTTTTCACATTTTCCTGTCTGTTATGTTACTTTCACTCTTTGTTCTACATTCTATAATTACATATATGATGGTATACTTGGTGCCAAAATTTTGGAACTTCAAAGCATGAATTCAATAAGAAAAGTAAATAATAATTTTAAATATATGCACATTTATTATACTTATAATAATGAATAAACTAATTCATGGTGATTATGAACTATAGGTATTTAC
Organism: Nannospalax galili; assembly: GCF_000622305.1. Lineage (NCBI taxonomy): Eukaryota > Metazoa > Chordata > Mammalia > Rodentia > Spalacidae > Nannospalax > Nannospalax galili. The sequence continues at coordinate 9,607 of NW_008350332.1, forward strand.
ATCTCTATGTAAAATGTAGCAAGAATGTTTTTACATATACAGTAGTTAAGTATACAGTCACATATATTTCAAATTGACAATGATTTGCTAAAGTGAGAAACAACCTCAGAGAGGCCCAACCCTAGGATCCTGCCTCACATGCCATCCCTTGGTCTGGCATTGTGTGATTAATTAGCAATCCACGGCCAAAGCCCCAGCCTGACCCAGGATCCCAACCCATTGTCCCCCAGTACCAATTGAGGTCAGAGATCCATGACACAGAGCCATAGCCAGAACAAGATTCAGGGCCACAGTTAGAGCCAGTTGCAGATACTGTTGCAGAACAATTCTCAGAAATAAAGAAGAGGAATTCTCAGCATCTTGACAGCCTTCTAGGAGCTGAGAAAGGAAAGCAAGAGATATCACAGGTGACCCAGCAGTCAGGGATCTAACCTGCATAGTGCCTATTGTTGCAGTCTGTATTCTACTTTCAGAGGAAGATGTACAGCTTGGTTGCCTGAACACAGGTCTAACAGAGGAAACTAATACCTCTTTCATACTACAACTTAGTCCCTACAGACTATTCCAAGCATTCTCATTAAAATAAGAAAGGTAACCTAAAAAAAAAGAAGGAAAAAAGAGATACCAAACCAAAGATTGAGTTCTTAATGTACAAGTCACAACACAACACACACACACACACACACACACACACACACACAAACAAAGAACCAAAAAGAAGGCATCTTGTCTCCTCCAAAATATACCTATGCTGAATAATGGCTTCAAAGGATAAGGTCTAGATGAGATTCCATACAAAAAATTTTACATTTGTGAGAGTATAAATATGTTCAAAGACACGAATGAGAACATGAACAAACAGATAAATGAAATAAGGAAGGCAATCGACATGTGAAAATGGATTTAGAAGCACTGAAGAAAAAGCAATCTGAAACTCTGAAGATGAAAACTTCAGTCAGTCAATGAAAACCTCAATGGATGCCTCACTGATGCAATGGGACAAGAAAAAGACAGTACTGGCATGAAGACAAAGTGGAAGAATGACATATTTAGTTAGAGACATTGAAAATTCTTAAAAAATATAAACAACATGCAAGATCTTTGGAATACCATGAAAAGACCAAATCTGCAAACGATGGGCATAGACATAGAAGGAAATACCATACCAAAGGTAAAATATTTTTAATACAATCATGGCAGAAATTTACCCAAATCTATGGTACGAAAGGCCTATCCAGATAGACGAAGCACATGGAATACCAAACAGGCGGAACCAGAAAAAAAACTCCTCACGTCACATATTTAAAACTCTAAATATACAGGGTAAACAAAGTGTCCTGAAAGCTGCTAGTGAGAAGCACCAAGTCACGTGTAAAGGCAAGCCCATCAAAATAACAACCAAGCTCTCAACAGAAACTGTTAAAAGATGAAGAGCTTAGAATGATCCATTTCACAGCTGTGACCCAAAGTAATATACCCAGCAAAACTATTGGTCATAATTGAGGGAGAAAAACATTCCATGATAAAAGCAGGCTGAAGACATTTATGACCACTAAGTCAACCCTAACAAGGATACTAGAAGGAATGCTTTAGACTAAAGAGAATGATAAACACATCAAGAGACTATAGGAAAAAAATAAGGGATACTAGAATAGCAGTTCTGCAAAGAAGGGTTCAGAGAAGACGAAACTGCAGAATCAACAAAATTATGGGAATTAATACATAGCTTTCAATAATGACACTGAAGGTGAATGGTCTCGGGCAATACCTTAGGTTGAAAGAATTTTAAAAGCTATCCCTGGCCAGGCATTATGGCTCATTCCTTTAATCCCAGTACTTGGGAGGCAGAGGCAAATGGACCTTCTCTGTGAGTTCTAGGTCAGCCTGGTCTACATAGCAAATGCCAGGCCAGCACAGACTGTCTAAGCGAAACCCTATCTCAAAAATTAAGCAACCAAAAAGTGCTTCTAAGTAAATGAAAGTGGGAAACAAACAGGGATGCTATTCTAACATCAGATAAAATAGACTTCAAACCAAAACTAATCCAAAGAGGTAAGGCCTCTACAGATTTCATTCTGATTAAAGGAACAGTCCAACAGGAAGACATTACAATTATAAACACACACGCACCAAACCTCGGGTACACCAGATTTCACAAAACTCACAATTAAATGTAAAGACAGATTTACCCCAGTGCCCAACTGGATGACTTCAAGACCCTGCTCTTACCATTCAACAGGTCATCCCATCAAATAATAAACAGAGAAGCAATTGTATTAAATGACACCATAGGTCAAATAAACCCAACCAACACCTACAGGACATCCAATCCAAACACTACAGAACACATCCTTCTCAGCCCATGGCACTTTTTCAGGAATAAGTCATGTAATGGGTCACAGAGCAATTCTTATCAAATTTGGAAAATTAAAATAATTCCTTATATCCTGTGTGATCACAATGGAATAAAACTAGAAATCAACAGCAAGAGCGGATGCAGTTCATTTCTATTTCGTTTCTTCTGTCCTGATCGTCCTATTTCTCCACATCTACTGCTTTGGGGCTTCATTTGTGCTTCTTTTTCCAGGGCCTTGAGATTCATCATGAGATTGCTCTGGTTTTTCAATGTAAGCCTTAGTTATAAACTTTCCTGTTGCACTCTGTGTTTTTATTTTCATTCCACTCAATTTTACTTCTTTCTTGATTTCTTAAGTGATTCACTCATCATTCACTACTGTGCCATTTAAGTGGCATGAGTTTGTATTTTTTTTCTGTAATTTCTCTGGCTGTTGATTTCTTTTGTGTTTGGATGGAATGTTCTGTTGATGTCTCCTATAGCCATCTGATCTATGATGTCATTCAATTCCAGTGTTTCTTTGTTCTTTTTTGTCCACTTGATCTGTTTCCTGGTAAGTGTTGGGTATTCAAGTCACCCACTATTACTGTGTTTAAGTTAATCTGTGACTTTATATCTAGAAGTTTCTCTTTTATGAAATTGTATAAGCCTGTGTTTGGTGTGTATATATTTGGAATTCTAATTTCCTCTTGCTGGATTGTTTCCTTGATCCTTATGATGTGATCCTCTTGATCTCTTCTGACTAGGTTTAGTTTGAAGTCTATTTTGTCAGCTATTAGAATAACAATACCTCCTTGTTTCCTGGTTCAATTTTCTTGAAATACCTTTTCCCATCTTTTCAACATGTTCTGGTTTTATATCTGTTGCTCAGAAAAAAACACTGACTAAAAGCAACATGAGAGAGGTTGGGGTTTATTTGACTTTTAGGTTGCTATCCATATCAAGGGACGCCAAGGCAGGAACCTGGAGGCAGGAACTGAAGCAGAGACCGAGGAAGAACACTGCTTACTGGCTTGCTTCTAGGCTTGTATTCAGCTATCTTTCTTACATAGCCAAGACCCACCTGCCTAGGAATGTACCACCCACTGTGGGCTGGGCCCTCTTATACAAATTAGCAATCAAGAAAATGCCTTACAGACATTCCCATAGTTGGTCAAGTCAGATGGAGACAATTCCTCCATTGAGGGTCCCTCTTCCAAGGGGTATCAAGTTGACAACTATGACATACCCTTAGCTAGTGTTTATCTTTGGTGGCAAGGTATGTTTCTTAGAGGCAGAAAAAAAAAAAAAGGATCCTGCTTATAATCAAATCTGGTAGAATGTGTCTTTTGTAGGGGGAAATTGAGACCCACAATATTCAGAGTTATTACTGAAAATGCATATTAATTCCTATCATTTTGTTGATTTTGTGGTGAACAGTGATTTCTTAGTCCTGTTTTCCTTAAGGAATGTCTTAGTGTTGTTGTTGTTTTTTTTTCTCCTTTAGCCTCTTGGTGTTTACCTTTCTCTTTAGTCTAACATCTCCCCTCCAGTGTTCTCTGTGGGGCCAGATTAGTGGTCATTTATCCTGCTTTTATCATGGAAGTTGTTTTTCAATTTCAGTTATGATAGACAGTTTTTCTAGGTATGTTAGACTGAGTTGGCAGTTGTGATCCTTCAGAGTTTAAAATATACCATTCCATGCTTTTCTCACTCTAAAGGTTTTGATTGAAAGGCCAGCAGTTATTTTATGAGCCTGCCTTTGTATGTGACTTTGCTTCCTATTGCAGCTTTCAATATATTCTTTTGCTCTGTGCAATGTTTTAACTAGAATATGATATGGGAAGTTTCTTTACAAGTCCTGTCTGTTTGGTGCTCTGTGTGCCTGCTGGATGGACTTTTCTTTCCCTCAATTTGGGGCATTTTCTTCTATTATTTTATTAAAAATATTTTGTATGCTTTTTGCATGAAATTCTCCTTTAGCACCATAATTTGTAAGTTTTGCCTTTTTATGGTCTCCCAAAGTTATTGCATGTTCCACTCATATTTTTTAAAATTCTTTTTCATTCATCTTGACCTAATGATCCATTCCTCTATTTCATCTTCGAACCCTAATATTCCATCTTCCATGTGATCCATTGGTGAGTCTGTTGGTGAGGTTTTCTGCTGAGCTTTTCATCTGACCTATTGCGTTTTTTCATTTCTATTATCATTTTGATTTCAATTTTTTATAGTAGTTCTATGTCTTTGTTAAATTCTATTTTCATATTATAAATTGACTTCTTTATATTAGTCATCTGTTTTTGTTCTCCTGGAAAATATTCTCTTGGAAAATTTTGTTCTCCTGGAAATTCTGAGTTGTTTGAACATATTTATAAGCATTCTTTTGAATTCTGCGTGTGGAATTTCATTTAAGTGGCTTTCATCAGAGACATTACTATGGGGTTGATAGTTTTAGAAGAGACATTTTGTCTTGATTTTTCCTGCGTGTGTTTTTGCACAGGAATCTGCCTTTCTGGAGTTAGACAATTGGTTACAATTCTTGTTTTTATTACTGTTTTGATTCAAGTTGCCTCTCCTTTTTCCATAGAGTATTTGAAGGGTTGATTTTCTTTAAACCAGCCTTGCTCTTCTCTTGTGGATTCCAGTTCCCCTTCTGTACTTCTATGTAGAATTTTCTCTTTTTTTCAAAGCTTTGTTTTTATTTTTAATTATGTGTATGCTTGTGTGGCACTGGGTGGCTATACACATATGAGTACAGGTGCCTTCAGAGACCAGAAGAGGGCATTGGATCCCCCTGGAGTGACAAGCAGTTGTGAGCTGCTGAACATAGGTCTAGGAACCTAACTCAGGGTCTCTGCAAGAGCAGTTTGACTTGGGGAAAAAAGTAGCAAGTGCTCTCAACCCCTGAGCCATCTTTTCAGTCCCCTGTCTGGAGCTACATGGTTCTGTAAGCTGGAGATAGCTGAGACAAACTACCTAGCCATGGTTTCTGTGTTCCCGCAGAGCCCACAGAAGCTAGCAGCTGCCCATTGGAGGCAGCTCCCTGAGGCACTGTTTAGATCTTGTGTTTAGTTCCCTCTGTTTCTTTGCTCCCCATTGGCAACAGTTCTCTGATGGTCTTAACAGTGGTCACTGGATATCCCTTCTATAAAATCTCAGTGCAGCTTGTGTAGGGTTCCTCCAAGAAGTCTTTAAACCAGATTGCAATGGCTACAGGAATCTGCTGGATTTTGCCACTGCAGTGGATGCTGTATTTGCGATAGATGCAGCCACAGGTCCAGGTACATTGGTAGAGGAAGTTCCTTGGGGTGTTGATCAAGTGGATCCTGGGGACTCATATTTTCCTTTACGTAAGCCTTTGTATAACATAATTTTTCAACATTTTGCTTTCAATCTTTTATTATTTTTGTGCTTATTACTAACACTTATGCTTCCTGTCTCTTTTACCTGCTCTATCTCTGTCTTTAAAATGATATTTCCACAGTATGATAGTCTAACAAGATCTACATAATGACAAAACCAGTTGACATGTCAAGGTGGATAAAGGAAGTTTTACCAGGTCCCACCCAAGATGAAGAGCTATAGGCAATCAATGCATGCTGAGGAAGGGAGAATCCGTTTTCTTCAGGGATGAACTCTCTGAGAGGCTATCTAATCCCAAGTGGGCAACCCTAAACACATGTACACATGAGCACCCCTAAATAGACTAAGTGCATGGTGTGTGCATGCACGTGTGTGTGTGTGTGTGTGTGTGTGTGTGTGTATAACAGTAATAAAGACCAAACTGACAGGGAGTGAGAGGGACATGGAAATTATTAGAGGGTCTGGGAGGGGTGGAAATGATGTAATAGAATACTCATGTACAAAATTCTCAAAAAATATTAAAAAATAAAAATTGTAAATGAAATTTATTGCAGCCAGTTATTTTTGATCCAATGTGACAAACT
>NW_008350332.1:15987-40721 GCF_000622305.1 Nannospalax galili
TTTAATACATTTCTTTAATGTAAAGTGCTACTATTTGGAGGATGAATATTACTAACACTTATGCTTCCTGTCTCTCTTACCTGGTATGTTTTTAAATAACCTTTAAAGTTTTATTTGAACTATTTTTCTAGTTTTCTTTTCTTACTTATACTTGTACTGAGGTATTAAACAATGTTATTAAAATAGTGTCCAAAAAAGTACTTCTGTGCTTCATAGCCATAAACATTCTGCCCGTGGTGTGGAAACATGAAGGGCTAGACAGTTGCATGTATTTACTAAGTTTTTCAATAAACATATTTCTATATTTTCATTGACTGAAAGCATTTTTCTTATAGCTCAGAAAATACAGGAGGTATTAAATGAAAGTGTCTTACTTAATAATAAAGTTTCATTATCAAAAAAGTAACAAAATATACTACAGATTAAAAAAAATAGAGGAATTTGCAACTTTTCACAACAAAGACATGTGTTTTAGGAGTTAGCTAGGCTTACCCTGAATCAAGAAGTATGTAAGCAATGTGTTCATGTAGTAAAATGTTACTTGATATGCAGATAAATATGTATAATTTTGTGTATTTATCCATTATGAATAAATGTTTATAAAAGGAAAAAGCCAATCTGAAAGTAAAAACTTAGGACTTTCACAAAAATGGAAACACCAAACCATATATTGACATGGATCTCGATAGTATTGATTCATTTTTAATTAAAGTAAACTGAACAATATTATTCTTAGGATTATGAATGTTTCATCAAGTATATCTTTTGTACATATCTACTAGACCATTTAAGTTTATCCTTATGTTCATTTTTATTTTAACTGACATTTTGTTTATTCCATATTAGTAAGAGACCAATGTCAAATTCTCCCACTGTGGCTACAGATTTTTCTGTTGCCTCCTGGTAGTTGTATCAGATTGCTTTATGTATCTGGAAAGTATGTTATTTCAATATGTCTAAACTTACTTGTTATATTTATCTGGTAAATGAAGAGTTTTTCCCTGTAACAATATGCTAGAATATATTATAACATGATTGTTGTCAGCATTTAGTTTGTCTGATGCAAATACAGCTATTTATGCTTTTGTGTTTTTGTTGTTTTTAGATGTGGTCTCATTATATAGCCCAGGCTAGCTACAAACTCATAATCCACCTCCTTTAGTCTTCCAAGTGCTGGGATCTTTTAAGTGTGTCCCACCACACCCAAGTTAAGTTTACTTTCTTATAATAACAGTCTTTCATGTATAGCTTCTGCAGAGGTTCTTGGTACCCAAATTATCATGCACCACAGGAAAAGTTCAACAATTTCTTTGTCAGTTATATCCAGCAGCTTGTCATTTGTTTAGTGCTATACACAGTTGCGGGGACATGTTTTCAAGAGCTTGTCCTCAGTGTTCTGAAGACTTCCCACCAGACCCTCCTCCTAAAGGTTCTCCCATCTCCCAACATGGCCATGCTGGGGATCGAGTCTTTTCATGAACCAGTGGAGGACATTCCAGATCCAAACTGTAGTAGGCCCTCCATCTTGGTTATGGTATGTAAGCCTTGAATGTGGGTATCATCCATCCTTTGATTTGTTTTCTTTAGGCACTTGTTGACTCCCCCAAGTCTTTTGCCTTTCAAATCTAGAATGCAAATCTTGAATGGGTTGATGGTCACAAACTTTCATGTTGGAATTTTTTGATGGGGATTGTACTGAGCCACATCCATGGATGTGGAATGCAGCTGTCTGGAGTTCTATTTAGATAATAATGGGTTCCTTTCTTTTTTATTTTAATTTTTTTATTATTCCAAAGAGAGACAATTTTTAACATATTTTTTACAGAAATAACTTGAAACAGGTTACATAAAATTATATATATAAAATGAATTTTAAGGGGGGGGGAATAGGAATAAGAAATAAAAGACCAAAGGATTTGCCAATATGGGGTGAACTTTGGTGGAATAATGAAGGTTTCTGTTAGTTCTGTTCTTTTTTTTAAAAAATTCTAATGAGTTTTTTGGTCTTGTTAACAGAGCATAGGGTGGGGTTTATTTACAAAAGAGTGCCCCTCCCATTTACCACTGTGCTGGAAAGTCCACACTCAAATACAGATCCTGTGACATCCTGACAGCCACACAAAATGGTGAGACAGGTGCTTCATGGCATTCTTAGCTTATCTAGCCTTAGCCCCTCCCCCACATACAGCTAAGGTCAACTGATTGGATAGGAGGGGTAACTGACTCCTCCACTGACTCCTTGATGAGCATGGGAAGGAGGTGTACAGTGGTTGGAGTATACTTCTAGTTAACACCCCCACCCCTTCCTCTGGCTCTTATATTCTTTCTGCCAACCTCTTCCTCAAAAGACCCTGAGCCTTGGAGGGGGTGGTAGGTGTGGATGATCTTCCTCTCATTGTGGCAAGGCACTGAACTTTTGGGTCTCTGCATCATCTGTTTTCCATGGGCTGTTGGCCCATATCAGTGGGATTCCATCTACTACAAAAACACAAGCAACAAGAAGCAAGAACATCTAAACAGTGGCTGCTATAATAACTAAACCTATGGGCACAAACACAAATGTTTGGATGGTACTTCAACAGGTGCATCACATCCATCTAACAAAACAATTACAGTGGCTTCCCCACTGGGGCCTATATCCTCCCCTGCCACAGGAGGTTGGCCTGGTCTACAGTACCAGATGTGTGTTCCATCCCTAGGAGTGGGCATTATATCCGACTGAAAATTTGCTGGTTGTACATACACTAGACATGCCACTATTGCATCAGCTGGAACATCTTGTTTGGCATGTTAATACTGCAGCACATGGGGTCCATTGTTGAGCAGAATTGTAGGGGACAGTTCTCCCCCAGCCATCTGCATATCACCTTCTGGCCCTAGGAAAGCCACCCATCCAGTGGCAGGGAGTTTCCAGCTTAGTCCAAGCTTGATTTCTCCCTCTCTGGCACTCACATCATGAGAACACTGGGTTCCTTTCATCCATGTTTTTGTTTTCCTTGTATATCCATTATACACATTTTGTTGAGATTATATCTAAGTATTTATTTGGTTTTAGTGTTGATATAAATGATACTGTATTTTTCATACTAAATTTCACTTATTTCCTAGGTTTAAAAAAAGTTGATTTTATGTAATAATTTTGTGTCTTGGAATCTTGCAATAATTGTCCATTAGTGGTGATTGGTGTTGAACAATTAACATGCCATTAGTTGTCTTTTTAAAAATAAAACTATTTCCTGTTCTAGTTGTTTGAAACAACCAGAACTGGGTTTGTCATCTCTAGACGTGTATGTAAATATCTTCCGTCTTTTGTCAAGAGTCTTGATAGTCTTCTTCATGAAGGAACTTTACATTGACTTCATGGCCAAGCTGAGCTTCGTCTACAGATCTGGTTACTTTAATTACCTCACTCTTCAGCAAGAGAGACCTCTGATGAGATAATTCTGTGTTTGGTATCCTGTATGGTTTGTTGCTTTTTATTTCAAGCCTTATTGAATTCTTACTATTACATGGTCAAATAAATAGAATATAATGGACTTCCATTCTGTAGTAGCAGAGGTGATTTTGTTTTAAAATTGCTGAAAGGATGGATCCTGGTTTCTCAGGATCCAGACAGCATCCAGAATGACCATCTGGGTCACACAAAATCACTAAGTCACCTGTATTTTTTAGATAAGCAGCACCATTAATCCCAAACTTTGATATAGATATAAGCACATCCTTTGCTCTAACTGAACAAATAACTCCATCAGCTCTGTAGCACTCCTCAGACTCCAAGTTTTTGCCTTTAAAGTCTGTGCTCAGGATACTGCTTCCGAGAATGTTGTGCTACTGCTCTCCCTCGTCTGCATAGCTCCTTAAGATCCATGTGGAATAAATCTTCTTATTTTCTGTGTTCTCTTCTTTTGAAATGACTGCCATTAAGTCATCATTGCTGTGCCCAGAGAACGGACCTCCAAGAATAACCACGGAATCCAGAGGGCATGCAAGAACAAAGAGTCTTTTTTCGGGCTTAAGCTCGGGCTCTCAGACCTCACCAACACAATGGATATGTGCTGAGAGCCCTGATTGCAGGGGGAGGAAGCCTTTTATAGGTTTTAGACCAAGGGAGGAGGGGAATAACAGAGTTACATCTTGATTGGTCCGAGGAGCCTGCACGTGCCAACACACTTTTGAATTGATTGGTTACAAGGGATGCAGTCCTGGGGGTTTCTCATTGGCACGTGGTACCCTCAGAGCTATGGAATGTGCTGACTGTTATCTGTGAGGCCAGAAGTCTCTGTTCTTACCTTATAAGGCTGCTATATGCCTGGGCCTGCTTTTGAGCTATACTCCTGGGGTGGGGGTAGTAGGTGGGGATAACAACATGCCTGGACAGGTCCAGGCTTGCCTGAAACAACTAGTCAAATTGGGGTCTGTGAAGTTTGTCCTCTCAGCTTAGCAATCAAGCGGTTTACAGAAGCGAGAAAGAGCCATTATTCCTAAAGAGGGGCCGGGGTCTCAGGAGTCCAGGGCAGGGGGCCACAGAGGAGGGTTTCACAATCATACTACAGTGTCTGAGTATCTGCTTATTGGAAAAGTAAAGCAGGCTTCTTTCTCTAATGCAAGACTGTGGTGATGGAACTCTACCTCTGCACACAATCCAGCAGAAAGAGAAAACAAATGCATTGGACATGGCTTGCATAGCCATTGATCTCTGCAGTCCATTTACAAGAGGATGGTTGGGGTTGTTTTGCACTATCCAGAAAAGCAGCCGCTATCTGACTGGAGCATATATTTATGAAGAAGCCTTTTGCTTTAGCCCCTTCTTGGCGCTCCTGTTGTGGAGGAGGGTGCTGGTGCAAGGCCTGAGAAAGAACATTCTCCCAGATCTTCATGGTCACTCTGTGGTTAGCCAAGATCAAGCATATAGTCATGGACCTCTGGGTGCTTCTTGAGGATGAGGTCATGATTGTTCGTCATTCATCTGGACTCAAAAGTCTATACACCTTCCAACTCCAGGGCACTAGAACAGCCTCTTTTCGCTTCCTATAACAATGTCAGTCACCTTTCCAATAACCCACATGAAGTCCTCCAGTTTGGTCTGTCTGCTCCTCCTTGAATCTTTCAATTCTGGAATATAATCAACAGTGCTGAAGTTTCCATTCAGTAACTCCAATTTGCAAGCTGACTGAATGGTGGTTCTGCCATGCCACACATTCTTAATTTCCTCAGAGGTTTTATCTACATTCTATACGGTTCAGTATATCTATCAGTGTCTCCCAGGAGGGAATACAAATAAGCCCTGAGGGTAAGACAGACTCTTGCAGCATTGGTCTGTTAAGGAGTAAGTGGTGACCCTTGTTCTAGCTCTGGCATCAATAAGAACTGGGAGCCACAGTGTGTTACCATGTAAGATGGACCCCAAACTCCAGGTTGCCATTATTTAAGGTTCTGATTGTGCTTTGTCCATATCTTCACAAACTTTGGGGGTCCGTGCTGAACCTGAAATGGCTATTTCTCAACACTTTGAATTCGCTCCCTCGGAACTCACCTTCTAGGGATTTTCTTGTGTGTGTTCTCACATCACATACCTGAGCTTCTAAGAATTCCATCAAGATTGTTGCAATTTCCCCTTCCAGATCACTTATTCTTTCAAAACACACACAAAATGTCCATTTGGATACCTGGATGTTGACTCCTAGGAACAATGTGGACAACTACCCTTGTGTCCTGGAGGCCTCTGCTTGCTGAGTGCTGATTGGATTTGGGGAATTCTATAATCCCAAAGTGTAAGTACAAATTTCTTAGCATATCTTTCCTGTGTCTGGATCTCTTCTTTGGGTGGAAATGCCGCCATATAATCTCACCAGGTCTTCTGAAGAATGCTTCCTACTCAACCTGTGGGGATGGGCCTGCTAGAATGTCTATGTGGTCTCCTGGAGGCCTCATCATCCCTGACAGTCTCATATAGGGCAGTGATTCTTATTTTCCACTCATCTGTGGGGAACATTTCCACAACCATCACATCTCCCTGAGTGAAGCAGTTCTGAAACTTCATGCTATAGATGAAGATGTTGACCAAATCTGGATCTGCTGGCTGCCAGTGAACAAAAGCTTCTGTCTATGCTCTGTGTTGACATTCAAAATTCAGTGGGTATAATGTCCAGATTTGATGCACACCTCCAACACTTCCGGAAGACAGTGCTCTGGGTACACCTTCCATGGCTTTCTGGTTCTCCATCTTTCTCCTGCTGAGTCACAAAATTCATGGACAACTTTTAAATCTGCCAAAATGTGTCCAGGTGATTCTTGAAAGAAACCACAAGCACTCCTATTGTTCTTCCATACTGCTGAATGGCCCCTCCATCTTCTGTCACCAAAGCAACTGGAGTCTTGTCCGGGCAGTGCTGATAGTTCCAAAGGGTACCTGATCTGACACTTTTTCATGAACTCCTGTTTTTAGGGAGATAGTAGAGTTGCTGAAATTCCTCAGACACAAAATGTAGCCCTGTGCAGCTTGACAAGCTGTTTGCATGAAAATAATCCCTGTTGACTCCTGAAACTCAATGATCTCAAGGTAATCAACAGCTTTCCATTCTTTCAACTTTCCAACTTTTCACACAATGAGTGACTTCAGTGAAGTCCCAGGTTGCTGTAGCAACTGCCAGCAAGAGAACTGTTGCAGGCCCAGCCTTGGAAATCTAAGCAGCAGTGCCTTCTCCCATTTCTGTGGCATGCTAACAGAGCTCCGCCCCAGGAGGCTACCCACCCATGTAAGGGCTGACCTCAATCCCTCAGCCTGCCACCCAGCAGGCAGGGCCTCCTTTGATGTCTTGCAGTAGTTGTTAGCATTTCCAGTATGGTGATGGATGGGGTGAGTGAGAGGGATGCTCTTGGCCTCTTCTAATCTTAGAGAAAAAGCCTCTGTTTTTCTCATGATTAAAGTTAGCTGATGAGTTTTGTAGATGCAATGTATCAAGTTGAGACTCTTTCCTGCTGTTAGTTGGCTGGCACTTTGGAATTTGCTAAATGGCCCTTTCTTATTTGTGACTGAGCATGTGTTTTCCCCACACACACCCCGCCCTTGGTCTCTCAGCATTGTGGGAGAGGGCGGCTAGAGGCACACCTTCCTACTGTTGCCCTTAGCAGTCTGAAGAGTTCCCTGGACTCATAAGGACCTGACAAGGCAGGCCAAACTCAGATTCATGACTTCAGTGCAGAACAGAATTTCAGGACTAGCCAGTTTATAAAGATATTTTATAAGATTAAGCATGAGGGTTAAGAGAGAGAGATGCTCAGAAGAAAGTAAGACACAGTCCAGAGCATGGATGCTGGCTTCTCAAAGAAGAGTCACAGAAAGTATCATCCATCCAAACTTGGTACAGGTTCCTCAAGGCAGAGTCGCAGCTGTTGTTCTTACAACTGTCATATGTAGGATTCTGGTGAGGGTTTGAAATTGCTGTCTTTAAAGGGTTGCTAAAGAATTTAAATGAAATCATCAAGTGGTTCCTGAGGAGCAGCTGACAGGATTGTAGTCAACATCTAGTTCACAGGGACACAGGAATCTAGGATGACTTCTCTGTAAATGCAGTCACGTTTCGTTTAAGATTCTCAGGTGTTGTTTGGGGAAAGGACTGAGGCCCAACACAAGATCATAGGCCCGATTTATTGTTACTGTAATGTAAGATATGAATGTATAACTGTCTTGGCAGCCTTTATGGCAAATGTTAATTGTGCTGGATCTTGCTTTCACATGGAAAAAGACATCAACCCGAGGGACTCCTTTCCCTTCCTTTGACCACATAATTTCTCTGTCTCTCCTACCTCGTATTGATGATGTAAATTACATTGATTATTTTATATTAAACCAAAATTACATATGCGAAAAATCTCATTTGATTGTAGTATATAATTATGTTTAAATTTGCCAATATTTTGTTTTGCTATACTGTATTTTTATTTTCAAAAGATATTAAGTTGTAGTTTTCCTTTCTTTTAATGTCCATTTGGTTTGGGAACGGTGTGATAATACATTTTAAATTTATTTGATCAGAGATTGTACCTTACGTGACTTTGTTCTATCTATCTTAGTGAATGTTACTTAAGAGTGAGTGTGTTAAGAATATGTTCTCTGCTGTTGCTCAGTGAAATAATCTATAATGATCAATTACATTTGATTGATTGATAATGTGTCTTATTAGCATCAACATGAATGAGGCTTTCTGTTACTACACATCCCTGACAGTGTTTTGGGGTGTTAATTTGGTTATCCTAATATCTATGCAGTGGTATTTCATTGTTTTAATTCATACTTGTGGTCAACATATATGTCATCTGGAAATAGTGAATTAAAACATCAGTAAAATACCACCACAATTATTCAATCTATTCTATGTAGATAAATCATCTGTGAACAGAGTTTTATTTTTACTTTCCACTGTGTGTACTCCTTATTAACTGTTACTGTACTGATGCATTATTGAAACCTTCCATTAGGATATTGAGAAATAATAGTGAGACGAGTCATCCTTGCCTTGTTCTTGACCTTAATGGAAAAGCTTCTGGCTTCTAACCGTTAAGTAAAATGTTAACTGTGGGATTCCTGCACATGTTGTTTAAAGCCTTGGTCCATTTCATCTAGGTTACTAAAGTTTTAAGCATAGAATTATTTAGAGTATTCCTTTATTACCATTTGGATCCATGGGATTTTTCTGAGTTTAGTAACTTGCACTTGATCTTTTTGAATTTCTTTATCTTCTCAAAGAGCTAGCTTTTATTTCATTGGTTTTTCTCTGATAATTTTGTTTTCAATTCTATAGATTCCTGCTTTCTTATTTTCTTTATTCTTTAAGTTTGGATTTCATTTTCTCATCTTTTCCTACTCTTCTAAGGCAGAAACAAGGCACTGATGTGTGATCTTCTTTTCTAATTTGTGTATTTGATACTATACATTTTCTTACAAACACTGCTTTTGCTGCAGCAGAAATGACTCATGAGTTACAAAGAAAGAAGAGGAATTTCTAACATAAAAGTGCAGAGTTGAAGCAGCAGGTGGTGATGTCAAAAGCTGCATAAATGATGAAGGTACCTATACAAAACAGGTTATTTCTAATGTGATGAAATTCCTTTATATTGAAAGAAGATGCCATCAAGGACTCTCACATGGCAGGAAGTCAAGACCCGACTTTGCAGCTTCAGAGGACAGGCTGACTTTCTTGTTAGGGGCTAATGCAGATGATGACCTTTATGTTGAAGCCTTTGGTATTCATCATGTCAAAAGCCCTAAGAACCTTTGGAATTGGACTAAATCTACCCTGCCTTTGCTCTGTATGTGCAGCAACACTGCCTGGATGACAACACATCTATCGACAACACAGCTTATTGAATAAGCCCATTGAGAGACCTACTGCCTGCAAGGAAAGATTGCTTCCAAAATGCAATTGCTTCCATTAGGAGCTCTGATGGAGATGCCTGATAGAGTAATGATGCTTACATTCTGACTGACACAGGACTATCGTCTAGTGTGTCAGTCAAGGAGCAACTTCAACCTTTGAGTCTTAAGAAATGCATTCCAAAAGCTATTGCTGCCTTATGTAAGTGATTCTTCTGATGGATCTATATAAAGAAAACTGAAAATATTGTGAAAAGAGTTCACCAGTCTAGATGTCATTACAGATATTCATGATTCATAGGAAGAGTTCAAATTGCTAAAATTAACAAGAGTTTGAAAGAAGTTGATGCCCATATATGTGGGTGGCCTGAAGGCATTCAGGACTTCATGGAGGAAGAGCCTGGAGAGAGGGAACCCAAGAGAAGACAAACAGAACTGGAGCCTGTTGGTGCGACTGAATTTTTGCGACCGCAGGACAGAATCTGAGTGAGCAAGGAGCCACTTCCGAGAAATGTGCAAAGAAAGTAGCTTAATCTATAGCGAAATTTCTTTCAAAATTAGAGTCAGACCTTCCAGATGCTGCCGTTGATCTGCCAACCACATTCGTGTGATACTGTAAACCCTTTGCTGTCGTTCAACAACTTTCACAGCATCTTCACCAGTTGAGTCCCACCAGCCCTCCATGTTCTCATTAGCCTTCACCACCATCTTGATACCTAGTGAGGTGACCCAAACCTTTATTCTCATGATTCCTTGGAGATTTTAATCTTTATAAACTGCTAGTTTTCTGTTTATCATGACTTTGAGCATGAGAGTACTGTAAGGTGACCCAGTGAATGCTTTGGGACCTCGGTTAAAAACATCCATGTCAGGCTGGGCATTGTGGTGCACACCTTTAATCCCAGCACTCAAGAGGCAGAGGCAGGCAGATCTCTGTGAGTTCAAGGCCAGCCTGGCCTACATAGTGAGTTCCAGGACAGCTGGGGCTAGAGGGAGACCCTGTCTCAAAAAGACCAAAAAGAAAAAAAAAAAAATCCATGTCCCCCAATCTTTGGAATTAATCCTTTGGCCAGTATGAAAACCCCATTTTCTGCCTATTGGTTTAATGGCACAAGAGCCTCAATGACAAAGGGCCATCTTATCTTTTAGTTTATTGCAAACATTGCTATTTCTTCAGTGAGAGCTTTTCTCAGTTAAGGTTATTGGGAAAGAAAGTAAAAATAAGGTAAAAACTAAGAGTTACTAAATATATGTTCCATAGCGTAGCTAGTACCATATATTGGCATCTGGCTTGAGGCACATATTGCAGTCTGTACATCAGCACTGTAGTCTCTCAGAGCATTATCTATCAGATGTCAGAGCAACTGCCCAAGCATTTCACCACTCCGTCAAAATTGCGGCTTGTGGGTGGTGGATCTTATACTAGCTCCAGATTTTGTGGGCATGAACCTATTATATCTTTGCTTGCATTCAATACACCCTTGCTTAGAGATGGTTGCCAGAGCACAATAGCAGTGGAAAAGATGTTCTTTAAATTGTGAACACTGGTGTTTTGGGGAGCTATACAGAATGAGAAAGTTAGTCAGTACTCAGAACCAATGCCTAGCCACTGAGGCCAAATCCCTACCCTTGGAATGGTCTCTATCTTGGGAAGGATATCCTGGGCTCCAACTCCCACAGGTGGTGGCTAATCTATCTAAGATGCCAGGCTGTGGGGCTTCCCTGTGGCCTATGATGAGGACAACTGAGTACTCCACAGTTGTCATATGCAGATCTTTCTCGATAGACTCCACACAGTATCCTTCAGTCTTCAACAGCCTCTGTATACATAGTGTCTCTTGGTACCTAGGCCAATGGACTAAGCACCAGTATGGGCCAGGAGGTTCTCAGATGGCCTAGTTGAGCACTGACACCACAGTAAAGGCTTTTGCACGTTTCCATGGGGCACAAATACTTTTATATACTTTCATCCTATTCTAGAAGTCATAGACAAAACTCCCAGAGACCTCTTTGATTCAATTTCTTCTATCTCTTGCTCCCAAGACTGTAGCCACCTGGCTGGTTCCATTAGCCCCTTGTCCATGAATCAATGCAGGTCTAAATCTTAGATCATCTCTAGTCCACACATCCTGGAGCCTTTGTGCTGCTCCAAGTTTTGCCCACAAGATTTCTCTTTACTCCAGTGTTTCATGGTCTCCCATTAGCATGACTAATGCAGTGCCAATAAAGGGTTAATATACAAGATGTACTTCTCATGGTTAAGCAATCCAGGAAATAAATGGGAAAAAGACAGAAATAGGTTGAGAGTGGTGGAAGTGTATAGTGTAATGGACATACACAGTTATAAAGAAAGCAAAGTATTTCAGAACGCACCAACAAGGTTCAGCATATGTGCCCATTGAGACTGCAATATTTCAATACCTATATTTTCCCTTAAGAGCAATCACTTTTTAATCTTCCCTGGTCTCAGGGCCTTGTCCTGAGCTCCCATATTTGTTACTATTTATTTTTCCTCAGGTTCTTGAATTGCATGAGAGTGGTGTCAACTCATGCTTGATTCACTGACTTCCCCCAGCATGCTAACATTTAATAATTTGTAAGATCTGAAATGATGGTTATTTAGCTGTACAACTTACACACGTGTGCTTTGCAGATCAGAACATGGAGCTAAGGACTGAAAGTGAAATGGCAGTAGACGCCACATCAGAAGATCATCTTCAGCTTAAGAAACAGAAAACTGTCCACAAAGAAACGCCTGGTACGGGTAATGATAGCAAAAGCCCTGGAGCTGGGGATGAAAAGGTCAGATTAGAAATGTGATCACAGATGTGAGGAGCTGCTGAGTGGAAAAAGTTCTTGCCATGCAAGCTTGAGGACTGGAGTTGGCCAGGTGGGCATGGTGGCCCAGCCATAGTCCCAGTGCTCAGGTGATGGAGACAGGATCCCCACGGCAAGGGGAAGCCAGACTAGCAAATCGGCAAGCTCCAAGCAGATAAAGTAGAGAATGTTCAAGTTAAGCATGACATCAACCTCTGGCCTCCAAACACGTGCACACACATGCACACATACCCACACACCTGTGTGCCCATGCACATGCAAATACACACATATATACCACATACATATGCAAAAATAAATAAATAAAAGAAAATGTGATCACAAATGGATAACAAACTCCCTAGTATGTTTTCCCATCTAGACATTTATAATAATAAAAATAACAACAGCAAACATTTTTTAACTTTTTTGTACACTTATTATAATAACACATGTAATAAATAATTTACAAACCTTATAAGGAAAGTGCTAGTATTATCATGATCTAAGAAATTAGATGTGAGACATGGGGGACTTGCCTAAGTCATATAAGTAGAGGGGGTTTCAGAGGTCAGTCATCAGCTCTAATCTGACTGTAGGTGGGAAGAAGGTTGAAGGTCTCTGTATAGTTCAACGGATTACACCAGAATGTCCACCCTGCTGGGTTAGACTTCTGCACGTCAGCCTTCTATCAGAGCTTCCAAGTCCTCAGCATGTGTTGCCTCTCTACGTGCCTTGCACTCCCTGCCTTCTCCCTGGGTGTACTGGATGATAATGCTTTCTATGTATGGTTTTCACTGTCAAAGGCTCAACGTCGGCGGGGGTGGGGGGAGGGGCGTGTATTTACCTCTGTGGCTGTATTTTCATCTCACCATGACCTCAGCTGAATGCACGTGCATCCCTGAATCTACGTCAGGTTCAAATCACTTTTTATATTCATACCATTGTCAGCGTCACTGCCTGCCTGCCTGGTCAGTGGAGGTGGTGGGAGCCCCAGAGTTTGGAGACAGAATGGTGCCAAATTTTCTGCTCACCCCAGCAGAGCGGTTTGGCCACAAGGTCTCTCTAAAGAATAGTAGTCCCTTTCTTCTTCATAGCCGGTTTGGGAGGGGTGCATAGCTAGTAACAAGTCCCTTCAGAGAGTTCAAGTTCTGGGCCCCACACAGCTCTCCTGTCCTAAGTTTTCTCAATTAAAAACATATATTAGATAACAAAGGAAGATGGTATCAGCTGCTAAGGAGATGAGGAGCTAGATCTCAGTGTTGCAGATAGGCATGTACTATGTAATGAGTTATCATCTGGGAGATGTTGATAGGAAAATGTTTATCAATTTCAGTTTTTAACATCTACCTATAGGTGTCAGTGATATTGAAAATGTGCCATCTCCTTGAGCCATGGATGTTACTTTAAATCAATTTTTAACTTTTATAGTCAAAACTTTATGTGAGAAGACTGGGAAGATGACTGAGTCAGCAAAGTACTTTCCACACAAGCATGAGGACCCAAGTTCAACCTCTAGCCACCCATGTAAAATGCTGGGCATGGTGGCACATGCTTGTAATCCCAGTGCTGGGGAGATGGAGACAGGCGGATCCTTGCGGCTCTCGGACCAGCCAGTCTAGTCGAATCAGTGAGCTTGAGGTTCAGTGAGAGACCCTGTTTCAAAAAATAATGTGAACAGTAATTGAGGAAACACCCAGCATCAACCTCTGACCTCCGAACACGCACACACACACACACACTGACACATGTGCTCACAAATATACACACACAAAATTTGTATGATAAATCTATACCAACAAATGTATATGCTTACCTGTATAAGTGATATCAGAAAGCTAATCATACTTTCTACCGTATTTCACCATTATATCATTAACTTTACCACAAATAGCTAATTGAGAGAAAATTATAATGATTTAATTTCTTCTGTGTTCAAGATTTTTAACAAGAATGGCTTATAGTACTTCACTAGAAATCAAGGTACTGGATTGAGATAAAAATGAATTCTTTTTCCTGGGCATGGTGGCACAAGCCTTTAATCCCAGCACTAGGGAGGCAGAGGCAGGCAGATCTCTGTGGGTTCAAGGCCAGCCTGGTCTACATAGTGAGTTCAGGCCAACTGAGGCTATGGGGAGACACTGTCTCAAAAAGCCTAACCCCCCCAAAATGATTTTTTTCTTAAGGTGATAATTGTTCTTAACAAAAATAATGTGAGGTCTTCCCAATTAACTGCTGACATTAAGACTTTTTTTTCTCTTGTTGCTTGACAATGGTGTATAAATGCTTTCCTAATTTTCAAACACTGTGGTCACCTTAAGTCATAATAGGTAAATCTCAATGACGTTTCTGTATTTAATTCTTTAAAAGATTTTTTTCATTTGGGGTTGATCAAGATATGACTGGAAATTTTATACATGCAGGTCTAGAATCACGGGATAAAGATCAAATTCCAACAAGTGAAGCTAACCAGTCTCAAAGACTGAAAGGTATGTAGCATCTTGATGACTATCTTTTAAAATAATAGTCACAAAATATTTCATGATTTTAAAACATGTTTTAAGTATGAGTCCGCTTTACATATGACTTTAGAGTTGAATCTTCCTGCAGAATGAGTATTTCAGAGCATAACTTAACACAGTTTTGATGGCATGAGTGACTACTGTAATGCTGTTAACGCTGCCTTTTGTTGACCCAGTCATTAATGGTCTCAATGTTACACTGCATTTAAAAGTTTTACTTGGGGTGATAAGATGACTCATTGGGTAAAATGCTTACCATGTAAAGATGGATCCCAGAACCCATGTAGAACTGGGCACAGGAGCATGTCTGTAATCCCAGCAATCCCACAGTAAGGTGGGAGGTAGAGAAGGTTATCCTCTGACCCCACATACCCTGTGGCATGTGCACACCTGTATTCACACACATGAACAACACAGATACGCATCACACACATATCCACATGGGTTTTTTAAAGTTTTATCTGGCTAAGGCCCTCCACCTCTTTCTTTTTTGTAGTAGTGTCTCACAGGATGTCACATTTAGGAAATAATTTTCTAGAAATTTCATAGATGTAGCACAATTCTAGTTTTATTCTTTTGTTTTGTTTTTATGTGTATGAGTGTATTGCCTGCATGTATGTGAGTGCACCCATGTCGTGCAATGCCGTGGAGGTCAGAAAAGGGCTTCAGTTTCCCTGGAACTGGAGTTAAGGACGGTTCATAGCCGCCATGTGGGTGCTGGGAATCAAACTCGGGTCCTCCACAAGAGCAGTCAGTGCTCTCAGCTGCTGAGCCATCTCTCCAGCCCCTATTCTAGTTTTTAAAGTAAGATGTTCACCCAGTATTTATATTTAAATTCTTGTCAAGTGCCATTATCTGCCAAACTGTATTTGCTCTTGCCTAAGCAACTTATTCTTGATATTGTTGTCTAATTTTGCATATCCCAAATGTATTTGACCACCTCCCTCCAAATCTGTATGTTGGCCCTTAACACCTAATGTGACCATATTAAAAGGTAGGGCCTTTCGGGGAGTGATGGAGTCAGGAAAGCTGCATCCTTATTAAATGGTACTAATTCCTTTGTGAAAGTGTGTTAGGGAACACCTTGCTCCTTTTGCTCTTCTAGAGCCAAGCTGAAGACACAAAATGTGGCACCTGTGGGGTGCAGAGTTGCTATACAAAATACCTAAAAGGTAGCCCGAGGACAAGGTAAGTGGAAGATGCTAGACCTCAGGGCTGTTTTGGTGAGGCTCGGAAGAGGAGAGTTGTAGAGAAAGCTTCAGCCTTCTTAGAGATTATCTAAGTGTCCATGAACAGAACAGAGCACTGGTAGAGAGATAGACAGTGAGGGCCATTTGATGAGGACTCAGATGGGAATGAAGAAGTGGACGTTAGAAACCAGAAGAAAGGCATCCTTGCTGTGAGTGACAAGGAACGGAACTGATTTGCCTCTGTGTCCCAGTGTTTATGGTAAGAGGGACTTAGGAATATGGAATAGGGTACCTGCGAAAGAAATCACTAAGCACGGTGTTAAGGGTGCCACATGGCTTCTCCTGGCTGCTCATAGTGAAATGTGCAGAAAGAGGAATCATTGATTAAAGGCAGAATTTAAAATCAAAAGTAAAGCCGAACTTAGACTTAAAAACTTTCATCTGCCCAGGTTTGTAAAAGTGCTTGGGAGAGGACATGGAGAGTATGTCCCTGTGGCCATTTGAGCAGATTAATGTTGACAGAAAAAGCCAAGTGCTATTCAGAAAGATGAATGACCCCCAGCAATTCTGAGATCGCTAGGGTTCACAAAAGACCCGACAAAAGCGATTTAAGGAAAGAAGGACTTTTTTTGGCTCTCAATTTGAAGGTACCTTATGGCAGGGAAGGCATGATGTAGAAGCATCAGGCAGCTGGTCAGGCACATTGCAGAGAGAGATGAACCCTGGTGCTCAATACACTTTTTCTTTTTCACTTTTTATTCAGTACCACCCACATTTAGGACTACTCTGGTTTCTTGAAGTGTAAACCTCTCTGAAAATTCCCTATAGATATACCCAGAGCTAAATCTCCTAGGTGACCCCAAATCCAGTCAAGTTAACAGTAATACTATCACCCTTTCCATCACAGACCAAGTACTAAAAGACAGTCAAAAGTGGGGCCTCATTCTGGGTATATAGTTATAATCCCAACTCTAGGGAGGCAGAGGCAGGAAAACGGTAAATTCAAGGCCAGCCTGGGCTACATAGTGAGACTCTGTCTCAAAAAAAAAAATAAAATAAATAAAGGGAAGAAAGAAATTGTGCATTAGGTCCCCTCAGAAAGTTAATGTCTTCAACTAATACTCATTAATTTATAACATGTTATTGTGAGTTAGCTAGACAGAGTTAACTAGCAGTTAGCTAGGAACTAGCTTGGCTGACCCTGGCTAGGCTTGCTCATCTGTCCATATCCAACAGATATGTCTGGAATCTGGCAGGGAATAAGCTGGGCAGAGGAGGGACACTGGGCTTATTCATCTAGAGACAATCCAAATTGTCAAGTAGTCTGAGGTTTCCAAGGTAGCAAGCACCAATGCACAGAGTTTTTTTGTGGCTCTTCCTATGTGGTATTTGTTTAGTTTGATAGGTCAAAGCAAGTCGCATGGTCAAATTCAAAGACAGAGAAGCAGATTCCATCTCTTAACAGCAGGATTTGGAGAGTTGTATTGCAAAGGGGCATTCATGGCGTATGGAAAGCAGTGTGGTCATTTTCAGTCTACCATGAGCAGCAGTGGAAAAAGTTATCATGTCACCATTTTGCTCATTATTGCAGACTCAACACTATCATCCATCCACACTTCCATCCTAGTCTCTCACCTCCAGCGTCCTTACCTCCATCGTGCTCACTCACCTCCATCACATCACCATTCTGCCTATTACTGCAGACTCAGCAGTATCATACTTACCTCTGGGTCCACAGCAAACCACTTGCCTTAGAACTGTTCCCTTTGTGAGCCACCAGTTTGTTTCTCTGGTGGTAATCTGCATGATCATTGTATTTTGAATGTAAAATGTTCCTCACAGGTTCATGTATTTAAACACTTGGTCCTGAGTTTGTGGCACCGTTTGGGAAGGTTGTGGAACCTTTAAGAAGTGGAGTCACTGGAGGAAGTAGGTCATTGGGAACAGGCCTTGAGGTTTTATAGCCCAGTTCCATTTCCTGATTTTTCTGATTCCTGACTGCCAAATGTAGTCTGACCAGCCAGCCCCCTCCTACCCCCGCTGCCTTCCCCTCCATGACAGGAGATGTCTCCTCAAATTGTAAGCCCAAATGAACACTTTCTTTCTTAAACTGCTTCATGTCACAATACAGTAACCCATTTTGGAGCATTTGGAGAGGCCTTAAAACCAAACTGATCGCTGTTAGCATGGGTGAAATTTCTTAAATATGTTAGAAAACTAGAATTTTATATAAATATGTAGACTATTTGATATATAAAATATAAATGTATACTATATATCTTAATAATATATAAAAGATAGTTTCCCAGCGTTGTCAAAGGAAGAGTGGTCATTGCTTGTTGTTCTGCGCTTTGAATATCACTATTTTTGTATTAAATATTTGTACTTTCAGGTAATGAAGGCATGTATTAGTGTATGGATGGATGATTAATATTATGCCATAAGACTTGGCTGTACTTTTTCATTCTGAAAGTTTTAGTAATTTTTGTGTAATATCAAATACAAATGCAAATCTGAATTGCAAAAACCTCACCCAGATATTAGAACTGACATTTTACCAAAAATGAATACAAAGTGATGATTTGTTTTGTCTTTTTTGTTGTTTTTATTTGTTTTGATGGTAGTTGCTTGTTTGTTTATATGCAGGAGACAGGGTCTCATGTAGCTTAGACTGGCCTCAAACTCAGTATGTAGCCAAGGATGAACTTGAACTTTTGATCCTCCTGCCTCTACCTTCTGAATGGAGTTTATGAGTCCAGTTTATGCAATACCCTGGGGATTGTGCATCTAGATTTCTAATTTCTCTTGAGAATTTAAAAGACTTTGGAACCTGAGTTCTGTGTTTGTGTCAATCAGTGAAAGTACAGCTTCACATGAAATAACCATTGGACATTTCCCTCCCATTCTCCATGCTGCCAGTACCACTTTGTGGCCTATATTACATGCTCAGGCCCACGGCACATTTTCCCTGGAGAATACAGTAAAGAATGTAAAGGAACCGATTTGCTCCAGTTTTCTACCTCATCATGATGCAACTTTTTACAATATGTGCATTCTTTCTAAGCTCTACTCTTCTTGTCTGTTAAGGGGGTAAAATGTCATTTCAATTGCTGTGATAATAGCTGGATTGGGGAGATAGCTTATGGGTCAAGTGCTTCCTGTGCAAGCTTGAGAGTTCAAATCCCCAGAACTCACATAAAAGTTAGTCGTGGAGGCCAGCAAAATGGCTCAGTGGGTAAAGTGGTTACTGCCAAACCTAATGATCTGAGTTCAATCCCCAAGACCCACATAGTGGGAGGAGAAAATTGACTCCCAAGATTTGTCCTGTCATCCACATTTGTGCCATGGCATACATGTGTGCGTGCACACACTTGTGTATGTGCACGCACACATGCACTTAATAAATCGATAAATACATAAGCATTTAAAGTTGGGCGTGGAAGCTTATGTCTGTAACCCCAGCGTTGGGGGAGTGGGGGAGGGTGCAGGCAGGTTGGTCCCTGGATCTCACTGGCCAAATCAGCAAGTTCCAGATTCAGTGAAAACATCTTATCTCAAAATATAAAGTGAAGATGATAGAGGAAGACACTGGGTATCAGTCTCTGGCCTACACACACACACACACACACACACACACACACACACACGCACGTACGTACACACGCACGGGATAGTATTTGAGAGTGCTATTAGAATAGCTGTCATATAGTATCTATTTTGTGAGCTTTTACAAATTGACATATTGGGGGGCTGGAAAGATGGTTTGGTGGTTAAGAGTACTTGTTGCTGGAGAGATGGCTCAGAGGTTAAGAACACTGATTGTTCTTGCAGAAGACCCGGGTTCGAATCCCAGCACCCACATGGCAGCTAACAACTGTTTGTAACTCCAGTTCTAGGGGATCCAACAGCCTATTCTGTCCTCCATGGGCATTGCACGACACAGGTGCACTTACCTACATAGCACTCATACACATAAAAAAATAAAAATAATAATTTTTTTTAAAAAAGCACTTGTTGCTCTTCCAAAAGACTTGATCTCAGTTTCTAGCACCCATGTTAGGTGGCTCAGAACCACCTGTAACTCTAGCTCCAGGGGATCCGAAGCCCTCTTCTGGCCTCCATGGGCCTTGCATACACATGGCATAGATTCAAATAGGCACACACACACACATCATTAACAGTAAATCTTTAAAAATCTACACATTTGTGTTCAGATGATGTTAAACAGTGAAGTAAGTCTCACATGGTATCACTTACCTCAAAGTGTTCATCTGCAGTGAACTAATCTGAACTCTGTTATTATCACAGATACCTATAACACAGTCGAAGAACATCTGGGTAAAGCAGAATACTTCAAAAACCTGAATCCGTCGATTAGTGGCATCATATTTCACTTGGACTTAGACAGAGTGGTTGGTAAGTACAGGACCATGGTTTCATATAGCAGAACGTAGTCCGAGAGGTGACGGTTTCCCTTGGTAACTCTGTGTTTTTTAATAAAAATAAATAGAAAATTCAAAGAAGAGCTATCCTTTCTCAGCTTCGTTGTAATAGATCTGATAAGCCCACATATTAATATGTATTTTTAAATTATGTGTCCCTTGTTCCATAATAACACAAAGTACGTAAAGCTTAGTGTATTTACTTTACTTGCTCAGGAAATGGTAGGTTTTTCTGTGCACTGCAAGTTTATATATATATATAAATTAGATGCTATGTGACTAATTCTTTGAGAGCACAATTGTCACTATTTAAGCCATGTTTTGTGTATCAAGACACAATTATGAATGTAGGCAATATGACAACCTTACAGTGTGCTTGTCATTAAAAATGAAGAAGTCATAATGATAGAAAAGATTGTGAAAATATGTACGAAGTTAAAATGTATACAGACAACAACAGAGTTTTGTTGTAGCTTTCAAACCATGACCCTGCTGAAGGCAACCATCCAACTGGGAAAATGGCAGAGTAGGAAGCTTGCTTTCCCTCAGAGAAATATTTAAAAAGAATCTCTTTGTTGAAGCTTTGGAAATAGGCAAAGGCTTATAGAAACCAAGGTAATGTTCAATTATGGTATTAGTGAAAAAATAACACTTTCAATATATTAAGAATGTTTTGTGGAAGTGTTGCAAATGCTTCAACATTACAAAAAAGTAAAAATCTTTCAACAGCTAAGACATAAGCATCCACCCATGAGAGTCAGAGGCTTGCTTATCCTCTTCTCATGCATGGGGTCCCAAAATTAGCAACAAAGGCTTCAAGATTTTCTGGGCCCTAAACAAAAGTCCAGATGGGAATCAAACAGGCATTTTTACATCATAGTTTTATGGCTGACACCTGGGTTCTATGTTTCTTGGGCCATGTTATCTCAAGAAAAGTCCTTCCTTAGTTCATCATAGCATACAAAGTAGATATCACAGGCATGGGTCAGGGCATCTGCTGCCTTTTGAGCTAAAATTAGTCCAGGCTAGGAATCGGGCTAGGAATCAGTCAAACAGTCATTGCAGGTTACAAAAACAGAGATCACCGGCAGAAGTTTAGATACCTGACACTGATCTACACTTTTCTTGAACTAATTGGACTAGGTACCTCATTAAACCCATTTGGTCAACTTCCCATTCTCTTAGTTTTCTATCTTTATCAAAGGTCAAACATAGTGAGTGGAAAGTATCACAAAGCTTCAGGATATCACAGAGTAACAAAACATCTCAGGGTGGTGAAAACATCACAAAGCAATAAAATATAGTACAGCATCCCACAGCCACATTTCAAGGTACCTACTTAGTAAGTAAAATAAAGAAAATTTCAAAATAGTTGTTCTAATCTGCCTTCAACTGCCATGACAAAACACTCGGACCAATACCAACTTGGGGAAGAAAAGGTTTATTTTGTTTACATCTCCTGGGTCACAATTCATCAGGAGGCAGGAGCTGAGCACACGCCATGTAGGAACACTGCTTACTGGATTGCTCCTCTGGCCCATGCTCTACCTGCTTTCTTATACAACATAGGCCCAACTGTCAAATCATGGCACCACCCACAGTAAGCTGGGACCTCCCACATCACTCAATAATCAAGAAAATGCCCCACGGACATGGTCAAAGGTCAGTCCAATGGGGGGAATTAGTCAATTGAGGGTCCCCTCTACCCAGGTGTGTCAAGTTGACAACTAAAGGTATCCAGCACAATTGATCCCTCGTCAACTTGACACACAAACATTAAACCACAACCTTTCCATTGTCCCCAAGATATGTTAACAACATCACAATATAAGACATTACAACCTTAAAATTACCACAGTCCTTAAAAAAACCAAACACTTAAAAGTTCTCAGTCTTGGGCTGGAGACATGGCTTAGAGGTTAAGACCACCGACTGCTCTTGCAGAGGACCTGGGTTCGATTCACAGCACCCACATGATGGCTACAAACCGTCCTTAACTCTAGTTCCAGGGGAACCTGAAGCCCTCTTCTGACCTCCGCAGCATTGCACAGCATGGATGCACTCACATACATGCAGGCAATACACTCATACACATAAAATAAAAATAATAAAATATTTTTTTAAAGTTCACAGTCTCTTTAAATTTTTTTTTAAATTTTTTTATTTTATGTGTATGAGTGTATTGCCTGCATGTGGGTAAGTGCACCTGTGTAGTACAATTCTTCTTTTAAAAGTCTCTTAACAGTGGGCTCCTGTAAAATCCCTGCTTT
This sequence comes from Nannospalax galili, assembly GCF_000622305.1. Lineage (NCBI taxonomy): Eukaryota > Metazoa > Chordata > Mammalia > Rodentia > Spalacidae > Nannospalax > Nannospalax galili. The sequence goes on from NW_008350332.1 coordinate 38,602, forward strand.
ATTTCAAAAGAGAAGAATTGGACACAACTAAGCTACTATGACCAGCAAAGTAGCTCAAGGCTGGACATCTGGGATTTACTCACAATCTTCTGGGCTCCAAAGGGTTCTGGCAGCTCCACTTCTCTGGCTCTGCCATCCACAGCACACACAGCTCATCTCTCAGGCCGAAGCCAGCTCCATTCCATACCTGCTGCTGCCCTTGGTCCTGACATCTCCAAAAAGCTAGCGTCTCTACTGAAACTGAGGCTGTACTGTCACCAATGAGCTCTTCTGGCCTCTCAGGATGCAAAGTCTCAGATTCTCTCCGTGACCCCTTCAATCCTGGGGGGTCTTTACTGCAACTGAGGCTGCACTTTCACTTATGGCCTTTCCTAGCCTCTCAGGATGCCTCACTTCAGCTACTCTCTTGTGACCCCTTCACACTTTCAACACCAGAACCATGCAGGAGACTCTTACACATTACCAAGTCCTGCTCCCAGCTTGAGATGGAGACTTGGGCCCCCTCTGGACCATAGCTTCTGTGCGCTGACCCTGAGGAAATACCTCCAGGAAAATTTCACCTCAGTGATACTGGCCCCTTGTTACCCAGTAAAGCAAAGGTTTTACTTTTGTGGTTCTGGTCGCTTCTTAGTCACAGCTGATTCTCCAGCCCCAGTTGCCCAGAACCCACAGATTCTCAGTTCAAGATATCATACAAACAGCCCTGGTAGTCTCCATTTTCCTTTGAAGCTTCACAAGCCAGGCCTCCATTGTCCATGACTCTTTCAGTTTAACTGTTCCAAGCTCCACAGCCACAAACTATAAGTACTCAATGGCTTTTTCAGCCCAAAGTTCGAAACGTTTCCACAATCTCCCACAAAATACCAAGGTCAGGTCTGTCACAGCAATACCTCACGATCCTGGCACCGATTTCTGTTCTAGTCTGCCATCAATTGCTGTGACAGAACACTCCAACCAATACAAACATGGGGAGCAAAGGATTTATTTTGCTTATAACTCCCCAGTCACAATTCATCAGGGAGTCCAAGGTAGGAACTCAGGGCAGGAATCTGGAGGCAGGAGCTGAGCACAGGCCATGGAGGCATGCCACTTACTGGATTGCTCCTCTGGTCCATGCTCAACCTGCTTTCTTATATAACATAGGCCCAATTGTCCAAGGGTTGCACCACCCTCAGTGGTCTGGGCCCTCCCACATCACTCAATAATCAAGAAGATGCCCCACAGACATGGCCACAGGTCAGTCCAATGGAGGAAGTTTGCCAGTCTAGGCTCCCCTCTACCCAGGTGTGTCAAGTTAACAGCTAAAACTATCCAGCACAATAGTTGAAGCTTAAAAGATTATACGTGAATACAGAAAGTTATAAGAATATAACATTTCCTTATTACCAGTGAAAAGCAGCCTGAGAAAAAGGAGAGAGCTTCTAGTATTCAGGGTGTTATTAATAGGCCTGCCCCAATAATAAGTGCTAAAGGGAGCCCATTAATTCAAACAAAAAGATGCCAGAAAGTCACTAAAGCATATGGAGAAATAAAGACTGCCAGTATTATTGTAATTTTGCTTTGTTACTCCAGTTCTTATATCTTATATTTAAATGGCCCCAAAGTAATTAGTGATTTTATTTAAGAGAATTATTTAAAAATAATATCGCTGCTTCCCGGGACCTGCACCATCGGCTAACTCTCCTAGCCTGCACTCCCATCCTAAGACCTCTTGGGGTAAGTCTATAGCAGAGCCCTCCATGCTTTGACTCCCCAAGCCACATTCATCCTTCCATCTCCCCCGCTGTTCTCTACTCCTAGTTTGGGCCCTGCGCCATTCCTAGTCTTGGGGCCCCAGACACCTGGGGAACCAATACTGCTTCCTGATCTTTTTCACCCAGACCAACTTAGTGCCTTCCCTGGGCCCTAGGAGCACTGCTTCTGGACCTGGCCCCGCCCTCACCTTTCTCTGCTTCCCTGGACCTGTAACACCAGCTAACTCTCCTAGCCTGCTCTCCTACCCTCAGGCCTCTCTTGGGGTAAGCCTATCGCGGAGCTATCCGCGCCTTGACTCCCCCGGCCTCATTCACCCTTCCATCTCCCCTGCTGTTCTCTACTCCTAGTTTGGGCCCTGTGCCATT
>NW_008350332.1:46618-78562 GCF_000622305.1 Nannospalax galili
AATTTGAAAATTAAAAAAAATAATATCAAAGAAATATGAATGAATTAGGAAAACACAGAGAGACAGGAAAGCAATGCTCCAAATGAGAAATGCAACAGAGACAGATAACCAGGAATTAGAGTTGAACAGAAATCTTGGAGCTGAAGAAGTCATTGAATGAAATTTTTAATAGAATCGATAGTTTCAATGGCAAACTAAATCTGAAGAGGACTCTAACACTGGCTGTAGCTTTAATAGTTATTCATAGACATAACCACTTCTTTGAAAACTTCAGTCTCTGGTGTATAGACACAATGGGATTCCAGCTCTCTAGCAGATATGTATGTGATGTTAAGACTAAATGTCACCCATAGATCCTTAGGCCCAGCAATTGACTCAGCATCACCGATCTGGATTACCAGTATTTCCTTATAAATTTCCTTTCAATGACTGGAGAGATGGCTCAGTAGTTAAGAACACTGACTGCTCTTACAGAAAACCTGGGTTCAGTTCCCAGCACCTACATGACAGCTAACAACCATCCATGGCTCCAGTTCCAGGGGAATCCAACACCTTCTTCCAACTTCCACCGACATTGCGCAACATGGGTACATATGCACGCAATACATTCATATGTATAAAAATAAAAAAATAAAATTAAAAGAATTTCCTTTCAAAAAACTTTATTGGACCTAATTAGTAGTTTAAGAATCCCACAAGTTTCTAAGTATGTAAGAACTCAGAGGGAAAAGATCAGATCTCACTCCTGGTAACTTTGTAAACTTATATTATCCTCAAAGCTACAAGGCCTGCACACTGAGGTAACCGGTAACCTGAGACAGCATTTCTAACCCAGTCTACAAAATATCATATTATAATCTCTCTTCACTGATGCCTACTCAGTTTAAATTTAGATAACCTGAAAGGGGAAATAAAATATTCTTAGAGAAGTCAAGAATTTGGCTCTGTAATAATTTTCTGCAACCATGGAGACCATGATTTTCAAGATGACCTTGTAAAGAGAATGCCATGTTCTCCCTCAGCAGATTCATCCCTGAAATGTGTGATTTAGTGTCAGCTTGAGAGTGTTTTTTTCATAAGTCCTGTAGGATAGTTTTATAAGAGAGCTTTGTATGGCAAGAGTACTGGTTAAAGAGTTACAAGGCATCTGTAAGTCAAATTTACTGCTGCGAGGCACATGCATGGCTTCCTCTTCCCATTGTCCTTACAACAAATTGAGAAAATATTCCTCCAAACTATAGTTTAGGGAATAAAAATATTTATTGGGCTTACTAACAGAGCGCATGATGGCAGTGAGGGGTACTTACAAAGGTGTGGGCACCCTTGGGCCTTTCTTTTCCTTATATCTAGGCTGTGGCTTCCTGAACGCCTGCCAGCGGCCCAAGATGGCAAAGCACCCTCTTCCTCCCTGGCTTCCTGTGTGTCTATCCTTAGTCCCTCCCCCTCATGTAGTTAAGGCCAACTGATTGGGTTGGGGGGGGGTGACTGTCTCCCTCTGCCCCTCCCTTCCTACAGAGAGTCTTGTAGTTCAATTAGTTAAAAGCAAACAGGTGAGAAGCTAGAGAAGAAGGCATCTATCCATTTGCTTGTCAGTCTGGCTTGCCATGCAGAGGACAAGCTTATCCAACACATCTGTTCATATAAGAATTGTATTATTATTTGGACGTGTGGTATTGGTCAAATCGTAAACATCTCAAGTTTCCAGGTGTGTATGCCTGCTTACAGACTGATTCTAGTGTTCAGTGATGGAACAATCCAGGCATTCATTAATAACAAAGTCTAATTAACTAAGCATCATAAATACACCTTACATTCCTGTGAGGATTATTTTATCAAATGTTCTGAAATCCACTTGTTTCTACAGAGACTGATCTAGAGGACTTGAAACAGACCGTTGGACGACATTTTTTAAGGAGTGAAATGAAGACATTGTCAAAGAGCGCCCTTGGTAAGACAGCTGTTTGAGCTTCAGTACTTCTCATTATTTCTCTTCTTTGGAGTTTAATAGGGGCCTTTCATGATAACACAAACTTGTGCTATTATGACATGGACAAAGGTCTGCATGCGTATCATATAGCACTTATTAAACATTGAAAATTAGCTAGATATCATTTCATTTAGAGCCCATCCATTTAGGAAATATTCCATCCAAATCCATCAAAACTTTAGTGAGCATAGAATTTTCAGGTAAGTATGCCCAGTGCTATTCTCATCACTTTCTATGTCCAGTTTAGATAGAAAAATGTTTTGAATCTGCCACAGTAGAATGCTGGCTGATAGTGTGATAAGAAGAGAGATAGATAGCCATTGCTTCACTAGCTAGCAATTTCCTCTATAGTTTAGGAGGAGGAAAAGGATGGGGAAAAGGGAATAAGAGACAAGAGTGGGGTGGGTGTGGTCAAAGTCTATATGTGATCGAACCAAAATGTCATCATGAAACTCATCACTTTGTACAGGGAATAGATACTAATAAGGATGGTTTAAACATTGTTTCTTAATTATGAAGAACATGCTTTGCCAAATTTCATGCAGTTTTTGTTTCTGTAATGATGTGTTAGTCGGAAGACTGCTGGTGTGACGTGAATATCCAGGGGCATAATGCTAGCTTCGTCTTTGCCGTACACCACCAATCCTAATTTGAACCTTCTTTCTAATAAATTTCCTTTTTAGTAGTTTTCCTGATATTTTTAGGTCTCTGATCCTACTTTGTGACCTCTGAATTATACAGAAAATATAAAACTACATAAAATCTGAACTAAAGAAGGATCTTACCACAACCCTGACATAATTTTGCAAAATTAACAAGTTCTTTTATTACGTACTTAAAGGGATCTCAGAACCCATTTTTTCCGGTTCAAAATGTGTCTTCTCATTTCTAATGCAAGCATCACTTGCAGTTACATGCACTAAATGAGACTAGAACATTTTTAAATGAGTTTGATCATTTCTGCTGTATAGTAAGTTTTTATGACTAGTTTCCTAGTTTGCAGCTTGACTTGTGGAAAAACAGGTTAGTTCCAGCTCACCTGGAACTTACAGAATGAGTATTTTAATGTAAAATTGGAAGTTATATGATAATCATAACATCTAAAGGACAATTGTAATTTACATATGAGATAGCATTATATAGAAAAGTCACTGGCCAGGGAATCATATGACATCAAGATCTGCATCTGCTCTGCTTTCCCTGCATGCATTATCTTTGTCAGTTTAGTAACATGTCTGTCTTAGTTGCTGTTCTCATTGCTGTGACAAAATATCTGGTAACTTTAAGGAAGGAAAGATTTATTTTGGCTTATGAGTAAAGGATTTAGTCCATCATGCGGCAGTGAGAGTATGAGGCACCTGGTCACCTTGTTTCCAGCGTGAAGAAGCAGAGAAAGAGAGGAGAGAGAGAGAGAGAGAGAGAGAGAGAGAGAGAGGAGAGAGAGAGAGAGAGAGAGAGAGAGAGAGAGAGAGAGAGAGAGAAAGAGAGAGAGAGAAAGAGACCCTCATGCTCTGCCCACTTTCTCCTTTTTATTCAGTCAGGACTCTAGCCTATGAGAGACATGGCTAAACCTCTCCAGAAATGCCTCACAGACATCCCCAGGGGTTTGTCTACTACGTTGTTCAAAGTCCCATCAAGTTGATAATCACAAGTCAAGTTGAAATTCATCAAATTGTTTAAGCCTCAAAATGATAGAGCATACTCTTCCATTCTAAGATTTTATTTTTCTCCAATCCAGATATTTTATAACTCCTCTTCTGTAAACACAAACATTGTAAATCAGATTTACAAACACATACATTTATAGGTAAATGGTTACCACACAGTGTTTTGATGTCTATTCATTTCTTCACATGCAGGTGAACAAGGTTATATCATGGCACAATCAAAGGATACCTCTGATAAGAACAGGAACCTTTATAAATTAATCATTTCTACCTAACTTATCTTCTCCTGAGTTAAGTGTAAATCTTTAATGAGAATAGTACCAATAAGGTATTATTACATGGGCCAAAGTCTTCATGAGTTCCTTCTATATGAGTTCATGATTTCCTCCTTCATGAGATAACTCCAGTGTTAACTAGTAATGTGAAATGGGCTACAAAGCATTGGTTTCTTAAGTCTACCATTTAAATTGCAAGCCGTTAAAAGAAATGCTATGATAACCTTAGACGTACTTCATGGAAACATAAACAGTGCTATCCTAGTCACTGCCTCCATGTTATTAGCTATTTTGATTTTGATTTTGTGAATAGAAAAAGCAGCTAATAGTTACGATATGAAAAAACTTAACAGACTGCTATTTCTTGTTTGTCAGTTGACACTGAGTAGTAAAATGTCAGGCAGGCTACAGTAAATTTCTTAGCGATGTCTTTCAGAGGTTATACAACTAAATTTAGTGCTTCAGGGAACTGTTAGACACACTTCTGATTGTTGCTGTGAAACCAAAAGAAAGTATTTTAGCCGAGAAATTTTTTTAAAAAAGAGAAACTCAAAGGCACCTCTGCTAAAACCCATGTCATGCAGTACACTGCTCACTTATCCAGGAAGTGCCCTCAAGGAGCAGCATAAGAGAAAGTAAAGGGAAAAAGCTTAGCTGAAATACTTCCCCAAAGCATTAGGAAAAAACAGGAAGGAAGAGAGAGTCAGGATCCAGATTTGCTACAGTAGATTGCCTAAGTCCTCCAGATTTTAGTAAAAATATTTGAGACATATGTATACCTAACAAATTGTGAAACAAACACAAGAAAATGGACAATACTAACAGTCCTAGATACTATATTTCATAGACAATGATGAGAAGGTAGTTATTGCATATCCCAAGAATTTAATATTTTGTAAGAAAGGTGTAATGGAGCTGGAGAGATGGCTCAGTGGTTAAGAGCACTGGTTGATCTTGCAGAAGACTCAGGTTCAAATCCAAACCACCCACATGGCAGCTAACAACCCTCTGTAACTCCAGTTCTAGGGTATCCAATGCCATCTTCTGAACTACGAGCACTGCACGACATGGGTGCACTTACATACATGCAGGCATAATACTCATACACATAAAAATGAAAATAAAATATCTTTATCTTTTTTAAAAGGTGTGAAGATAATATCAAATTAGATAATATTTTATCATTAACTTGATGATACAACAAAAAAAATTTGAGTGGCCTCAAATTGATTACTTAATGATGCACTTGAAGGCCTTCGAAAAGCAAAAGCAAACAATATCCCCAAACAGCTGACAAGAAAAGAGAATCAAAATCAGGACTGAGTGGCTGGAGAGACAGCTCAGTGGTTATGAACAATGGCTGCCCTTGCAGAGGACCTGGGTTCAGTTCCCAGCACCCATGTAGTGGCTAACAATCATCCATAAATCCAGTTCCAGAGGATCTTCCACCCACTCTGACCTCCACAGGCATTGGATGCATGGGTGCAATTACATACATTCAAGAAAATATTCATATACATAAAACAAAAATGAATAAATCAAAAATCAAAATCGGGGCTGAAATTAATGAACTAGAAATGAAAAAAATCCAAAGAATCAAATGAAGAGTAGGTTTCCTGAAAAGATTAACAGGATTAACAAATTTTTAGACAAACTAACCAAAAGGAGAGAACACACATAAATAAAATTAAATACGAAAAGGGAGACATTACAAGAGACACTAGGGAAATTCAGAGAAATTAAAAGAACATATTTTAAATTTTATATTCCACTAATTTGGAAACTCTAAAAGAAATGGATGAATGTCAAGATACATATGACCTACCAAAGTTAAGCAAAGATGCAGAATTTAAATAGACCCATACCAAGCAATGAGAGAAGTAACTAAAAATCTCCCAACAAATTAAAGCTCAGGGCCAAATGGACTCAGAACAGAACTCTATCCGTTGTCAAAAAAGAACTAACATCAGTACTCCCCAAATTATTCTGTAAAGTAGGAAATGAAATAATATGTCTAAATTCATTTTATGAAGTTAGTATTACCAATGAAGACCAAACACAAAAGAAAATTATAGGCCAGTCTCCTTGATGAACATAAATTATCAACCAATATAATAAAATACTTCCAAACTGAACACATCCAAAAGATCATCTACCACAAGTCAGTTTCATCCCAGAGATTCAGGGGTGGCTTAATATATGTAATCAATAAATGAGATTCACCACATAAACAGACTCAAGAACAGAGTTTCAACCACATGACCATCTCATTAGATGCAGAAAAAAAATCTTTGGCATCCTTTCATGCTAAAATTCTCAAACAATCTAGGGATATGGGGGACATATTTCATCATAATAAAGACAATACATAATAAGCTCGTAGCCAACATCATGGTAAACAGAGAAAAACTCAAAACAATTCCACTAAAATCAAGAACAAGATATGAGTATCCATTTCTCAGCCCCTGTTCAATGTAGTGCTTAAAGTCCTAGCTAGAACAATAAGAAAGTAGGGCAAAGGGGATACAAGAAGAAAAGGAAGCAGTGAAGTGATCCTTATTTGCAGATGATATGATTCTCTAGATAAAAGACCAGAAAGACTCCACTAGAAAACTCCTAGAGCTAATAAACAGATTCACCAAAATAGCAGGAAAAAAAATTAACACACAAAAATCAGTCGTCTCCTGATATTCCAACGACAAATATAACAAGAAATAAATCAGGGAAATAATCCCATTGAACACAGCCTCAAAAAAATCTTGAAATTGATAAAATCAAGGAAGTAAGAGACTTGTGCAATGAAAACTTGGAGAAATAGAGGAAGATAGCAAAAAGTGAAAAGACCTGCCAATGTCCTGGACTAGAAGAGCTAACATTGTGAAAATGGCCATTCTACCAAAAGCAATTTTCATAGTCATTGCAATTTCCATCAAAATTCCAACGCAATTCTTCACAAAAAATTGAAAGAAAAAACCTGATAATTCAAATGGAAACACAAAAGACCCAGAATAGTTAAAACAAGCTGAATATTGTCATTGGTGTCACCATCCCTGATTTCAAATTAGACTGCAGAGCTATATAGTAATAAAAAGAGCATGGTTCTGACATAAAAATAGACATATTAATCAATGGAATAGAACTGAAAACACACATATAATCCCACACTCATAAGCCACCTGATTTTTTACAAAGAAACCAACAACACTCATTGGAGAAAAGACCACATCTTGAACAAATGGTGCTGCTCAAACTGGATAGTTACATGTACAAGAATGAAACTAGAGCTTTATTTCTCACTCTGCACAATTCCTAACTCCAAGTAGATCGCAGACCTCAAGATAAGAACCGCTACCCTGAATCTAATAGAAGAGCAAATGGGAATATTCTCCAACATACAAACACTGGAAAGGGCTTCCTTAACAGAACACCAATAGTACAGGCAGTAAGACCAACAACTGACAAATGGAACTTCATGAAACTCAAAAGCTTCTGCACAGCAAAGGACACCATCATTTGAGTGAAGAAGCAGCCTACAGAATGAGAAAAAAAAATCTTTAATCTTTATCTGGCAGAAGGTTGGTGTCTAGAATATATAAAGAATTCATATAAACGCCAAGAAAATAAACAACACAATCAAAAACTGGGACATAGAACTAAACAGAGATTTCCCAAAGAAGAAATACAAATGGACAAGGGGAGCACTTACTCACTGCTGATACGAGTGAAAACTGGTGCAGCCACTATGGAAATTGGCATGGAGGTTTCTCAGGAACATAGAACTAGATCTACTATGTGATCTAACTGTACCACTCCTGGTACATTCCCAAAGGTCTCTGTATCCAACCACAGAGATACTTGCTCATCTATGTTCATTGCTGCTCTGTTCACAATATCCAGGAAATGGAAACAGCTTAAATGTCCATCAACAGATGAATGGATAATGAAAATGTGGTACATATACACAATGAAATATTATTCATCTGTAAATAAATTATGAAATTCCCTTGTAAATGGATGGAGCTGGAAACAAATCTGAGGTAACCCAGATCCTGAAAGGACTTTGTTCAGTGGTATTAGCCTATTATTATTTTTCATCATCAGTGTCTATTAGATTTAGAGTTGTATACCTTAAGAAGACAGTTGAAATATTCCTGGGTGAATCCTAGAATGCCTGCTGTATGGTAACTTCTGTGAGTTATGGTGGCCATAGTTTGCAACTTGACCTAAGAAAAGGTGGTAGGTTCCCACCTCACCAAACACATCCTTAGAGTGTTAATGCCTTTCATCATATGCTTGAAGGCCATGTTATTGTCAGAATTATCCAGAATAATATAAACTTGCATGTAAGTTTGTGCTATGTGGAAAATGTTCCATTAAGGGGGTTTGTGGTATTGCTCTGATACTTCTTCAAAAGTACAGCACAAGCCAGAAGTTGCTATGTCAAGAACAATTTTTAAAATATACCTATGGTTTACTTATACCCTTTTAAGCATGATATATATTAAGCATAATAATTAAAGACAATAGTGCTTATAAGTTATTGTTACATGAGATAAATCTCCATGGATTCCCTCTGGTCATAACTTGAACTTTAGTATTTATTCATAATGGAAAATAAGCTGTATTTTTTAGAATTTCATACGAGTGCTGTATTTGTGTTATTTCCACACCCTCCCAGTCCCCCTTCAATTCCTCCTCCCAGGCCCCCACTCCTTCACAATTTCTTAACCTCTTATTATTGTTGTTACATCTACACTTACAAATATATATATACATATATAGTGCACTGTGTCCATTTAGTGGTACTCATGTGGGCTTAGGGCTGCCTACTTGGGATCAGATAACCTCTCAGGGAACTAGTCCCTAGAGAAAATGGATTCCTCCTCCCTCAGCATCCATTAACTGCCTGTAGATCTTCATCGTGAGTCGAGACCCCCATGAACCTTTCCCCATTCAAATTGGCATCTCATCACACTTTATCATTACGTATATCTTGTTAGACTACCATATACTGGAGATTTCACATTTGGGGCTCTTCTATTTTAAAGATGATCCATAGAAATCCTATTCTATAGTGACTTTAGACTATGCCTCTTGGAAGCATTTCCAGTAAATAAAGTATTGAAATCATTTTCTAAGATTGGTGTGGCAGTACTCAGGAAACTGAGGAACGATGATGATCAGAAGTTCAAAAGCAGCCTGAGCTATCTAGAGAGTTTTAGGTCAAACTGAGCTCTAAGACTTTGTTTCAAAAAAATTTTTACTTCTGGATGGTTTACTTGTATATCTACAGTTATATCCTATTAAGGATGGTTAGGAAAGTTACTTTGCATTTTCTAAAGCCAAAATGCTAGCTTATGATCGCAATAGGAAGAATATCGCTGATAATTATTTCATCGTTGACTACCCATACCCCTCTCTATGGTTATAGTGTCAGACAGTTTTATAGTCTTTAAATAGACTTTTCTCTTGTTCCAACTGTTGTCACTCAGTTCATAGTTATATAATCTAATAAAGACCAAATATTCTATAACTAGGGAACTTATATAACTGTTAATACCGTGTTTTCTCTCATGTGCAGAGTCCAGGGGTAAAAACTCATGAACCGAAAGCAGCGAGGACTGGTATAGAAAGTGAAAGGGGTCAGGCACGGGCAGCAGATGGGGAGGGTAAATGAGAGAACACGATGAAAATGCTGAGTACACACATGAACACTTGACTGTGAAGCTCACTGTCTTGTACAGTAAATATATATTAAAAGTCTATTATTTTGTTTTAAATATTGTGAATTAGAAAAAAATTTTAAGACTTTGGTTTACAAATTGACCTACAATTTGCCTACCAAATACACCCCTGCAAGATGAATGTAATTTTAATTTAAACTTGAAAATTGCATACATATAAACTCTAGGATGGTTTGTGTTTGAATTAAGAGGTAACACTTTACAGTAAAGCACTGGTCAACAGATTTATCCATTTCTGCATCACTTTCCCCATTACACATGTGACTTTGTTCAAATCAAGAAACTCTTCTAAGCCTCAAGAAAATGAGGCTGATAACAACTGCTAACAATGCTTCTGTTTTTATTTATGTGTAAGACTATTTTGCCTGTGTGTGTGCATGCCACATACATGCATTGCCCACAGAGACCAGAAGAGGGCATTGGATCCTCTGGAACTAGAGTATGGATGATTTTTAGCCACCATGTGGGTGCTGGAACCAAACCAATATCCTCTGAAAGAACAGTCAGTGTGCCTAACCACTGGGCCATCCCTCTAGCCCCTTACAATGCTTCCCATCCTAAGGTTTTGTGATTCTACAATCCAGACATTTAAAAATATTCTTTTTTAGATTTATTTTATTTTATTTTGTATATAAGTATGTGTGTGTGTATTCGTGTACATGTGTTCCAGTGTCTTTGAAGGCCGGAATAAGGTGTCAGATCTCCTGGAGCTGGAGTTACAGGCAGTTGTAGATCTCTTCACATGATACTGGGACCAGAACTCAGATCCTTTACAAGGACAGCAAAGACTTTTAAACACTGAGCCACCTCTCCAGCCCCTAATTATTCTTCTTTAACAGGAAATTTTAAATAAATTACAGATACAACTGTTTGTTGCAGTTCATCTTTCAAAGTGTTTTCAAATCTATTTCACTTTACAGAGACTAATGTTAGCATGAAAGGAATGCCTGGAAAAGCCAGATCAAGGGAACCGCAGAAGTCAGAATCAAAGAGTCAGAAGGGTAGGAACAATTATTTTTTCAAATCTAATATTTATGTTAATTTAGCTTTTCTAGAGTTAAATGATAACAGCTGTACCTGTAAATTACTAACTGCCAGTTTCTTTTCCAATTAATGTAATAAAATATCCTGACAAAAGCAATTTAAACAGGGTTTATTTTGACCCACAAGTCAAAGTGCAGTCCATCATGGTGGAGAAATCAAGGCAGCAGGAGCTTGAAGCAACTGGTCACATCACATTCATAGTCAGACAAGAGCGAGGAATGCATGCATGCTAGAGCACAGCTTGATCTCTCCTCTCTAACAGTAGTCCAGGATTCCCTGCCTAGTGGTACCACCTACAGTGGGCAGATTTTCCCACTTAAATTAATTCAATCTAGATCATCCCCCACAGCCTTTCCTAGAGGGCCATCTCTAGGTTATTTTACATTTGACAACACCAGCCATCTGGTCAACTTACAGGACATTACCTCCCCACAGATTCCCTCCTATAACTGTGGGACTCTAATGCTTACTATCCATGGACCACGAGCTAGCTGTTACTAGCTTTAGAACTCAACCATTCAAACAATTCTAGCAGTGGCGGAGCATCAGCACTCAGCAGAGGGCACATGTTGAAGCCTCCCTGGGTTCCTCCCTTTGCTTGTCATCTCACCAGAAAGGACTCATCTTTGTAGCTCACTATGTATGAGTGATCTCCTCAGAGGCCGTAGCTCCAAATACATCTCATTGGCACTTAGGGCTTCAGTGTGAACTCCAGGGATACATTGCAGTTTCTGACAGTATTTCATCAAATACAGAGTACCGACCAAGACACATGGTATCAAAGGGACTAGAAAGGGACAAAACATTGAAGAGAAATGAACCCAAATGTCTCACTGGTGGTTCTGATTCTGAAATGTAAGAAGAGTGAGAACAGTTACAGTGGCGGCAAGACAAAAATGGACGGGGACAGAAAAGAGCAGGAAAATTGTTGATGAAACAATGGCTGACTTTTAAATATTTAATGGCTATTAATCTACACAACTGAACAATCAAATATAATTAAATAAACACCACAAGGTCAACAGCAAGAACCACTATACTACAAATGTTGAAAAGCAAAGAAATTTTGGAGACAGGAAGAGAAAAGCAATTTCTGATTTAAAAGAAAACCTCTTGAGAATACCTGAAATTACGAATGCCAAAAATCCCTGGGACTGTTCAGAGCATTAGGGAAAAAAAAACCGATCAGGAATCTTACAATGAGCAAAGCTACCTTTTTTAAATGAAGATGAAATAGAGAATCCTAACAAAGTAAACTTTTAGACGCTGTCCTGGCAGACACCCTGCTTCACAAGATATACTAAGAACATTTTTATGGTTGAGACTGAGGGCTCTCACACAGTAACTAGACTCCACACGAAATGAGCATAGCTAGAAACACCACATTACAAAACAGTGCTGCTATTCATATTACTTTTCTTTTGTGCAGTAAAGATAGTGAATACAGTAATCCATCTTTAGGCCTATAAGATAATAGAAACAGTATGAAAACTATAATGAAAGAAACTAACGTTTGCAAACATATACTAACACAAAACTAAAAAAGAAATAGTGGAGTACATTTCACAGTGCAACACAAAGTAGGTGGGTGTGAGCAATAGTGTATTCAAGGAAGAAAGTGGTACCAGATGTGAACCCAGATCCATGCAAGCAAATACAAAGGACCAGATAATTTAACCAAAACGGTTAATGTAACAAAAGCAGTAGAGATACATATTTCTTTCTCCTTTTGACCTCTTTCAAAGGCATCGTATTACATAAATAATTAGGACATTAGAACAGCGTGATATAAAGTTGTGGTATGTTTAACAATCATGCAAAACCCTTGGAAGAGGAATACCACACATAGGAGTCCTGTTTCTGTATGTGCGGTGGTGCTACCCACATTTCCGCCTCAGTTAATCCTCCCTGGAAACTGCTCACAGACACATGCAGAGGTGTGTCTCCAAGGTGATTCTAAATCAGGCTGCTGTTAAAGATTAGCCATCACAATGCAACGATATCTCATGAAGCAGAGATAGGAAAGGACCAAAACTTGAACATTCATTTTTTACCTTACAAGGTGTTTTGAAATGTGTTTTATGTCCTTAGATAATGCTATGGAACACTCAAAAACTATTCTTGAAGGAGTTAAAATACTTGACAAAGAGAAGTTACAACTGAAAAGTCAGCCTGGTAAGAATAATTATTCTTGAACTCATATGTTTGTGGTTCATTTATTAATATTCTTAACAGTAACTGCGTTATTGAATGAGCAACGATCTTAGTGATTTCTGTCTTATAAAGAAACTCTAGCAGGTATCAGTAGGCATTATGTAGACCTATGAGTAGTAACACTCAGCCGTTTAGAAAGTAATCTGTTCAAACCCAGTGCTCTATCGATCTGAGAATGTTTGATGGAAATCTTCCTGGTGCTGTTCCATTCACTTCTATTTCTGGCTTAGATAGAAGCTGTTTTGAGCTTGAAAAGCAACAAGCCTTTATGGCTGATGCACTAAATGGAGGTCTGTAGCAGCCACGTCACTGACTGCCAGTTCCTTTGATAGGATTAAGTTGGTGAAAGTACACTGTGCGACCCTTGCTGTGGGGTTCCTCGGCTGGGCTCTGTCAGTTACACATCATTGGTCCCAGAGGAACAGTATTAGACACACTTCTAATCAATCCTAGAAAGGCTGTAGCTATGAACATTTTTTCAGGGTTGATTCTGAACACTGGATTCTGGGATTAGTACCCTTAGAGACCTGCTGTGCATGCCTCCTTGTGAGGTCAAGGGGAGAAAGTAAGTCTCCATTGGCATCTGCCTGCCCGCTGAGTCTTAAATTTGCAACCTAATCAGATTCCAGCATCTAAACCTGTGCTGTGACTGAGGCTTGCCAAGCAACATCTTTGTTACTTTGATCTTCACTGCTGTACTTACCTCAGTGTATTCACATTTTTATTGCTGGAACAAAGCACTATTAAATATAAATAAAGGGGGCTGGAGAGATGGCTCAGCCATTAAGAACACTGGCTACTCTTGCAGAGGACCCAGCACCCACATGGTGGCTAACAACCACCTGTAACCCTAGTTCTAGGGGATCTGATGCCTTCTTCTGACCTCGGCCAGCATTGCACAACATGGATGCACTTACATATATGCAGGCAATACACTCATACACATAAATAAAAATAATAAAGATACACACACACACACACACACACACACACACATATATATATACATCCACAATTTACCGTCATCTCTGACTTGACCCTACTCATCTGCCCAGGCCCAGACCAACATTGGTAAAATGAAATAATTTGAACTAAAAATTTGTATTTTTGTGTTTTATCCTAATGGCTTAATGATCCATTTTTCTACCTATTTTTATCAGACCATTTTTGTTTAGGAACAGTTGCTATTTGAGTCTCTGTTGCTTACTAATTGCATATTTACCACTTTTGAGTGACAACCTTAGACATAGCAACAAAATGCTCCCATTTTAGTCCAGTCAACTTAAAATATTAGTCTGTTGTATTAGTTCCTTATGTCATTGCTCTCACAGAGCAACTGACAAAAACAACTTAAGGAAAATGGATTTATTTGGCTTACAGCTTGAGGGGTACCTTGTGGCATGGGGAGGAAGGTTCACCACTGGTCACAGAGTGTCTGCTGTCAGGAAGCAGAGAGTGGCAGAAAGTGGGGCTGGACTACAAAACTGCAGGGCTCACCCTTAGTGACCACTTCCTCCAGAGCGCCTCCACATCCCAAAGGTCACACCACCTTTCCAAACAGTGCCACTAACTGAGACCAAGTGTTCAAACACATTTCACAAACGACATCTGTTAAGAATCACATTTCTGGATAATTTATATTTATTAGTGATTAGAGTGTGACAAAACTACTCTAATAAAAGTTAAAATTTGGAAATGGAAAGAAGAAATGTTTGGAGACAGCTGATCAAATATACAAATGAATATTCTTGTCCAAAGTGAAAGTACAGTTTAGATAAAGACTAAATTGAATGAAGATGCTATCATGAGGTATAGAACAAAATCAGACAATAACATAAGATACTTTATAGAAATTGAAGTAACAGACAAGTGACCACTGTAATATGTGGAAAGAAAATCTTACAATAAAGACCAATATTCAGAGCTTGAGAGTCATGTGTAAGGGGGCATTGTGTCACTGAGTGATCTTTTTCATTTCGTTTTAGATGCCAGTTCATTGCAGAGCAAAAATATGCTCATACCTCAAGACGATAGTATGCCAGGTAAGTCCCAAGAAAATCCCTGGTGGACAGTCAAAGTAAAAGTTACTTAAACCGTTTCTGTAGTTTCCTTATTTTATTTATAATGATGAACTGTTTTTAAAATTCAGATCTGCGAAGACTGTCTTAACCCAGGCTGCTATAACAGAAATGCTTTAAACTGGATGCTTTACACACTACAGAAAAGTATTTCTCACTGGTCTGAAGCCACATTTGCCCAGCTTTTCCCCCTTGTCTAACATACGAATGACCAGATTGAGCTATGACTTCTAAAATGACAGCCATTTGTTCTTGGTGGTCTTTAATCATGAGCCCTTGTTTAAACTCTCAGCCCCCACTTTCAGTGTGCTCGCTAGCTGATGATCAAAGCATGAGTGTTAGAATCTTTGTGTTTTTTTCTTAGTTTGACACAGGGTCTCTCTAAATTGCCCAGGCTGTCCTTAAACTTGCTCTGAAGCCCACCCTGGCCTTGAACTTGCTTGGAATCCCAAGCTGTCCTTGAAGTTGTAATCCTGCCTAAGCCTCCCAAACAGCTGGAATTATAAGCCTACACTATAAGGCTTGGCTTAATTCTCTGTTTAAGTTGCTTATTCTACAGGTGCAGAGGGGGTGGAGCACAAATCCAAATTAAGGAAGATGCTATTCCCAGAGATAGCATAAGACAAGAAAGAAAATAGTGGAAGACTATAGAAACTGAATAGGCAGTGCAGTCAGATATGGGAAAGAAAAATATAAAAGTGCAAAAATAAAGATTAGCACAAAGAGTTTGGGAAGTCGGCCGTGAATAGAACAGTCATGCGAATTTTCTTTTCAAATTTTGTTTCAGGTGAAAGTTCATTGAAATTCAAACCTCTCTTTCAAAATCAAGGAAGTAGCAATACCAGGTATTACCATCAAGCTAAATTTCCAACAAAGGTGATCAATTTGTTACCTTTTACCAATGAAGGTAAGAAACTATATACAAAGACTAATAAGTATCTAATTACCTAGAATAGTTTTGAAGCATGCTTTTCATTTATGCTTTTTGTGCCTTATATTTTTATTTTACTGTGTCTTAGGGAAATACTCATGTGCCTGAAAATAAAATAGCTTTCATTTAATCTACTCATTGATAGTGTAACATTTCATGGCTTAGAATCCTTTATTCAGTGTTATTCTACTAAAAGGCATTGATGTTTAAAGACTTTTATCACCATAAATGTATTCATTTACATATATTATACATGGTGATGCGTTTATTTTGGGGGGTAAAGAAAGATCCAAATTTGAGATTTTTTTTTTCCTGTTAAAATGTGTGTGGATTGCTACTGTTAAAAGATGTTTCCAGGTTAGTTTCCTACAGGATTATTAAAATGACTCCTTTCAGCAACAATAATCTTGGAGGGGATATTTTTGTCTCGATAACCATTTCTAAGAGGTACTCACAGTATACAAAGCTGAATCATACGGTAGGTCTCTCCTCAAGTACTTGTGGTGCCAAGGGCCTTGTACGTACTAGGCAAGTGCTCTACACTGAGCGACATCCCAACCCATATTTTTATATTTAAATTTTTCAAGGACCTCCATACTGATTTCCGTAATTCCCACCCACAGTATGCAAGCCAGTCCTTTGTTCCACATCCTCACGAGCCCTGTGAACATTTCTAGATTTCATAATGTCCATTCTTATTGGAGTGGAGTTACACTTCATTGTGCCTTTCACTTATAGACCTCAGTGGTAAGTGGTATTGAGCATTTTTCACGTACCCATAGGTCATGCGTATATCTTAGATCTTTTCCCTATTTGTATGTGTGGGAGAGAGAGAATGTGTCATGTATTCATGTGTGTGCATATGCGTGTGAGAGTATGTACAGACATGCTGTAAAGGCCAGATGCCAGCATCAGGTGTTTTGCTCAATTTTTCTCTGTTTATTTTTTTTAATTTTAGAATATTTTTATTATTCCAAAGAGAAGCAATTTTAACACATTTTTGTATATGCTCACTTAATAGATGTCTACCTTGCAAAGATATTTCTCCCATTTATAAGTTACCTTTGAATTCTGAAGATGGTTTCCTTTGCTGTGTAGAGAGGTATTGGGACTTTCTGTTTGTTTGTTTGTTTGTTTGTTTTGCTTTAGTTTTGGTTTTCTGACAGTTTCCTAGAGCCCAGGCTGGCCTGGGTCTTACTGTATAGACCTGACTGGCCTTGAACTCCTGATCCTCCTGCCTCCACCTCCTCAGTACTGGGATTAGTCATGCTAGCTTGGGTAGAAGCTTTAAGAAAGTTTGATAGTGGCCCATTTGGCTATGTTTACTTGCATTTTCTGTGCTTTGGGGTGCTTATCAAAAAGAAAAATACTTTGTCCATTCTAGTGTCCTGAAGCATAAATCTCCTGTGTTTTCTTCAGATACTTTAAAAAATTTCAGGCCTTACATTTAAATCTTTAATTTATTTTTAGTTGATTATTTTAACTGATAAGAAATATGGGTCAAGTTTCATTCTTCTACATGTGTCTATCCCAGAACCCTCGACTGAAAACACTGTTCTACCTCCACTGTGTTATCACCTTCACTAAGTCGTTGGCTGTAGGCTTGATACCGTTGTGTTCCATTATTTTGCCTATTTTAATGACAAAACCATGACTGCTTTTATTCCTAAAGCTTTGAATCATATTATGAACTCAGTTTATGTGGTATTTCCAGCTTTATTCATTTTTTGTTGTTGCTGTTGACAAGGTCTCATGTAGCCTAGGTTAGCCTTGAACTCACTGTGTACTCAAGACTGGACTTGAATTCCTGATGTTCTTCCCTCAGCCTTCCAAGTGCTAGGGTTACAGGTGTTCACCATATCTGGCTTCCAGCTTTTTTCTTTTTGCTGAAGACTATTTTAGATATTTGGCATGCTTCCGTATAAATTTTAGAATTGCCTTTTCTAGTTTTGTGGAAAATGCCATTGGCATTTTGATGGTATTATAGTTGCTACTCTGTTCCTGTGATAAACACCATGACCAAAACTTGGGGTAGGAAAGCACTTATTTGGCTTATACTTCAGATCACAACTTTCATTTAAGGAAGTCAGGGCAGAAACTCAAGGAAGGAGCTTGAAGCAGAAACCATGGAGGGACACTGCTTACTGGCTTGCTCAGTCCTCGAGTCCTAGGTGCCTCAGTAATCAGAGTACTCCCACAATGACTGCCTCACACTGGAGAGGCAAAGAACCTGGTAGTTGCTCATCTGGTGCCAAAGACTCAAAGGGTTCCTGAAGAGCCACTAGGTCTCAATCAGTGATGGAAGCCTGGAAATCCTGGTTCTAATAGCAGCAGCAGGAGCCTCAGGGTAAACTCGGTGGCAGGAGGGAAGGTCAGTCAAAATAGCAAAAGGCTTCCTTCTTTCTTTCAGCCCTTTTTATCTGGGCTGCTACCAAAAGGCACCACTGAATTTGGGGTGGGTCTTCTTAGGTAATCAGGACAATTCTTGAGTCTCCCTGCTCAGTTTCTTCTAATTTGTGGCAAGTTGACATTAAAACCTACCATCACAGATAAGATTGCATTACATCTGTAGATCTCTTTAGGCACTGTGGACATTGTAATAATACTAATTATTCCCATCTGTAAGTATGGGCAATCTTTCCCCTTTTCATGTTCTTTTCAATGACCTTTATCAGCAGTTTAATATTCATTTAGGATGCCTTTGTCTTCCTTAGCTAAATTGGTTCCTACATATTTTATTTTTGTAGCTATTGGGAGAGTTCTGTCATGATTTCTTACTGAAAAAAACATTTATTAATGGTTTATGAAATATTTCTGAATTTTGTATGTTTGTGTCTTGCAGTTTTGCTGAATTTAGTCTTTAAGTAGAGTCTTTAAGTTTTTGTATGTAGAGAATAATGTCATCTACAAACAAGGATAGTTGGGTTCCTGTTACCCCCCTTCTCTCACCTAAGCACTGGCTAAGACTCCCAAAACTGTGTGTAATGAGAGTGCTAAGAATGGGCATCCTGTCTTCTAGATCTTAGAGGAAAATGCTTTCGTCCCCATTCAATATGTCAGTGACTTCATTTCTGTCACTTTGATAAAAACACCCTGACAAAATCAGCTTGGGGGAAGAAAGGGTTTATTTGGCTTTCAGTTCTAGGTCACAGTCAAGTTTTGTGGGACGTCAAGCCAAGAACTTGAAGGCAGGCCTGCCTGTGTTACACATAGCATTACCTGTGGCCAGTGAACCCACTCCACAGTGAAAGAAGCGTGGCAGGAACTCTGAGGGATGCTGCATGCTGGTTAGCAGGCAGACTCGTGCTCAGCTAGTTTTCTTACACAGTTGTGGCCTACCTGCCTAGGGAATGGTGCTGCCCACAGTGGGCTGGGCTCTTCCAAGTGGATTTAACCAACAAGACAATCCTCCATAGACAAACCCACAGGCCAGTCTGACCTGGGTAATTCCTCAATTGAAATTATCTTCCCAGATAATTCTAGATTATGACAAATTGACAGTTAAAGATAATCAGGGCAGTTAGCTATGGTTTGTTGTGGATAGCCTTTCTTATATTGTGGTACATTTCCACTCCTAACTTACTTTTAGAACTTTTATCAAGACAGGATAGTGAATTTTATTTAATGTTCTTGTTTGTATCTATTGATATAATAGTTGTGTTGATATGATTGATTGACTGATGATTGATTGATCGATTTACACTTATCAAACCATAATTTCACTTCGGCTTGTCTTCAGTATTTCTTAAAAGATTTATTTATTTATTAAAAGACTTTAGTGCAGTAACAATGTCACATCCAGTAGACTGCATTTCACAGCACTCTTCCCATCCTTTGGCTCTTGCATTCTCTCTATCCCCTCCTCTAGAATAGTCCCTCTTTGTTATGGGGTAAAAGACACTTTTTTTAGTTAAGTATATCTTCTGAGTTCTGTGAAAAGTTTTTTATTAATTATGTACTTTAACAATTTCATACATGTATATAATGCATTCTGATTACTGTCACCCTCTTTTATCTGCCTCCCATCCCTGCCAATCCCCCTCCTCCCTACAAGTCCCATTCCCCAATTCATGTCTCTTTGTTTCATTTTGTGAGCCACTAAGGTTAACCAGAGCCATCTGTATAACCCTGGGTTGGAACTATTCACAGATCCTGGTAGACTCCCCAGACAGTACAGAGCTGACTCACTCTCAGAATCTATCAGTAATCAATAGTTCAGCAGTGACAGTCCTGGTGGACTCCCCAGAGGGTACACAGCTGAATCACTCTCTCAGAGTCTATCAGTAATCAATAGTTCAGCAGTGACAGATAGGCTCCCCTGAGCTCCTCCCCATCCATGCCTGACTGCTGGCTAGCTCATTCCCCTGCATACCCAGTCAGTGTAGGCTTCATTATGAAACTACAAACAAGCAAAACCACAATCCTTAACATTAGTGTCTAGTTTCTCATTTCTAGCCCTAGATAACCACAAATCCACTTTACATTTCTATGAACCTGGCATGTGTTAGACATCATATAAATGCAACTTACAATATGTGGCCTTTCAGTTCACTCTGCTTCCTACAACTATTCTCCTAAATGTATATCTTATACTATTAATTGAATTAATGATTTCAAATATTTTTAATTATTTATATTAATTTAATTTCATTTTACTGATAATTTACTATACCAAAAGCAATTACAAATGTGATCCACCTTACAGTTAACAATCTTACTTTTTCTAGAGGAAAACTTGGAAGACTTTTCACCATATATGGATACAACTCCAAAACCACTTTATATAACATCAAGGGGTAATTCAGCCATTCCTGCAGCAGCCCAGCTTCCTTTCCTGAATAAACTAACTTCAAGTAAGTCTAAAAAAATTTGTGTACAACGTGACTGTTTGACTGAAAGCTTTAGTTGTATAGGGATTATCAAGTATTTTATCTTTAGTTAGAATAACGTTTGGCAAAATGCAAGTAGATGTGTTCCAAACTCAGTTCATCAAGCACGTGTTGGTTCTGAAGGTCAGCGATGTCCCTGACTTTTCCCTTCTTTCCTCATAATGATTAAACTGGAGCTCATTTTCTTTGCGAACCTTTTCGGTAAAGTTCCTGTGGATGGCTAAGACAGACTCAGTCCTCTTCCTTTCATTTGTGTTCGTCTTTTCTGCAGACTTGGAGTCTGATACAGAAAAGCTCAGCAATGGGACAGAAGGAAAGAGAAACAACTAGATGTCCACCTTTCCCTTTTACCTTTTGACTATCCCCTCAACCATCCATTAACATCTAAGAATGAATTAGAGACCTCATATCTTAGCTACTGCAGAAGTCTTGCAAAATCACCTTGAAAGTATTGACCTTGAAGTTTTTAAAAAAATGAAGGATTTCTCTTTGATGTACTCTGTACCCTCATCCCTAAAAGAAAAGAGAATCCTAGTAACGGGAATGAGACCTATTTTCTTCTTCAGTGAGCCAGAAGGAAAAAACATAGTCAGAAATTATGCTTAAGCAAAGTTCTTGGATTCTGAGGAAGAAAAAACTGACAAGATAGCCCAGCACTTGGGGGTTTTACTAGATGCATGCGCTAGCTTTTCATAACCTCTCAAGCTGGGACCAGTTATCTGCCAGTCCTTAGTAGACAAACATAATTGATACTGGGTTAAACTATTGCTTCACATCACATACACTGCTGTTTCCATTGATGTCTCCCACTACTAGCGTCACCTATAACTTGGGTCTTCTGTTCTAAGCCAAAGCCTTTGGGGGCCAGGGCTAGAACATTAGGACTGAATCTGAAAGGTCAATATCAGGCCATGACTTGAGTACTCCTTCCCCAGCTGGCGATGTTATTTTCTGAAGCGATTTGATCCTTAGGAAGTAGACCCTATTAGGGCATATGGTACATCAAAGAGTGATGATATTAAGTATCAGTGATAATGTTGCCAAAAGAATCAGGTAAGAAGAGGAAAAACTATCAGTGAGTTACTTACTTTCGATTGGTTAGAACCAAAATACCTGGCAGAAACAAACAAGGTAGGAAGAAAGATTTATTTGGGCTCATGGTTCAGTCCACCATAAGAGGGAAGGCATAGCGGAGAAGTCTAGTCATGGCGCAGGAGATGTGGCAGAGCTGTTCTGACCGTAGCAGACATGAAGCAGAGAGCAGGACCACAGGAGCTGGGTTATAGCCTTCAGAGGCCTGCCCCTAGAGACCCACTTTGTGCCATCTTGCTCCTGCCCTGTGAAGGTTCCATAGCCTCCCCACATAGCACCACTAGCTGGGTAACAGGTATTCAAAACATGAACCAGTGGGGGCATTTCAGACTCAACAGTCCGCTCTTGACTTCCAAAAGGCTCATGGCTATCCCACATTTCCAACTTAATGGTCTCCATAGTCCTAACAAACAACATCAACCTTGTTCAGAAGTTCAAAGGGTCTTCTTAGGTTCAGGCCAAACTCCTAGATGTGAGCACCTGTAAAATCAAAGAGAAAATTATACCCTTTCAATGTGAAATGGCATGGTATGAACAATGCCAGTCCCTAAGGGAAGATCAAGAAAACAGCAAGGGAAGACTGGAGGAAAGCCAAGCAGAAACCAGGCAGGGCAAATGCAGAACCCTGCAGCTCCACATCCCACATCCAAGCTACAGGGCCATCCCCAGAACTCCAGCAGGCTTGACCAGCCCGAATCAGTGGCCCAACCACTTCTAACACACATGATTTCTGGGTCCAAATATTCACCGTCCACGTTTTATTCCCTGATTAAAGAGACAGGTGATGTTCTCTTGCTGTGTCTTGAACAGAAATAAAGATAAACCATTTTCTGTGAGAGCACCAGTCAGGCTTTCAACCTAAAACTGAATGACAAATGGGCAGCCCACTTTTTAAAAAAGGCTCTCTTTCTGTAGTTTTCATATAGCATTTCTATTTTTTTACACAATATAGTAGGACTTGCATCAGGGTCACTATTTAGGCTAGGTTGACCCCCAAATTTACATCTGTCTGCCTCAGCCTCCCAATTGCTAGGATAGGAGTGTGTCCCACACTTAACTCCAGTCTCTTAACCTGTACTCTTACAAAGTCCTTTTTTTGTGCTTTATCTAAATTACAGGAAAAAAATTTATAAGAAGAAACTCTACTTTAACAGGGGATGAGTATTTTATGTTTTTAAAAGTTAAAATTAGCTTAGTCCTAGTGTAAATGACAAATTGACCACTTTCAGAACAAGCAAGAAGACAAGAAAGTGCACTTCTGAATAATCGGCATATTTCAAACTTTCATACCAAAAAACATGCCCAGAAAGGTAAAAAATAAATCTCTGTAATATAGATATATGAAATAAAACTCTATTCTACTCTCACTGTTTCTGTCTACCTGAATCCTCAAACCTGTGGGCCCTTTCCAACAAACATGGGAGGCTCCAAAAACTGAATGCTATCTCCAGCTCTCCATATTTTTGGGAGACAAGATCTTGCTACATAAAGCAAGGCTGGCATCAGACTTACTTTTCAAGGCCAAGCTTCCCCCAAGTCTCCATGTGTCTGCATCGGCTTCCTATGGGATAGAAATCTGGGGAGCTGTGCACCAACACACCTAGCTCTAATCTCTAATTTTCCTGAGTTTCGCTTGTAGAAAATGGCCTCCTTGAATTAAAACAAAAACAAAACCAGATATTTGTGCTGGTTAAGCCGCTTTATCAATTTACAGAAAAAAATATATATAAAGAAGTTGTGCTTTGAAAGAAAGATAAGACTTACCATAACTTTTTAAAAGATGAAATTAGTTTATTTTCAGTAGAATTTAATGACATTCTCTTTTTTCAGGGCATTTTCAATTTCAAAAGTTAAAAAATAAAGATGTCGGGCTTGCAAATAATCTACCTATGTCAACCTCTTCCAAAAAGCATGTCCTTAAAGGTAAAATAAATGTATGTATGCAAATAAAACTGTTCCATTACCATTGTTTCTATTTACGAGCATCCTCACAGCTGTGGCCCCTACTGACAAACAGTCGGAAGTGTGGCATGTATTCCCATGTTTTCCTGTAAATAAATCCACGTGTGGAGGGGGTTTTGGGTCTCTATGACAGTAATGCAATCACACATTGCAGCAGTGCCTAAATAATCACAGATCTGATTCACAGCATCCCTTTTAACCAAGAGTGAAACCCAAACTGCTCTGAGAACCTATTTCTTCAGATTTCTTCTGGAACTGTGTTGTTGAACATAGGCCTTCTTCTCTTTTTATTGAAAATGTACATCCATCATGAAATGGGCAAGTAAAAGCAGACCCTTATACCCGAAGGATTTTCCCTTCCTGATCCCTACTGACCTAGAATATAGGACAAATAGTTATCAATTTGATTCCACCTGTTATTTGCAACACAAATAGGATAATCCATTTGCAGGCAGTGCATAATATGCAAACATACACACACACACACACACACACACACACACACACACACACTGTTCTGGGTCAAGGAATGAGGGATTAAAGCTATATGTTTAGGTTACAAGAGCACCCTAAGGTCTACTAAGCCACACTGTGTAATAATAGAATCCTTACCTTTAATCCAGATAAACTGATCGATTTCCTTCATCTCTCAAGCATTTAGTTTTCTGCATGATGTAAAATGTGAATGCATTTTAACTTACTCAAGAGCTTGTGTTGGTAGATCACCTACTTTTTATAAACTACAGCTTTAAATAGAAAGAATGCTATATCTGAACATCTGCTGTTTATTTACAGGTGGTTTTGTTTATTGTTCTGATTATTTTAATAGTTCTTCCCCTGCCATTTGTACGTGGGAATTATTTTGGTCTTTCAATGTGTTACAGGGCTGGAACCAAATTCATTATTCAGGCCAGATTGGCCCCCAAATCTTCATCTTCTTGCCTCAGCCTCCATGTACTTGGACTTGAGCGATGCACACACACACACACACACACACAGCTCTGTTCTTTGGCTTCCCTGGTGTGTGATTTGTAATACTCGTAGGAAAGTAAAAGGAAGTTCAGACAAATATTTTTTTTTCCATGTTGGTTAAGACCTTTACCAAACTACTGAAACTATTATAAGGAACCTATACTCAATGAGGATATTGACATTTATTTGAACTTTCAAAAAGTTGAAATAGTTAAATTTCCTAATATCATTTAATGATATTCTCATTTTTTCAGAACCGAAATCTGTAAAACTAAATAAGAAATATTTTGAGTTTATAAATAACCTTCACGTTTCAACCTCTACTACCAAAACACATGTCCATAAAGGTAAAAGAATCACTGGAGTACAGATGTGTGAAATAAAGCTGTTCCATTCCCATTGTTTCTATTTACCAACATCCTCAAACCTGTGGGCCTTTCCAACAAACAATCAGCGTTATAAGCACAGCATGAGCTTTCATGCCTTTCCTGTATATATTTAAATGTGTAGAAGGTTTTATGGTCCTGTACAGTGATAGGATCAGATACATAGATCCTCATAACCTTTAACGCAGGTAAACCAACAGATTTCCTTTAGGTCTTACACCTTTAATTTTCTACAAGAAGTTCAGAAAAGAGAATATGTCACAACTTATCCAAAAATCACCTTTACATTTCTGTTGTTGCAACAATAACCAATGATGAAATAAATATCTTTTCACACATCTTATTATGTTACTTATATTTTTGTAAAGTAGAGTTTTAAGAAATAATCATTGAGGGCTGGAGAGATGGCTCAGAGGTTAAGAACAATTGCTGCTCTTCCAGAGGACCTGGGTTTGGTTTCCAACATTCAGACAGCAGCCAACAGCCATCCATAATGCCAATTCCAGGGAATCTGATGCCCTCTTCTGACTGCCATAGGTTTGCTCACACATGGACACTTACATACATGCAGCCAAAACACTCATACATGTAAAGGTAAACTAAAAAAAAAAATTAAAGTATCATTGAATTAAGGACCTATATGCTTTTAATTTTAATAGATAATATCAAATAGTTTCTTTTAAATTTTTATTTTTTTATGTGTATGAGTGTTTTACCTGCAGGTATGTAGGTGCACCATTGTGTGTACAGTGCCCTCAGAGTTCATAAAAGGTCCTTAGATCCCCTGGAACTGGAGTTATAGACAGTTGTTAGCCGCCCTGTGGGTGCTGGGAATCGAACCCAAGTCCTCTGCAAGCCTAGCCAGTGCTCTTAACGCCTGAACCATCTCTCCAGTCCGTTTTGGTTTTCTTGTTGTTTGCTTGTTGTTTTGAAACAGACAGTGTGTTACTATGTAGCCCTGGCTGGCCTGGAACTCATTATATAGACCAGGTTGGCCTCAAACTAACAGAAATTCACCTGCCTCTACCTCCGAAGTACTGAAAATAATTTCTTGAAAAATATAATTAGGAACTGTGCCAGTGTGTTCAAAAAGCCTATTTCCCAGTATTGTAGCCAGCCTAGATTTTATTGATTGAAAATATGAACGACATTAAATTATATTAACAAATGTTAAAGCTGCAGGTGATGGAAAGATTCTGGAAAAATCTCTGTAAAAAGTTGAAAAACCTTTTACAGAAAGAGTAAGTCAATTTTCAAATTCATATGTAGTCTTAAAAGACAGTGATAGTCAAAATGTTTAAAGAACAAAGTAGGAAGAGTCACCATTCATAATTTTGAAATATATCATCAAGAAGCAGGCATTATAATCTGGCATAAAGATGAACATCCTGTAGACCACTGAAATAAAGAGAGATCACAGAAATAAACTCTTACCGACATGGGCACCAAAATCACTGAATGGGGCCCATATAGTGCAGGGAAACCTGGATGTCTCCAAGGAGAAGGGTGAAACTAAGCCCTTAGCTTATGAGTTTCTGAAAATAACTCAACATGAATCAAAGACTTGTAAGAGGTAAATTACAAAAATATTAAAAGAAAACATAAGAGAAAATCTACACAATGCTAAATTGGTAATGTGTTTTTGGATTGGCATCAGAGACAAAGTCAAAAGAAAGTAATATCAACAAATTAGGTTTCATCAGAATTTAAACTTTTGGCATATTATTTTGTGCAATTAATATTTGCTCCTTGAGGCTGGAGAGACACCTCAGTGGTTAAGAGCACTGGCTGCTCTTGAGGACCTGGGTTCAATTCCCAGCACCCACATGACAGCTAACAACCGTCTGTAACTCCAGTTCCAGGAGACCTGACACCCTCTTCTGACTTCTACAGGCATTGTACAACATGGGTGCACTACATACACACAGGCAATGTGCTCTTACACATAAAATAAAATATAAAATAAATATTTGCTCACAAAAATGAACCAAATTGGGGCTGGCAAGATGGCTAAGCTAATAAGTGTGCTTGCCCTGCAAGCCTGAATAATGAGTTCGATTTACTGAACTTCATGGTAGAAGGAGAAAACCAAGTCTCATAAGTTGTTTTCTGACCTTCACAGCCACACTGTGGACATGCACCTGCACATATACACACAGACAGACAGACACAGACAGACAAACACACACATATACCATATATATATATATATATGCTTTTATGAACTAAATTTAGCATAAAGGCAACAAAAGATTTTGAAATCATGTATCTGTTAAAGGGTTACTATCCAAAGATAAAACTCAGCAACAACAAAGCTCAAACACAGAACAAAGTACTCTAACAGGCCTTTCTCCTAAGAAGATACTATAAATAGGCAACAAACATTCACAAATATAGTAAGCATCACTAAATCACTAGGGAAATTCAACTCAAAGCTGCAAAGAGAAAACATTCCATACAGCTTGGACGATCATTGTCAGGAAGGGAATGAAAAAGGGAGGACAAGAGCAAAACAGAGAAAAGACTGACAGTGTGGTAGTGCAGGTCTTTAATGCTCGCTAGCTGGGAGGCTGAGGCCGAGGCTGGAGGATCACTCTAAGCGCCAGAGTGAGTTCAAATCCACCCTTTCCCTAAACACGAGTAAAAAGAGGGCTGGAACACTTGACCAGCATACTAGAAGTCCTAGGCCAGTTCCCCAGTACTTAAAAAACAAATGAAAATAAGAACAAATGTTGGCAAGGACGTCTAGAAATTAGAACTAGGGGCACAAGGTGTCACTGGAGCTCCAGCTGACTCAGCGCTTCACCTCCACAGCCCTGCCATTTGCCACACAGGTGGCCTCTCCATCCCCCAACTACAGTTTTACTCTCCGATTAGAGAAAAGATAAGGGTTTCTTTCTGTGTGTTGAAGGGAAATGATGTGAGGATAAACGCTTTTTCTAACAGAGTATCCCACTCTGGGTCTGAGGGAGAATGGCACGTGCACATTGTTCACACTAACACTTGCCTTGGTGAATGGAAATTTCAATCTTTCATTTTTGTGTAAGAAATACAATATAGAAGCTGGGAAAATCTTAAAAATCTTTGCCTACTAACTATGAGAATCTCTAACAGACCCACATTCACCGTTTATCTGCAAATGAGCAGGTACTGAATCTATTTTATCATTATACTTTCTTTTTAACAGTTTTCCAAATACATATACAACAGCATTTCTATTACCCCCCTCCATCTTGTTTTGTACTTTCTTCTGAGGGAATGTGACTTTCTACTTAGAGAACAGAGAAAAGTTTCATGTCAAGAGTAAACTGTGCCTGAAATTTTCTCTTAGTTGCTCACGGTTTCCCTCACTGTCCTGTTTTCTTCCAGTACTTTCTCTGGCATTTCTATCTACCTCTTTTTTTTTTTTTTTTTTTTTTTTTTTTTTTTTGACCAGGTGCTACGTATAGCAAGGGTCACATCACACTCAGTACATAGGCCAGCTCCTTGCCTCTAAGATCTAGAAGACAGGATGCCCATTCTTAGCACTCTCATTACATGCGTGCGGGTTAAGCTCCTTTATCTAAATTATTGAAAAGAGTTATTAGGAAGGTGTGCTTTGGAGGGGATTAAGATTTATTTTGCCCCTTTAAATCTGAAGCTAGATTATTTCTAGTATTATTCAATGACTTCGTTCTCTTTTTCAGAAGAGCCTAAACCTAAAAAATTAGTTGAGAAAGATGTTGATCTTCCTACTGCTACAAAATTCAAAGTCCTTAAAGGTAAAGGAATCACTGTAATGCAGATGTGTGAAATAAAACTGTGTTCCCTTCCCACTGCTTTTATTGTCAGCATTCTCAGCATGTGGGCCCATTCAACATCAGCCAATGCTACAAGCCCAGCATGTGTTCCTATGTTTTTCTATAAATAGATATGTGTGTGGAGGGTTTTCTAGTTCCATACAATAATAGGATCGTATGCATATGTCCTTCTTACCTATAACTCAGCTAAACTGATCAGTTTCCTTCATGTCTCACATCTTTAATTTTCTGCATGATGTTCTGAAATGAGAATATAGCACACTTATTCAATAGATCCTTTTCAGAATGACCTTTACATTTCTGTTGAAACTACAATCAATGGTGCAATAAAAATAATCAATTTTTATGAAACAGAGTGAGACTATTTAGCACTGCTGGCCTGGAAATTTTATGTAGAGCAGGCTGGCCTTGATCATTTAGAGATCTACCTTCCACTGATGCCTGAATGCTGGGACAAAAAGTGTGTGCAACCAAGCCTGGCTCATCACATTTTTATACTGGTTTATACCTATAGAGTGTGTGAACTGGATCGCTGTTTTAAGAACAATACATAATTCCCATTTTCATAGATACTACTATACTGTAATAATTGTACTTGTTACAGCTATAAATTTATATAAAACTGTTTAATAGCAAATAGCGCTAGACTTTTATGGACTGAAATGATTAATTATATTAAATCATACTGACCAGTTGACAATAGCACAGATTTGACCTGAAGATCCAAGAAAAATACTTAGAATTCCAAAAATACTTTGCAGAAATAAAGTCCATTTTCAAATTCATATAGACATATTCAACTATCATAGCAAAAATAATTGTGAACAAATGAAGAGTCACACTTCCTAATTTTGGCATTACAGTTCTGACATGCATATGGGAGCACACAGACCAACGGCATCAGAGAGAGATGCCAGGAATAAACTCTAATAGGTAGCAGCTCCAAGACCACACAATGGAGAAAGGGCATTCTGGCACACGAGGTGTAGAGGAAGTGGTATCCCCAAGCAGAAGGATGAATGGGCCTGTGCCTGACATTATATTCAGAAATAACTCAAAGAGAATGGCAGACCTTGCAAACAAGAGCCAAAGTAAGACAATATTACAAGAAAACTTAGTAAAAAAACAAACAAAAAAAACATGATTCTGGATTCAGCAATGTATTTTTGGTATCAAAGGCACATTCAATATGGAAAAAGTGGGCAAATCAGGATTCTTCAGAACTAAAAATTTATGCACATCAAGGAAAATAAATATCACTTTATGCACATAGTATATGTTAGTGTATGCTTAGTTAAAAAAAAAAAGAAAGAAAGAAAAGCTAAATAAATGGGACAATGTCAACAGACAACTAAATAAAAGGGACAGTGCCAACGGAGAGCACATGCTCCATATATGTATCTGATAAAGGATTATCATCCAAAGATAGAAATCAAAACCTCAGACACAACAAAGTCCAGTAAGAGCAGTACAAGGTACTCTAACAGACACTCCTCTTGAGGAAGTATTAGATAAACAGCCAGCAGGCATGTGGGAAGGTGATGAAAACATCACTACTCATTAGGGAAACTCAACTCAAAACTACAGTGAGAAAACACTTCACACCCATGACATGGTATTATCAGGAAGGCAGGAGACTAAGAAGAAGACACTGACAGAAAAAACAGGCTGGCCCTGATGTTACACACCTGTCATCCCAGCTACCTGGGGGACTCAGGCAGGGAAATCTCAAGTTCAAGGCCAGCCTCTGCAACATAGAGACTTCAAGGTCAGTCTGGACATGGGGCTCAGTGTCAGTATAAAAAGTAAACAGGATGCTGGGGATGGACGTAGATCAGTTGTGGAGCACTGACCTAGCATGTTCAAACACCCATGTTCAGCCCCAATATCGCAGAAAGTAAAGAAGAAAGAAGGGGGGGGGATTAACAAATGTTGACAAGGATGTGGAGGAATTGGAACCTGTTACACGAGGTGTCACCGGAGCCCCAGCAGGCTCAGCACCTCACCTCTGCAGCCCTCCCATTTGTGGCATGTGTGGCCTCTCTGTCTCAGTGACCCACATCTACTCTGATAGAGAGAAAGGACAATGGTCTGCTTTTGCTGGTTGAATGGAGGGAGCCCCAGCAGGCTCAGCACCTCACCTCTGTAGCCCTCCCATTTGTGGCATGTGTGGCCTCTCTACTCTGATAGAGAGAAAGGACAATGGTCTGCTTTTGCTGGTTGAATGGAAACAATGTGAAGATAAAGCTTTTTCAAGCAGAGCACCCCCACTTTGGGTTTGAGGAGAACAGTAGGTACACACTGTTCACACAAACATGTGCCTTGGTGAATGAACATTTGGATCTTCCATTGTTGTGCAAGAAATGCAATGTAGATTTTTTTTTAATCATGTAAATTTGAGTCCATTAACTTTGAAAAAGGATTCTCCAACAGGTCCACATTCTACCTTATTTCACCATTTGTCCCAGTGGAGAGATACTAAAACTATGTTATTTTTCCCTTTTAGCAGTATTTGAAGTGCATACGCAGTAGCATTTCCAGTTACTGCCTCCATTCTTGCAGTGTATTTTCCATTGTGGGAATGTCACTTTTTTATTATTTGAAGATTTCATCCATGTATGAATTGTATCTTGATCATATCGATGCTAGTTTCCTCTCTCCGACTCTCTGCAATGTAACCTTACAGGAAAAAAAGGGGGGCTAGAGAGGTGGCTCAGCAGTTAAGAGCACTACCTGCTCTTCCAGTGAAGCTGGATTCAGTTCCTAGCACCCACATGGCAGCTAACAATGATCCATAACTCCAGTTCTAGGGGATCAATACCCCTCTTCTGGCCTCCATGGACTTTGCACAATGTGCTTGCATACATGCAGGCAAAGCACTCATACACATAAAATAAAAATAA
>NW_008350332.1:79242-80870 GCF_000622305.1 Nannospalax galili
ACAGAACATCCCAAACCATCTTACTGAACTGTACACCCACTTCCCAGAAGGACCCTCCCATAGCCTCCCTCCCCCCACCAGAGCCCTTATACTCTGATATCCCTGCTACTGTCTGCTGTGTTGTCGGCACCCCCAGCCACTCCCCATTAACAGCTCTTTTATAAAACAGCAACTACCAGGCAAGGATAATTCAACAGAATCTATTTATGATAGTTAAACTTCTTTACCTAAATTTCTGAAAAGAAAGCTGTGCTTAAGAAATCAGTTTATTTCTAGTATCGAGTCATGTTCTCGTTTTACAGGCCCATCTAAAACTTCAAACTTAAGCAAGAAAGGTTATGAACTTTAAAATAATCTGCATGCTTCACCCTCTGCTACAAGGAAAGGTCTCAATAAAAGTAAAGGGATCACTGTAATATGGATGTATGAGCTATAGCTCTGTATTCCCTCCCAGTATTCTAATTACCACTGTCCTCAGTGTGTGAGCACTTCCAACAGACGATATTACAAACCCAGCATGTGTTCCCATGTTTTTCCTATAAATAGATATATGTGTAGAAGGCTTTATGGTTTTATACAGTAGTAGGATCATATGCTGAGATCCTCCTTACCTTTAACACAGGTAAACTGGTAGCTCTTTTTCTGTCATGCATTTAGTTTTCTGCATGATGTTCTGAAATGGGAATATATCATAATGTATTGTATAGTTTCTTTTTGAATCACCTTTACATTTTGTTGTTGCATCTACAGCCAATCTACAACAAATATCATTGCCCACATTTTTATTATATGACTTTGCATGTATAAGGTAGAGTGTGTGAAGGAGATTGTTTAAGGACATGTATGCTTTAAATTTAATAAATACTGTGTGGAATAGCTAAATATCCATTTTAGAATAATTATAGTTAAAATTGTAGCAGTAAAAGCATGAGAAAGCTGTTTCCTAGTTCTTACCACTACATTTTTATGGACTGAAAATATTGGTAAGATGGGCATGGTGGGGCACATCTTTAATCCCAGCACTCAGGAGGCAGGAGGCAGAAGCAGGCAGATCTCTGTGAGTTTGAGGCTAGCCTGGTCTACAATGTGCTTGCATACATGCAGGCAAAGCACTCATACACATAAAATAAAAATAAATAAATAAATTTTTTTTAAAAAAACAGGGAAAGTTTTATATATTACATAAACTATTCTGAATATTTATATTTTATTTAGTCTTGGTTTTGTTTATTATCCTACTCGGTTTTCTTTTTAGTTCTTTCCTGATATTTGTATGTAGCATTTATATTTGTTCTTTGAGACAGAATGAAGTATATAAGATTGGCATCACACTCAGTATGTAGGCAGACTGGCAGACCCATCACCCTGCCTAGGCCCCTGAGTGCTGGAACTACAAGTTCCTGGGTGTGCAGTGCCACACCCAGGTCTGTTCTTTCTTTTGCCTGACTTACACTGTTACAAGACTCTTTTATTTGTTTTATTTTATTTATATATATATATATTTTTGTAATTGTTAGTAACTACATGATTAGAAGCATTTCATTACAGATTTAACATATTTAGTAACACACTCCAGAGTAAGAGTACAACTCTTTCACAAGTGGCTGTAAGTTTCTAGGTTCTCAGTT
>NW_008350332.1:81810-110688 GCF_000622305.1 Nannospalax galili
GTGTGTGAAGGAGATTGTTTAAGGACATGTATGCTTTAAATTTAATAAATACTGTGTGGAATAGCTAAATATCCATTTTAGAATAATTATAGTTAAAATTGTAGCAGTAAAAGCAAGAGAAAGCTGTTTCCTAGTTCTTACCACTACATTTTTATGGACTGAAAATATTGGTAAGATGGGCATGGTGGGGCACATCTTTAATCCCAGCACTCAGGAGGCAGGAGGCAGAAGCAGGCAGATCTCTGTGAGTTTGAGGCTAGCCTGGTCTACATAGCAAGTTCCAGGTCAGCTGGGGCTACAGGGAGACCCTGTCTCAAAAATACTAAAAAAAAAGAAAAGAATATTGACAAGATTAAATCAGTCAGTTGACAACAGCACAACAACATGTGACCTAAAGACTCTGGAAAAACCACTAGAATTCCAAAAACATGTAGAACTATAAAAGTCCATTTGGGAGGCTGCAGATATGACTCAATGGTTAAAGTGCTTATCATCCAAGAAAGAGAACCAGAGTTTGGATGCCCCAAATCTATGTAAAAGTAAAAGAAAAGAATATTGACAAGATTAAATCAGTCAGTTGACAACAGCACAACAACATGTGACCTAAAGACTCTGGAAAAACCACTAGAATTCCAAAAACATGTAGAACTATAAAAGTCCATTTGGGAGGCTGCAGATATGACTCAATGGTTAAAGTGCTTATCATCCAAGAAAGAGAACCAGAGTTTGGATGCCCCAAATCTATGTAAAAGTACCACTTTGGGGGCTGGAGAGATGGCTCATTGGTTAAGAACACGGGTTGTCCTGTGGAGCTTACCTACAATCCAATCACAAGCAGTTAGTTCTCCCTCGGATAGTCATGCTATTATAGTACCTGTGGGCATGTCTCACTGTTTGGTCAGTATTGTAGCACACATGGACCACAGCTGGTGAGACAAAAATGAGTTCCCCACCCCAACCCAGCAGTCTGCATAACATAAAAACTATGAATACTGGCAAACAGGGAGCAAGCACAGCACAGCTCTTTCTTGTCATCTCTGTGTTCTATGACCAAAGTGGGTGGTGTCTCCAACAGTAGGGGCTCTAAGACCAGTGACAATACCCTGTATTCTTTTGGGAGTCTCTGAGACATCTTTGGCCAACAACTTGAATAGGACATCTCTATCATCCTACCCAAAATGACCAGGCCACATCACCGAAGGAGGGCAGAACGAATTTAAGAGAGCAGCAATAAGGAACACAGTTTTGAATTGCCGCCATCCAGATATGACAAACATGAACACACGGCAGCTGTGGGCACTTGCCAGGATTAGGCCCTTCAACTATCCATCAAGAGTAGAGGAGTTGCCTGTGATGCATCATCTAATCTATCCTGCGGAGCTACTGACTGTTAATGGTTGCAGGAGGATGGCATGTCAGTTCTCTAATGGTGTGGCCACTGGGGGCCTGTATGGAAGAAGAATTTTTTTAGGGAGAAAGGAAGGTAATGCCATAATATAATGGGGGGATAATATAATTGCAGTATGATAGATAGAGCTAGATGATAGATAGATAGATAGATAGATAGATAGATAGATAGATAGATGATAGATAGATAGATGATAGATATAGATAGATAGATAGATAGATAGATAGATAGATAGATAGATAGATAGATAGATAGATAGATAGATAGATAGATAGATATGAAACTTGCAAAGCATAAAGAAAGCTTTTTTAAAAACGCATAAGGAAAACATCATTTTTTGATTTATATGTTAATAAAAAATAAGGCTGTGAAAAGCAACTCACAGAATGGGAGAAATTAATTCCATTCTTAGATTTCAAAAAACAATTGTATCCAAAGATATATTAATAGACCTGTAAAACAAAAGTAAAAACTGGGGAATTGCTGTAATGGGTGTTTCTCCTGAGAAGATATTACAATAGCAAACTGAATATGAAAATATGATAAACATCACTAATGATGACAGAAATCTACCACAAACTAAAAAGACGTAACACTTTATGACCATTGTAAGGGTGTTACTTACATCAAAGGACAAAGGGAAGAAGAAATGGAAAGAAAATTGGCTATTCACAAGTACCAGAGAAAGAATAGGCCCATGGAAGCAGGCATGTACTCTCAGCTACTTGGAAGGCTGATGCAAGAGGGTGAGAAGGTCATGTCCAGCCCGGCAGCATGGTGAGACCATGTCTCTGTATTGATCAGTACAAAGAGAGTGGGATGAACGTAGTTCATTGGTGGAGTGCCTGCCTTGCATAAGAAAATTCCAGGGTCCCCAGTACTTTAAACAAGCAAAAAGGAGCACAGATGTACAGTATCAACTTCCACTTAAAGACTAAGTTTGATAATGAGATAAATTATAACCTAAAATTTAAGTGTTAGCTAGCTATAGTTTAAGTGTTAGCTATTGTCCTGCTGGTCTTTAAACTTCTCTCTGGCATTTCTATGAAGCATGTCTACTTTACTTTTTGAGACAAGGTGCTTTGTATACCAAGGCCTGCATCACTCAGCGTGTGTAGGCAGACTGACAGGCTGATACCCAACTCCCTACCTCAGCCCCTGAGTGCTGGAACTACAGGTGTGTGCTGCCACACCCAGTTTTGTCCTGTCTTTTCCCTGACTTAGAACCTCATAAAATATCAACTACCAGACAAGGATAACTCAATATAATCTATATGTGCTAGTTAAACTTCTTTACTTAAATTGTTGAAAGGAAAGCTGTGCTTAAGAAATCGGTTTATTTCTAGCACCATCGAATGATGTTTTCATTTTACAGGCCCATCTAAAACTTCAAACTTAGGCAAGAAAGGTTCGAAACCTCGAAATAATCTGCACACTCCACCCTCTGCTACAAGGAAACGTCACAATAAAGGTAAAGGAATGGCTGGAATACAGATGTGTGAGATAGAGCTCTGTGTTCCCTTCTTATTGTTTCTAATTACCAGTATCCTCAGTGTGTGAGCACTTCCAAACAGCCAATATTACAAGCCCCTCATGTGTTCTCCTATTTTTCATATAAATAGATGCATGTGTGGAAGGCTTTATGGCTCTGTATAGTAACTGCATCCCATCATAGAGCCTCTTGCCTTTAAGCCACAAAGATCAATCCCTGTCTTTCATATCTCTAACCTTTACTTTTCTGCAGGATGTTCTGAAATGAGAACACATCACAGTTACCAACAGTTCGTTTTTAGTCACTTTTACATTTTTGCTGTTGCAACGTTAGTCAGTGGTACAACAAGCATCATCACATTTTATTGTTAGTTTGTATCTATAAATAGAATGCTGTGTCAGATGGTTGGATTCATGCTTTTAGTTTCCACAGATGCTGCCATATATATTCTAGAATGATTCTCCCTAGTAGATGTGGCAGTAAACACATGAGAAAACTGTTTCATGATTCTCAGCACCAAACTTTTTATGGATTTAAAACATTAATGTTATTAAAATATATTGGTCAGTTGAAAGTACCATAGTAAGTGACCTAATGTACTGCACAAATGTACAGTATCAACTTCCACTTAAAGACAAAGTTTGATAATGAGAATAAGTTATATCCTAAAACTTGTGTTAGCTATTTACAGTTTTGTGTATTGTCCTGCTGGTCTTTAAACTTCTGGCATTTCTATGAAGCATGTCTACTTTCTTTTTTGAGACAAGGCATTATGTATACCAAGGCCTGCATCACTCAGCATGTGTAGGCAGACTGGCAGGCTGATACCCATCTCCCTGCCTCACCCCCTGAGTGCTGGAACTACAGGTGTGCTCTGCCACACCCAGCTCCATCCTGTCTTTTCCCTGACTTAGAACCTCGTAAAATATCAACTACCAGACGAGGATAACTCAACAGAATCTATATGTGCTAGTTAAGCTTCTTTACCTAAATTGCTGAAAGGAAAGCTGTGCTTAAGAAATCGATTTATTTGTAGCATCACTGAGTGATGTTCTCATTTTACAGACCCATCTAAAACTTCAAACTTGGGCAACAAACATTCTAGACTTCAAAATAATCTGGGCACTTCACCCTTTGCTACAAGGAAACTTTTCCTTAAAGGTAAAGGTATCACTGTAATATAGATGTGTGAGATAAAACTGTTCTGTGCCCCATATTTCTACTTACCAGCATCCTCCAAATGTGGGCATTGGCTAAAAACAGCTGATATTACCAGCACCAT
Organism: Nannospalax galili; assembly: GCF_000622305.1. NCBI lineage: Eukaryota > Metazoa > Chordata > Mammalia > Rodentia > Spalacidae > Nannospalax > Nannospalax galili. Next base: position 85,993 of record NW_008350332.1, read on the forward strand.
GTGTATTCCCATGATTTTCCTGTAAATCAATTCGTGTGTGGAGGGTTTTGTGACTCTGTACAGTAATAGGGTCCTGCGTATAGATTCTTCTTATCTTTAGTTCAGGTAAATCAATCCATTTCTTTCATATCTCAAAATTTTAATTTCCTATATGATCTGAAATTAGAACATATCATACTTATATAATAATTATTTTGTAATCATTATTATATGTTTGTCATTGCAACTACAATCAGTGATGCAATCAATACAGCTAGGAAATATAAGCTTTTAATTTTCATAGATACTGCTGTATACATTCTTGAATGTTTGTACATAACACTTTTGACAATACATGCATGCAAAAACTATTAACTGATTCTTAGCACTTGACTTTATGAATTGAATATATTAAGAATATTATGTTTTATTGATCAGTTGCCTATAGCACAGAAAATGACCTAAAGACTCTGGGAAAAGCCCTAGAATTCCAAAGACATGTTGTAGAACTAGGAAACTATACTCTGGGGACTATTGAGATGGCTCATCTGTTTAAGCACTGGACAGTTTGCCTCTACATAAGCTACGTATAGTGAGACCATGTCTCAAAATTATCCATGAAAAGAAAACGCCCAGGTTCAGTCCCTAGTGCTTCAAACAAGCAATCAAAAAAAAAACAGAACAACTGTTGGTAAGGATGTTGAGAAATTGGAACCTACCGCAGAAGTGTCACCTGAGGCCTAACGGGTTCAGTACCTCACCTCTGCAGCCCTGCCATCAGCAGCACATGTGGCCTCTCAGTCTCAGTAACTTACATCTACATTTTTATTCTCTGATGAGAGAGAAAGGGTAATGTGTAGGAACTAGGTCTACAAAACGAACAGATTCTGAACTAATGACTTTTAACCTTATAAGAAAAAACTACGAAATAACTAAACCATGTGCTCTTGTGACTTGGGTACCTGACCTTGATCCTCAGAACCTCAATTTGGTACTCCACCCCAAGGCAGTAAATGAATATGAGTATGCTTGAGAACGAACATATCAAAGTGATGAAAGGCAGCACATCTTTATTGAAAACAATGCAAATTGAGAATCCTCAACACTGTGTACATGAGATGTTTAAGGTCAAAGGTTGAAAGGGCAAGGTTGTCTGATAAAGGTGGATCCAAACTTGTAGTTCTCCAATTGAAGCTGGAGAGCAGGTTTTGAATAAAATTATGGGTGAGGCCTGACACAATGGCAAGTTCCAGGAGACATCTGGGGGAACCAGTGCCCTCCTTTGAGCCCACTCATAACTAAAGTTAAGAGTTAGGCTGTTTATTTCAAGTATAACTGTAATGTGGCATGGTAGTGCTGTGATAATGTCTCCTTTTGCATGGTGAATGGAAATGATGTGAGGATAAATGGTTTTATGCCAGAGTATCCCACTTTTGATCTGAGGGGTAATGGCAGGTGCACATGTGTGCATTGTTCACACAAACACTTGCCTTAGTGAATGGTAGAAGAGAATCTTTTGTTTTCATAAAGAAAAGTATTGGTGAAATCCAACATGTTTGTATAAAATTTGTCTCCTAACTTTTATAAAGTATTCTCTAATTAGCCCACATTCTGCTTTTTAACATTTGTCTCCAAATAAGCACATTAAATATGTTTTCACTATTATACTTTTTTTTTTTGTCTTTTTGAGACAGGGTCTCCTTGTAGCCCCAGCTGTCCTGGAACTCACTATGTAGACCAGGCTGGCCTCAAATTCACAAAGATCCACCTGCCTCTGCCTCCCAAGTTCTGGGATTAAAGGCATGCGCCACCACATCTGGCCCATTATTATACTTTTAAAATAACACTCAGATGTATTGACAATAGCATGTCTTAGTCTCTCACCCCAGTCAGGCACTGTATTTTTCTCCTTGTTTCTTCCTTTTAATTTTATTTATTTTATTATTCTTGTGTGTATAAGAGGGGATGTGTGTGCCATAGTGTGCCTGTGGAAGTCAGAAGACAGCATTGTGGAGTGGGACTCTCCTTTATGTGGGTTTTGGGTATCAGACTCAGGTCACCAGACTTGTGTGGCAAGTGCTTTTGCCACTGAGTCATCTCCCCAGGAATGGAATATTGTAGTTTTCATTCTTGGAATGCCACTTAAAAAACTATGTAGTTTTATATGCAGTTAAAAACTGAAAACTTATATATAGTTACTAATGCTTGTCCTCATCCTGTTACTCCTAAATGTTCTCTCTCTGCATTTGTATTCAGCAGTTCTAGTCTTTTTTCCTCTTTAATTGAATGTTTGTGAATTTCATACAATATATTTTGACTGTATTTAGATCCTCTCCCCTATCTGCACACTCTTAATGTACGCCACCCAATTTCAGGTGGTGCTAGGCTGAAGCCCAGGCCATCGTGCATGCTGGACAAGCACTCTGCCAACTGAGCTGCATCCCAGCCCTCTCCCTCAGTTCCTGCAGTGTGCTTTAGAATATGATTAAGACTTATTTTGAAGTTTTGAAAATAGAAATTATTTTATTTCTATATCATTAACTATGATTGTTTTCATTTTTCAGGGAAGCCTAAACCTATAAACTTAGACAAGAAAGGTGTTGAACTTCCAAATATTCGGCACATTTCAGCCTCAGCTGCAAGAAAACAACTCCTTAGTGGTAAAGGAATTCCTACAATACAGATGTGTAGGATAAAATTTGGTGCCCCGTTCCCAGTATTTCTAATTAATTACCAGTGTCCTCACCATGTGGGTCCTTTCAACAAACAGTTATAAGTCCAGCATGTGTTCCCATGCTTTTCCTGTAAATAGATATTTGTGTTATAGGAAAATGTAGGGGAAAACCTACCTGATAATATATTTGGTGATGTATTTCTGGTATCAATTTAAAAGATACACAATTTTAAAATGAAAACGTAGGCAAATGTGACTTAATTGGAATTTAAAAAAATTGTACATCAAGATATAATATCTCCTTTCCATTAATATATGTTAATAAAAAGCTAGATTAAAAGAACAGTGTCAACACAGTGAAAGGCAACCCATAGGATGGGAGAATATATTTGCAAATCCTATGTTTGATAAAATATTAATACCCAAAGATACATTTACAGAGACATAAAACTCAGTGTTTTAGATACTTTTTCTATTTGTCTGATAAAAGCTATTTAAGGGAAAGGGCTTACTTAGGTCATAATTTAAGTCTATCATATCCAAGAATTCAAGGCAAGAGGACCCTGAAGTACCTGGTCACATTGCATCCATACTCACGAAGCAGACAGTGATGTATGCAGCTCCTCGATTCCTGTTCTCCATTTATATAATCAAGGATCCCAGCCAGAAAATTACGCCACCCACAAGGCTCATGTCTTCCCACTTCAATAAATGTAATCAACATAATCCCCCATAGTCATGGCCAGATACCCATCTCCCAGATGATTCTAGATTCTAGTATTGACAACATTAACCATCACATCTCCCAAACATGTCACTTGAACCATAACCCCTTGTCAGTAAAGTTTCATGATCATCATAGAAATGTAATCCAAGTTCAAAAGTCCACGTACTCTTTAACAATTGCAATCGTTTAAAGGTCCAGGTGCACATTGTAACCCAAGACTCAAAGCAGTCTCTTAAACTAGAAAGTCCTCTGAAATAAAGCACAAGTTGCATATTTCCAACATACAATGGCACCAAATAAATATTCTCATTCCAAAATGGAATAGGGACATACAAGGAATGATCAGACCAAAATTCAGTGGGAGAAAACACCAAATCCTGCAGCTCCACGTCCAGTATCCAAGGCTCATAATGAAATCATCTGGGCTCTATAGGGCTTCAGCAGCCCCACTCCTCCAGCTCGGCTGCCTACAGCACACATACCCTCTTAGGCTGACCCCACTCCATGCCTGCATCTTTCTTCAGCAGACATCCCATGGTCCTGGCATCTCCAGTTTCCTGAGATCTCCATTACAACTTAATCTTCACCTTCATGGCTTCACACAGTGGCCTCTCAGGACCTCTTTGCATGGACTCTGACCCTGTGACATGTTACCTGGCTGCAGCTGCTCTCTAAAACCATAGAGCGGTAAGGACTTCATGATCCCCCGAGTTTTCCATTGTCCATGCCTGCAAATCAAGGGCAATGCTTCCACGTTCTGCTGCCAGATTGAGTGTAGCCTGGCCCCTCTGGGCCACAGCTGTATCTACTTCTGTGTGCTGACCCTTAGGGAAACACTTCCATAGGTAATCTCCTTCAAGAAATAAGGAGCTCCTTCAATTTAGGTTTTCTTCCTTGAAATGAATTTGGATAGTCACAGATGGAGCCCACAGTGGGTGGGGTTTACCTTGAGACATCTTTCCTCCTGTCTCTGTGTAGCACAGGAGGTTTTTCTTCAGTCCTGATGATCTGTAACAACCACAGCTGCTTTCCCAGCAACAATCTAAGTGCTCCCCTGTCTTAAAATTTCCCCTGCCAAAGAACTAGTCCATTATCTTTAAATTCAGCTTCGTTCATATTCTCAGGACGTGGGCAGAACGAAGCCAGATATTCTTGGCTAAAACGTCATACAAATGGCCCCAATATTCATTCCTGATAGTCTTTGCCCCCCTCTCAAAACTCGTGAGCAGGGTCTCCGCTTTCTACATTTCTCTCAGCATTTGTGTCTTCCCAGCTCTTTCCAGAATGGCCCATTAAACTCTGCTTGCAGTATTTGTGGGCCAAAAATTCCTAACTCTTCCACGTTCTTTCCACAAACCAGTTCAAAAGGCCTAAGAACCACATGGATAAGTTTTCCATAGCAATGACCCCATTCTTGGTATCAATTTCCATCTTACTTTTCCTGTTGCTGTTACAAAATAACCGGACAAAAGCAACTCAAAACAGAAAGGGCTATTGGGGCTCACAGTCGAAGGTGTGATCCATTATGTTGACACAGACAAGGCAGCAGGAGCCTGAAGCAGGTGGTCACATTGCATCCATGGTCAAGAAGCAGAGAGCAACGAGTGCACACTGCTACTCAGTTCCCTTTTTCTACTTACCACAGTCCAAGATCCCCAGCAGGGATTACTGTTACCCACGGGGGGGCAAGTATTCCCGACTTAATTAATGTAATCAAGGTAATCCCTCACAATCCTGTTCAGAGGCTCATCTCCCAAGTGATGCTAGGTTCTACTAAATTGACAGCACTAATTATCCCATTCAACAAGAAATCTGGGAAGCAGAGGCAGGTGGATGTGAGTTCAAAGCCAGTCTGTTGTACATAGTGAGTTGCAGGACAACCAGGGCTACATAGTGAGACACCATCTCAAAAAAAAAAAAAAGAGAGAGAGAGAGAGAGGAAGGAAGGAAGGAAGGAAAAAGTATCAGAGAAAGAGCAGGCCTGTGGTGCAGGCATCCAACCTGGGCAGCATAGTGAGACCATGTCTAAAAATTGTTAGTGAAGAGAATGGGGTAGTCCAGGGGCAGAGTACTTCCCTAACATAGACAATACCCGGGTTCAATCCCTAGTACTAAAAACAATCAAAAAATAAAAGTAAATGTTGGAAAGGATGTCAAGAAATTGGGACCTGTGACACAAGTCACCTGAGGTCTAGTAGGCTTAGCACCTCATCTCCACAGCCCTGCCATTTGCAGTACGTGTGACCTCTCAGTCTTAGTGACCCATGTCTACATGTTTACCTCTGATTACAAATTATCAGAGACATGAATTACTGATCTCCTTCTGTGTATTGACTAGAGATCATATGAAGATGAATCATTTTCTATCAGAACATCCACTTTGGATCTAGAGAGAATAATACATACACGATTGCCAAGCAAACATATGTCTTAATGAATGGAAGAATGGAATCTTTTATTTTTATGAAGAAGTATGTTGGAGAATTCTACATATTTGTGTAAATTTTGTTCACTAACTTTTATAAAGTTATCTGTAATTAGCCCACATTCTGCTTTTTAAAAATATTTGTCACCAAATAGATATTACAACTATTTTCATTATTATATTTTCTTTTTAATACAATTAAGTGTGTTTATGATAGCACTTATTAGTCCTTCACCCTATTCAGGCACTGTAATTTTCATTGTGGAAATGTCACCTTCTTAAGAATATAGATAGTTTCATATAGAGTCCATCTGAAATTGTTACAGTGTGGTTATTCATAGTTTTGTTTATTATACTACTATTTTAAAGCGTTCCCCTCTGACATTTGTATATAGCAGTTCTATTTGTTATTATATTATGTATATGAATGTATTGCCTGCATGTATGTGAGTGCACCCGTGTCATGCAATGTCCATGGAGGTCAGAAGAGGATGTTGGATCCCCTGGAACTGGAGTTATGGACAGTTGTTAGCTGCAATGTGGGTGTTTCCAATACAAGTCCTTTGCAAAAGCAACCAGTGCACTTAACTGCTGAGCCATCTCTCCAGCCCCACACAGTTCTATTCCTTTTTAAATGTTTTATTTAATATTCACACATGGACATAATGTGTTTGGAGCCAATGTGCCCCCATTCCCTCACCTCCAAATCCTCTCCTGTCTACTCATCAAGTTTTCCCTCCCAACTTCCTCTCTCTCTCTCTCTCTCTCTCTCTCTCTCTCTCTCCATTTTAATGCCCACTGAGTCCATTTGGTACCGCCTGGATGTCTTTTTGTGGTAGATGATGATTAATACAGAGACTAACTACTGGTCATCCTGTAGAGAATTAGCGACTGTGGAGTGCCCAGCCCTAGTCTTCTTTTAAGACTGAATCTTGCTTTTTATCAGAAGGCTGGCATACATGTCAGTCAGATGGGTCTTCAGAGCTCCATCACCCTCCTGTCTTGGCCTCACAAGTGCTGATGTGGACTGCCACACTCAGCTCTATTCTTCAATTTTCCTGAATTGCCCTTCACTACCAAGAAAGGAAAATACACACATTATCTCTTTGATGGTTAAGTTGTTTTGTCTAAATAACAAAGAGTGACAAGAAAGCTGTGCTTTAGAAGGGAACTAAGATTTATCTTAACTTTTCAAAAACTGAATTTATTTTATTTCTAGTATCGTTGAATGACATTGTTCTCATGTTTTCAGAGAAATATAAACCTATAATCTTAGATAATAAAGAGGCTGATCTTCCACATTATAAGCACAGTACAGTCTACTTCAAGGAAACATCTCATTAAAGGTAAAGGAATCACTGTAATAGAGATGTGTGAGATAAAACTCTGTTCCATTTTTGTTGTTTCTATTTACCAACACCCTGAATGTGTGGGCCCTCCCAGCAAAGCCAACATTAGGAGCTCAGCATGTGTTCCCAGGATATCCCTACAAATAGATTCGTACGTGGAAGGGTTTTGGTTCCATCCTGTAATAGGATCATGTATGTAGATGTTCCTTATCATTAACCTAGGTAAATTAGATTTCCTTCATCTCTCACTCCTTTATGTTTCTGCATGTGGTTCGGAAACGACAATGTGTCAGAACTTATTCAGTAGCTCATCACTGAAAGACCTATATGGTTTTGATGTTGAAAGTAACAATCAATGGAGCTGTAAATATCATCGTATACATTTTTAGTATGCTGTTTATGTTTCTATAAAATAGAGTATGGTGGGACTGGGGATACAGCTCAGGCAGTAAAAGCATTAGGACCTGTGTTAGGATCCACAGCACCACATAAAAAGCCAGGCACAGTGACAGGCTTCTGTAATCCCAGCCCTGAAGAGGCAGGGACAGGTGAATGCCTGGGAGTTGTTGACCTGTAGTCTAGACAAATCATTGAGAACAAGGTTGAATGAAACACCCTTTTTTTAGAAAAAGAAAAGAAAAGAAAAAAGAAAAAGAAAGAGAGAGAGAGAAACAAAGAAAAGTAAGATGAAGATTAGCTGGGGAAGACACCTGACATCACCTTCCAGCCTCACATGTACATGTGCACACATACATGTTATGAATATGCAAACAGGTACACACAACATATACACATACACAGAGAAATACACGAATAGGATGTTGACTGGGGAGATCACTCAGTGAGTAAAGTGCTTGCCATGTAAGCATGAGGACAATACTCAGAAGCCATGTGACAAAAGCCAGGTGTGGTAGCTCACTTGTAATGTTAGCACTGGCGAGGCAGAGACCAGTGAAACAGAAAAGAGATCCCAGAATTAAACTCACCTCTGGCCAACCACACAGGATAGAGACAGCAGTCTGTCACAGGTGCTCCTGGGAAAGCTGGATATCCATACAGAAGCATGAAAAGGGGCTCTTGGTTTAATCTATACTCAAAACCTAACTCGAAATGAACCAAAGACCTCCCAAGTCAGTAAAAATAGGAAAAACTTAGGGAAACCAGTGCTTGATTTGGCAATGTATTTTGGAGTTGGCAGAAAAAAAAAACCTTTGCTATGCAGCTGAGACTGATGTTGAACTTCTGCTCCTCCTGCACCACCTTGTAAGTGATGGGATTACAGTCCTGTGTCACCACACTCTGGTTATGTAGTGCTAGGATGAAGCCCAGCCTGCCGTACATATTGGGCAAGTACCCTAGCAACTGAGCCTCTCCCAGTCCTCTCTCTCCATTCTTGCACTGTATTTTCCATTGTGTGAATATCACTTTCTGTTCAAAAAGCAGGGATAGTTCCATATAAAGATAAAACTATATCTGAAAATTTATACTTTAGTTATTCATGGCTTTGTTTATTGTCCTACTGATTTTCTAAAGTTCTTTCTCTGGCATTTGTATGTAGCATTTTTATTTGTTTTTAGAGATGTAGGTGCTGTGTGTAGCTAGGCTGGCATCACACACAGTATGTAGTCAGACTGGCAGGCGGACACCCATCTTCCTGCCTCTGCCTCCTGAGTACTGGGACCACAGGCATGACAGCCACTATAATGAATGCACTTTTATAACACATCAACTACCGGGCAAGACTCATTCAGACAGAAACTGTTTGTGCTGGTTAAGCTGCTTTATCTAAATTACTGAAGAGAGATACAAGAAAGCTGTGCTTTAGAAGAAAATTAAGATTTAAATTTTTAAAAAATTGAAATTATTTCTAGTATCAGTGAGTGATGTTCTCATTTTACAGAGCCATCTGAAACTTTAAACTTAAGCAAGAAAAGTTCTGAACTTCTAAATAATCTGCGCATTTCATTCTCTGCTATAAGGAAACATCGCCTTACAGGTAAAGGAATGGCTGGAATACAGATGTGTGAGATAAAATTCAGTATTTCAGGCATGGTGGCACATGCCTTTAATCCCAGCACTCAGGAGGCAGAGGTGGTTGGATCATTGTGAAATGGAAGCCAGCCTGGTCTCCATAGTGAGTTGCAGGCTAGCTGGGGTTACAGGGACACCCTGTCTCAAACAAAAAAAAAAAACAAAACAAAACCTTCTGTGTTCTTTCCCTTTATTTCTATTTTCCAGCATCCTTTGAGTTATTTTTATGTTTCTGTTGCTGCAAATTCAATCAGTGGTTTAATATCAATGGTTTAATAGCTGTCATTGTACATTTTGATTATGCTAGTTTGTATCTATAGAGTGTGTGAGTGGGATATTTGGATTGTATGCTTTTACTGTTCATAGACATTGCCATATATATTTTAGAATGATTGTATTTAACCATGATCGTAGCTATAGCAATAAATGATTGAAAGAACTATTTCCCTTCTTCTTAGCATTAGACAATTCTAAAATATGTTTTAGTGTCAAAGCTGTCAAAAGTGATCAAGAGACTTTTTTTTTGTCTTTTTGAGACAGGGTCTCCCTGTAGTACCAGCTGTCCTGGAACTTACTATGTAGACCAGGCTGGCCTTGAACTCACAGAGGTCCACCTGCCTCTGCCTTCTGAGTGCTGGGATTAAAGGCTGTGTACCACCACATCCGGCTTCAAGAGACTTTTTAAAAATCACTACAATAATTCCATATATTTCACATTTCCAACTCATATGGAATTAAAGAATGTCATAATCATAGTAATCTTATAAAAGTACAAGCAGAGGGTTAGAGAATTGACTCAATTGGCAAAGTTGCTCACCTTTCTAACATGAGGACCTGAGTTCAAGCCCCAGAATGTATGCAAAAAAGAGCTATGGGCAGCAGTGCACACCTGCAAACCAGGCACTGGGGAGACAGAGACAGAAGGATCCTTGAGACTGACCAGCCAATCAGCCCAATGGGTATTCTCCAGCCCAATCAATGAGAGACACTGTCTCAAAAATAAAGGTGGAAGATCCTAAGGGGTGACACCAGAGGTTGACCTCTGGCCTCTACATGCACACACATGTTCTTGTGCACCTACATGCATATGTTTCCACACAAACACACACATACACACACACGCACACACACACATACACACACACGAATCTAATAGGAAGAGTCACATTTCATAATTTGAAAACATACTACCAAGCTATAGTAATGAAGGCATTATGGTTCTGACATACAGAAAGACCTCATATAGACCGATGAAATACAAGAGAAACCCCAGAACTAAATTTTTACCTTCATGGTCAAAGGCACCAAGATCACTCAATGAGAAAGGGGCATTCTGCCACATGTGGTACAGGGAAAACTGGATGATCAAAAGCAAAAGAATGAGACAGGGCCCTTAGCTTAAACTATATTTAAAAAAAAACAAACAAACAAACATGAACCACAAATCTAGACGAGCCACATCTATACATAGTTCATGTTTTATTATTTGTTTACATTTTTTAATTTATGTATCTATTTGTGTGTATGCATGTGTTTGCCATAGTCCACATGTGGATGACAGAAGACAACTTCCAGGAATTGGTTCTCTCCTTCCATCATGTAGAAGTGTAAAAATCTTAGAAGAAAATGTAGAGGAAAATTTACATACTAGATTTGACCATGTATTTTTGGATCAGCATCAAAAACAATCAAGAACAATAGGGACAAATTAGTGTTCATCAGAATTAATAAGCTTTTGTGCACCAAAGGACAATATTTTGTGCAATTAATATAAACTAATAAACTAATTTAAAGGGCAATATCAATAAAGTAAAAGGTAACCCGAAGAACGGGTGAAAATCGTTTTGAATCTTTATCTGATAAAGGATTAATATTGAAGATGTGTTAATAGATTTATCTAAAACTCAACACTAATGACTCAAATAACAACAGTGCAGAGTACTCTCGTAGACATTCCTCCCAAGAAGACACTACAAACAGCAGCAAACACATGGATACATGGTATCCTAGCTTCATTTCTCTTGCAGTGATAAAATACCCCACCAAAGTAACATAGGGAAGAACCGTTTTTTTTGGCTCACAATTCCTGATTACAGTCCATCATTAAACCAAAATCAGAGTGGCAGGAGCCTGAGACAGCAAGTCACACCACATCCACAGTCAGAAGCAGAGAGAAACGAATGTTCCAGTGCTGCCTATCTGCTCTCACCTAGCTTTCTCCTGCCCTGTATAGTTCAGGACCCCTTGCCTAGGGAAGGGTGACACCCACAATGAGCTGGGTCAATTAACAATCAAGACAATCCCCCACAGACATGCTCACAGGTCACCCTAATCTAGATAATTCATCAGCAGAGATTCTGTTCTCATGTGATTCCAGGTTGTAGGTAAGTTGACATATAAAGCATATCATCACACCATGTAATAAATCTCACTGATCATTAGGGAAATACAACCCCAAACTATAGTCAGATAACATTTCATGCCCAGATAACTATTATCTGAAAAGGGAGGGAGAAAGGGAGAAGAAAGTGAAAGGTAAAACCAATAACATGGACCTCTGAGAGCAGGCCTTTAATTCCAGCTACTTGAAAGGCTGATGTAGGAAGATTATGAGTTCAAGGGCAGCCTGGGCTACAGAGTGAGTTCAAGACCCACCTGTTGAAGTTAGTGAGACCTTGTTCAAAAGAAAAAGAAAAAAGGCCCAGAGAGGGCTGTCCTCAGTTGTGGAGCACCTGCCCATTTTGGAAATATTCATCCATCTTAATCTCCATACATAAATCCTTCTTAATAAAATATCTCCCATATCCTTCTAATATCCTTCACCTTCTCATTTCTTTTCTTGCTACCATGAGACAAAATAACATTAACAAATAAATCTGCCACCTGTTGTGAAAATTCTCTCTTCTTGTTGGTACTAAATGATGTTTAACCCCTTCCTAAGGTTCTAGTGACAAAACAATGTTTGATTACATTGAAGTTTACCCTGGGGAACCAATGAGTTTACTCACAGAGATGGGTGAGGGGTTATTGATAGGTGCATGAGTTACCTGAGAGTAGTTGTACTTTAAAGTCTTTACCTGGCATGGCTGTTGACTTCCCCATAGCCTCATGGGTCAAGCCCCCTTTCCCTGCCTTCTATACTTTACCCAAATCCAGGAGATCACATGTGATTGGGGAAGAATTACATACAGCTTGCTGGGAAGAGTGGCTAGACAATCTGTTTAAATTAATTTACCCCATAGTTGTTCTCAGCTGCACAATGTCTTTACTCTTGGGCTGTTTTGTTCTCTTTTTCCTTGTTACAGAGTCAGGGGGCCATCCTGAACCAGGACAAGAGTTTTGGGGAACATTTTGAGATAACATGCTTGCTCCATCTCCAGGGCCAGTTTCTCAGGGAGCTCAGGCAGCACATGACAATTTACCAATATAATTCATACCAAAAAGCATTTGCTTCTCTATAGAATTTAACTCAGTGGTTTACATTGGACAGGAGAGCTGTTGAATCCAGTGGCTACTGGCAGGACTGAAAGCATCTGTTCTCCTTATAACCTGTATGCATTTTTCTAGGCAAGTCTTATCTACTGGGTCCTTTACTGGGAACTGGGATTGACAAGACAGAACATTTGATTCTAAGAGGTCACTTCAGCTGATATTTCTAAACTTTATGAGACCATGGGTATTTATTTGGCAGTGAGCACTCATGATCAAGCAGGATCAGACTGACGGAAGTATCTGTCTTTACCAATGTCAAACCTAAGATCCTCTCTGGCTATACTTGAAGTGACCAGATACATGAACGCTTATACCCACAATCAGTTAGCTTGTGTCTATTAATGAAGACAACAACCTTAAAGACTTAATAAGTACTCTCTCCCTTGAATTATGCCATGTGACTGGATTAATTAAGATGGCTTCAAGGTCACATGGGTTACCACCATTTTGAAAATGTTACTAAGCAAGTCATGTGGCTGTCCCCATATTGATGATGTCATGAACCAAGATAGTGACCAGACCACATGGTTGCCTCCATATAGGTGAGGTCACCAACTCAGATGGCGACAAAGTCACATGGCTACCTTAGTGAGCTCAGCGCCATAATAAAATGAGCTCATCCCCCAACAGGATACAAGCCCTGTGGGATTCCCATATCTCAGAAATTAAATGTGGACAGCAACTCCCTTTTCTTTTAGAAAAATATCAGTTGTTATACTGATGTTGCAGGGGAAAGTACCCTCAGATAAGTAGGCACCAAACAGGAAAGCAAAGCAAAGGAATTCACGGTATCAAACCATTGGAAGGAATCCATATTTTTCCTCTTACCATATATTGCAACCGTGAATGCCAAGTGATGTTCTCTAAATGCCATCGTTCCTAGATACAGGTTGTTGCTGGAAAAGAAATCCATGAAGGAAGCAGAAGAAATGGGGAGCTATGTCCCACCCAAGTATGGAATGTGACTCTCTATGCTCACTAAAATTTAAAATGCTTACCTGTGGTTAGAAAAGCAGCAGCTGCCTTTAGACTACATGTTCCAAGCATTGCTTGGTGCCCAACAGGGCCTGGGGACTAACCTCCAATGCCCCTCTGCTCTCTTCTTTAGAGAACCATAGTTGTGGGGTCTCTCCCTCCCCTCGTGGGTCATTGGCCACAGATCCAGGAGGATACAAAGGGAGCAGAAGCGACAAACGGGGTCAGGATGGCCAGTGAGCGCTGATAGAAGAAAGCCCTTCCAGGGAGGCAGGTTCAGCTATACAAACAGCTCCAGACTCAGTGAAACAGCTCCGTTTATTCAGTGAGGGTTAGGGAAAATATAGTGTGGAGGCAGTAGCCAATGCTTCAGCTGATAGGTGCTCATAGTATGCTTTATTTACATGTGGTTGTAGGCTCCTATCATCCGACTATGGGGCAATGCCTAATAATCATATAGAAAAAAACCTGGGGGTAGTTTTTACTCCAGGTAACTATGCCAAAGGTCATGTTTCAAATGAGGCCAAGCATCTGTGCTTGGTGGCACTTTCCAGGTAAGTCAGGCAGGAAGCCCCTGCTGAGAAAGGAGCCAACCTTAACAGCAGGGTTCCCCAACACATAGTGGAGAAGAAAAACAAAACAACACAAAACCCTGAGAAAAAGTACAGGAGAGAAGAAATGAAACAGCTTTTAGAACATTTTTTTTTTTTCTTCTCTCCAAGAGTCCAGCCGTTTATGATCTGAAAAGCCCCAAGCCAAGACAGCAAGATAATAAAGGAACTCACCTGCTGGGCTGCCAAATCCCACAAACCTGTAGAAAATCTCCCGATGGCTGCCCAATAAATAAGTTATTAGAATTTTGGGAGTCCCTCTGTGGTTGTCATGGTGATACAGGGGAGACAGAGTGTCCCCTAGAGGGTTCTTACTCATAAAAGAATTTAACAGTGGACTCAAATGAAAGCTGTAGGACAATTTTGTTAGAATTTTAATTTAAAAAATCCCCAGGACGGGAAGCTGGTGATCTCGGCAGCTGCCTGGAGGAGGGAATGGAAAGGAGGAAAAAAAAAAAAACCACCATGAAGCTATCAGGTTTAGACACATGGGGGACTGGCAGCCACATGGCAGGGAGAAGGAAGCTTTAGAGAAAAGCTGGGGGAGCCCAAGGCATTAGAGAAAGCATGCATAGAAAAAGGATGTGAAGAAGAAAAGGAGATAACACACTTTTCTGAGAATTCAGAAAAGCAGGCAGACTTACAGAGAGCCACCATGTCTGTGCCAGATCCAAAAGCTCTGCCTGCTACTTTTTAAAATCACTGTGACCAAACACCTGAACAACACAGCTGAAAGATGGAAAGGTTTATTTGGGCTTACAGTCTGTGACAATCGTGGTCGGGAGGGTGCCATGGCCAGGGTATCTGTCTATAGCGGCAGAAACTTTCGACATGGCTTGTTACATCTTAGAGAATCTGGAGGCAGAGACCTTGGGCCTGAACGGGAAGCAGGTCCACCTTTAGGACTACCCCCCAGGAACCTCAAGGGGGAGCTAGGCCATGGTCCCAGAGTTTCCACAACCTCCCACATCAGCCTGTGGAGGACAGTTTACATCCAAACGATGAAAATATAATTACTTTAATTTGTACTTCTCCCAAGCCCACTTCTCAGTCACATCACTTCACAGGTGGTCTCTTTGCCTCCCCCCGCCCCCGTACTGTCATTCCTAAGCATAAGCATATGGGCACCCAAGTTTGTCCCTTAGTTTAAATAAAGACAGAAAGACAATTGCTCTTACTTTACCTTCACTGCTCCTGATGCTTTCTCAAGATCTGAATTTCTGATTATGTGACTTTCATCTTTCTCTAAAAATTTTCCTATTTTGGCAAAGCAGCTCTATTTACAACAGATCCCCCAGGTCTGTGTTTATCTGAGAAGGTCTTTAATTCTCTTCATGTTTAGGAAATAATTTATGCTGGGTTAGGGTTCTAGGTTAGCAGATTTTTTCGCGCTAATCATTTCTAGCATATTTTTCTGTGGTCTCCTCTTGCTCGCCCAGTACTATTCTTTGTGCCTTGGTTCTTTGCCCCTCTGTGCCCAAAGTGCCTTTTCATCCAGTGTCTTTCAGGACTTTATTTTTTATATCTGCATCGTGAATAGGCTAGGGCTACTCCTAGGCTGTTTCATAGAATCTCTCCTGTTCCATGCTCCCTGAGCAGCCTGGATCTACATCTTTCCTCCCCTTGGATTCCTGTGTTCCTGCCTATTCCTCTTGTAGCTGTCTCATAGTTCTTGGGTATTCTTAGCTCCAACATCTTGGAATCCTCTCTTCAATATCCTTAGGCTTAAAGGCTTTTTCCTCAGCTGTGTCTAAACTATTAAAACCTTCAGCACATTAACCAGGGGTAGTTTAGATTCCCAATCTGGTATTTCTAACATTCCTGCCAGACCTGAATTTGGTTCTTTTTTTAAAAAATAAATAATTTATTGAGAATTTCACACATGCACATAAGGTGTTTTGATCAAATCGATGCCCACTCCCTCCCCTTCAACTCCTCCCATATCTCCCCATCACTTTTTCTGATAACTTCATGTACTCTTCCTTCTTCTTTGTTTTTTCATGGGGCTTTTGGCTACTCTAACATTCTGCCTCTGAAGAGGTAACCCTAAAATCTTTTAAGGATTAGATAAAAGCTCCCAAATATTTTTGAGATTTTTGGCCTTTGGAATGGAGTAAGTTGCTAAGAGGCCCAAGGACATTGTTGAGTTTTTGCCAAGAAACTGGCTACTTTTCTTTGGGGTCTTTTTACCCTAACTGCCTAGCCAATTCCTACCTCCTATTCTTATCACACCATCCTCTGAAGAGATTACCCAACTAGCTGGTAGGGAATCAGGACACAGACCACTCTGGCTTCTCCCATGCTGAACAGGGACTCAGGGTGAAGCAATTGGAGTACCCCTTCATGGGTCTATCTAAAAAGACTCCCAAATTGCATAACTCTTATCTCGAGGGGGAAAAGAAAGCCTTTGAATCGTGAATAGGAGATGTGAAGGAGAAGTAAAAGCAAGAGTAGTTAGCATTACAAATTCTAGACAGGAAACTAGAAAAAAAGTTAGAACAGGGCAATTTTCAAATGTTTATATGAGAGTCCATTGGAATTTCTTGACAAGGGCTTCCAAAAGCATCCCTCTATTGGGTTCCTCCTCATTTTTCTTTTGTCTTCCAAGGCTGAACTCTAGACTGATGGATTCAGGATTTGCTTTCAGGTATTTTGATAGCTGTTGGAGTGGTTAGAGTCAGTGTCAGTTCCCTCTCAAAGGCTTCTAGATAGGGGGAGAAAACAAATTTATCCATCATTTTAGAACTACAGCAGGTTGTCTCCCTGAGTTTGGTTCTTATACTTCCCCAGTCTGTTCAAACTGTGGGGAAATGGTCCTTGTTTGGGTGGGGGTGGCTTTGGGGTTTCTGATTTTCCTTTTTTGATTTTTTCGGTTTTGATTTTGAATTTTGAGGTTTTTTCTTTTTCTTTTTCTTTTTTTTGAGACAGGTTCTCCCTGTAGCCCCAGCTGTTCTGGAACTCACTATGTAGACCAGGCTGGCCTTGAACTCACAGAGGTCTCCTGCTTCTGCCTCCCAGGTGCTGGGATTAAAGGCGTATGCCACCAAGTTTTGTCTTTTTTTGTGTCTTATACTTTTCAGTTGCCAGCTAGACGTGATTTGCTAGATAAGAACTACAAGATAAGTTGACCTACTGTTTGTGTAGCTAGGCTGAGTTTAACTTTCTCTGAGGTCTTAGGTTTGCCCGTCTTTCCCTAGAGATTACATATTATCAGAGTTGTGTAAGCTGCAGGCCTGTTCCTCCACAGGAGCCTGTGGCTTCTCCTGCCTGTGATTAGATCTCAGTCTGCAGCCTGCACATTCTCCAGTCCTGCATGTCCTGGGTTGAGACATTCATAGACTCTACCATCTCGACACGAGGAGAGACTGGAGAGCTGGGGAGGGCAGGAGTGGAGTGCTTCTCTCTCTGGGGACCCAGATAAAGTCACAGTAGGTGAGACTCTAGAGAAACTGCTTTGATAAGAGGAACAGAATTGGGGTTGGAGAGATGGCTCAGAAGTTAAGAACACTGGTTGTTCTTACAGAAGACCAGCGTTCAAATCCCAGCACCCACATGGCAGCTAACAACTGTCTGTAACTCCAGTCCCAGGAGATCTGACAGCCTCTTCTGTCCTCGGCGGGCATTGCACAACCACGGGTGCACTTACCTACATGCAGGCAATACATGCATACACATAAAATGAGAATAATAAAATATTTTTTAAAAAGAGGAACAGGTTGGTACTGGGCATATTTTTTAAATGCCTAATTTCCTTCCCTTCTAGAAGCACAGAGAGACAATTCTCTGGTGGTCTCTGTGAGATCCCGATCAGCATTTATTCAGGTAAAACTTGTGAAGCTGTACATTCCCTCAAGACTGTCCCCACAAAGTCTTTAAATCCTCCACACTATTAAATTAGGCTAGGTTCACTGCCCCAGTTCTTGTGCCCATGGAGGTCTCTGCTTGCTAGCATCTGTTCCTGGTGACTTGTGAGTCTCCTTTTCTGCCCAGGTCTTTACTTTGACTGGGAATTTGCTCTGTGACCAGAACTCCCAAAGGGATCGGAAAAAGAGTTGTTGGTTTTCTTTTTAGCTTTTTGTTATGTGAACAGGAGAGATAACTTCCAAGCCCCTTACATTCCAGACCAGAAAGGAGAAGTCTCAGGGTGGTGTTTTCAAGGTTCATCTGTGATGGCGGGTAGTGGAGCAGCATGGCTAACTTTGTTTATATTCACCAGCTGATGGGCATTGAGACTGTCTCCACTTTGGGGCTATTTTAAACAGCATTGCTATGAACATTTACATGTAAGTCTTTTGTGGATATATGTTTTGATTTTCTTGGCTATCCACCTTCTAGGGGCACTGCTAGTTGAACAGGAAAATTACAGTTGGAGAAGTTGACACTGCTTCCCAAAGTTGATGTATGAAGGTGTTACAAGAAGGTGCTAGTCTATCTGTGTCCCTGCTGTTCACTTTTATGATGGTCAGTGAAATCATTATCAATCATGTGAAGTACTGATAGTCAAACTAGAAATAATGCTGTCCACTGTTATATATGTGAGTGATGTAGGAAAGTATATAAATAGTAATTTAAATCCATTTCCTCCACCAAGTCCTCTCCCGAAACATAGTCTCCAAGTTTATTGTAGGGGCTGGAGAGATGGTTCAGCGGTTAAGAGCACTGGCTGCTCTTGCAGAGGACCTGAGTTCAGTTCCTAGCACCCACATGGTAGCAAACAATATCCATAACTCCAATTCCAGAAGATCCAGTGCCCTCTTCTGGCCTCCACAGGCATTGTACATGTGGGCGCCTTTACATGCATACAGGCAAAACACACACATAAAGTAAAAACAAATTTTTAAAAAGTAAGTTTATTGTATAGCTGTAAGGAAAAGTATGCCTCGGCAACTGTTTACTGTGCTGAATGCTCCCTATTTGTGTAGACTCATGTTCAATTGTAAAGATCTACAACTATAAAATGTAAATATGTATATAGTTAAATGTGAAATGTAAAGTTATTATTCAGAAACGTGATCCATCTTTTCTATACTTTGACTTTTGTTAGCACTGAGGATCAAGCATAGGACTGCACCGGGATGTGGCACCCACTTTTCAAAGTATATGTTGTTAGGGTTTGGATCTGCAGAAGCCCCCTCCCCAACAGGGCCTCATGATTTTGCAAGCCCCTGAGAATGCAGGAACTGAGTTAAGGAGCGCTCTAGTCTCTGAAGACAAGATAAGCAGACTCTCTGCACCTTTTGGTCAAAGGCAGCCTGCTTCCCCTTTGATGATCTTGGAAGCAGAACAGGCATCTGCACTCCAGATCCATTAATGTAGGAACTGTCTTGGTAGAAGCCATTTTCCCCGATAAGCTTTAAAATGTATAGACTCCTTACCCCATAACCCAGATCCTGGCTGACAGAAGGGACAGAAGGAGGATCCCCTGGAACTGGAGTTACGGACAGTTGTTAGCTGCCATGTGGGTGCTGGGATTTAAAGCCGGGTCTTCTGCAAGAACAGCCAGTGTTCTTAACCGCTGAGCCGTCTCTCCAGCCCTGTAGTTGTATCTTTTTTAAAATTAGGAAAAGGAGTTTCAAGAGACAATGGAGCTCACTTGATGCCTTTGAGGGCCCCTAGCAACCTGGGCCTGCCTGGTCCATCTAGGGCTTTCTGACTGCTACTTCATGGTGCTGTCCTCGCTGGCTTCCCACTGCCCTTCGCCTCACTGAGTCCACGAGCATCTTCATGCTGCTTATCCTCAGAATTCTCTTCTTTCTCCCAAGTGTGGCTGTGGAACAGATTTTCACAAAATGGCTTTTAATGCTAAAGAAAAAGTATTGAGTTATTTAACCTTGTGATATTTGATGATTGTTACTGTATTTTGGTGTCATGGAAAACAGAAAATATGAGTCAAACAAACTACAAAAATGGAAAAGCAAACTGTAAGTCTGACTATATACTGTTTCTATGCAACGCCAAGGCATCCTTCACAGAGCACTAGGAACAGGAAAAGCAAACTGTAAGTCTAACTATATACTGTTTCTATGCAACGCCAAGGCATCCTTCACAGAGCACTAGGAACAGGACAGTGGTTCTCCAGGTCTGCTAGCCTCAGAGAAGCCCAGAGCACTGCTAAGGCACGTGGAGGGACTTGAGCCACAGAGCTTTGCCCCACTGGCAGCGTGGAGCTGTGGATTTGCATTTCTAACAAGTTTCCTCAGGCTATCCCTGCTGCTAGCCCCAGACCACACACTGAGAAGCACTGCTAGAGAAATAAAGGAGCACAGGTTCTGAGAAACTTTGGGTTTTGGCGTAGGTAAACTAGATACACTTAATCACCTGAGAGGCCAGGAAAATGTAAAGGACAAAGAGAAATCAGGGTCAGGGAAGAAATGCAGGCAATACACAGATACACATAAAAATAATAAATAAAATATTTTTAAAAACATTAAAAAAAAAAAAAAGAAACAAGTAAAGGGCTGGGAATATAGCCAAGTGGTAGAATGTTTGCCTCTCATGCTCAAGGCCCTGGGTTCAAGCCCCAGTAATGAAAAAAAAGGAACTTTAAGTCACAAGTAAAGAAGATATTTATCCTTTGCAAATCATTCTTTAAACACTGCATAGCCAACTGCCAAGGATTTTAAAGATATGATTTTTGTGGGGCTGGCAAGATGGCTCAGTGGTTAAGAACACTGGTTGTTTTTGCAGAAGACCCAGGTTCAAATCCCAGCACCCACATGGCAGCTAACAACTGTCTGATGGCCTCTTCTGTCCTCCGTGGGCATTGCACGACATGGGTGCACTTACCTACATGCAGGCAATATACTCATACACATAAAATAAAAATAATAAAAAAGATATGATTTTTGCCAACTTTAGAGCCTTAAGCTACTACTTAACCACACTTTCACTATCACCTCGAGAACATAAATACGGGATGAGAGTTTGCTAAATCAAGACTGGATTATCACTTACACAGATATTTAGCCTTGCTTGATATTTTGAACCTTGAAGGCATCTATTTTTCTCCAGCAAGAATTAGAGTACTAGGAAGCTGGAGCAATGCTCAGCAGCTAGGTGCACTTGCTGCTCTTGAAGAGGACCTGAGTTCAGTTCCCAACCACTTATCAGGCAGGTCACAACCCTTTGTAACTCTGGCTCCAGGGGATCTGACACTCTCCTTTTCTGCTTGGGTATCTACATACAAACAAAACAATACTAAAGGATCAAGTAATAATGCTTGTGCCAAAAATTAATACAGAATCAGATTTCTACTGAAAAGATCTAAAAAGAAATAAAATGTTTGAGGTAGGTGCTATTCTTTATGATCCTTTCATACCACTCACAAGCTGGGCATGGTAGCACACGCCTTTAATCCCAGCACTCGGGAGGCAGAGGCAGGCAGATCTCTGTGAGTGCAAGGCCAGCCTGGTTTACATAGTGAGTTCCAGGACAGCTGGGGCTACAAGGAGACCCTGTCTCAAAAAGACCAAAAAAAAAAAAAAAAATACCACTCACATATAGCCACAAAAATGAACTACTTACATAAGAAAAACTGATGACATCAGCACAATTCACCTGTCAGTCAAGGTACAAGGCAGCGATCAGTAGGGCAGTATACTCAGACTTATAGCCTTCTCTAACAATGATGGTTCTCCGAAACTGAAAAGCCTGAGAGGCGACACCAGCAGGAGCTCTGTTGATTGTGGTGAGGCTTTTAGAGAGAATATATGTGGAAGTGACTAAAACTACATTAACAAAACTTGATTTTTGAACAAAAGTCTATGTTTTGTCCTCCAGTGTGGGACACCTACATGGCTACTGAGCTCTTGACATGTGGCTACAGTGAATAAGAATCTATATACTTAGTTTTATGTAAGTTTAATGTTTAAGAACCACAAGTAGCTTGTGGCTTTGGTTTTTGGAGAGCTCAGCTCAAGAATTAGCAGTAGCTAAATAACTGATGACATAAATGCACAGGTAACTTCCCCACCTGGGGCTAGAAAACACTTCTCAAATGTCTTGTATAAATCAGTGAGCACTGGGGTGGAAAATAAGATGAAATTTTAAATTGGAAATTATAGGATATGAACTTTGAACAGAAATGACTGAGTCACTGACCAACAAATAAAAGCCCGGATCACTGTGTCCCATGTACTGAGAACTTGATGGACAGCTCTTGATCCATGAAGGCTGTCTGACTTTTTGGAGTCTGTTTTACCATTGAGAATGATCATTGATTTTGACATCTAAAACCTCTAGATATTTTGAGAATAAGTTATAATTAGTGAAAATATGCTTCAATACCAAAGCTGCATAAAGTTGAAAGCTGCCAAAGTGCTTGTATATATGTATGTATGTTAGGATTGAATTAAATAAAAGTAACCGTTGCCTGATTTATTTTCAGAACTCTTCTTCACTATTTGGAACAGTTTGAAGCTCTAAGATCAAACTCTCTTGTTGCTGATGGTAAAAAAGGAACTCTGGGTTGATGTTCCAGCTTCTGTTGCTAAGATCCCTTCAGTACCTTCTGGTGTAGTATAAAGGCAATTAAATGACATTTGTGCTCGGCATGTTGAAATGTATGGTTCTTTAAGTGTCATTTGATTTACAGAGCTATTCTGTGATCCTATAGTAGAGAAAACGTATTATTATCATTATTATTATTATTTGGTCTTTTTGAGACAGGGTCTCTCTGTAGCCCCAGCTGTCCTAGAACTCACTATGTAGACCAAGCTGACCTTGAACGCACATATATCCACTTGCCTCTGCTTCCCAAATGCTGGGATTAAAGGCATGTGCCACCATGCCCGGCGAGAAAATTTATTTCTGTACATTGCTTATACTTTCAAGCACAGGAATTTAAGAAATAAAATATGTTGCTTTAATTTTTCCAATACTAAAATCAGAAATTGCTGGATGTGGTGATGCACAAATTTAATCCCAGTACTCAGGAGGCAGAGGCAGGTGGATCTCTGTGAGATTGAAACTAGACTGATCTGCATAACAAGTTTCAGGCCAGCGGGGCCTACAGGGAGACCCTGTCTCAAAAACACAAATTAATAGTAAAATAGAATAAGAAGGCAGGCTGAAGACATAGACCAGCAGGCTGAAGACATAGACCAGTCAATAAGGCTTTTGTCTCACAAGCATAAGGACCTTATTTTGATCCCCAGAATCTATGAAAAAATGCCAGGCATGGCAGAGCATCGTGATTGTGATCCCAGCACTGGGGAAAAGGAGTCAGGAAAATCCCTGGAGGTTGCTGGCAGCCAACACAGCCTAATTGGTAAGCTCCAGACCAGTTCTTACTGTGCTAAAGGAAGTGGATTGAGTGCCTGACAATGACACCAAGGTTGACCTTTGGTCTGTACATGCACACGTGCAGGCATACACATGCATACCTGCACACACGTGAACATACAGACATAAACACACACACACACACACACACAGAGGTTTTGGGGGTTTTGTTTTCCAATTTTTAAGGGTGGGGGCTAATGACATGGCTCAGTTAGTAAAAGTACTTGCTATACAAGCCTGGTGACCTGAGTTCAATACCCAGAACCCCTGTAAATGTGGAAAGAACCAACGCCACAAAGTTGTCCTCTGATCTCTACCCATAGGCCATGGAAACACAAACAGAGAGAGAGAGAGAGAGAGAGAGAGAGAGAGAGAGAGAGAGAGAGAGAGAGAGAACACATAACTAAAGAGATATAAAAACTTAAAATAAATGCATTAAAGACATCAAAACTTCTATTTATGTAGCAGCTCTTAAAGCCAGCCAGTGTATAAAGCATACTAAGTGCACTACGAAAAGCCTTCTTTATAAACTCAAAGAATGTTTTTCTATGAAAATGCCACTGATGAGGGGCTGGAGAGATGACTCAGTGGTTAAGAGCACTGGCTGCTCTTGTGGAAGACTGGAGTTCAAATTCCAGCACCCATATGGAGGCTAACTCCAGTTCCAGGGGATCCCATGCCCTCTCTGCCCTCTACAGGCACTGCACAGCACAGATGCACTTACATACATGCAGGCATAACACTCATACACATAAAATAAAAATAAATAAATAAAAATTTTTAATTCCGCTAATGAATGTTTAATTCATGCTAAAGAAAGAGAGTTATTTGGCTGATACTAGTTAATAGAGATACTGAAAAGGGTAATATGAGAAAAAAACTTGGGCGTATCAAATGACTTCATCATGCAGCACCTTTGTGTTGTCATGTTTTCCTCTTCTGACCCTGGATCATCATCACCATTATCTAATCCTGCACCTCTTTCTTGTTTATGTTTTGTTTTTTGACACAATGTCTCATAGTGGTGCCCAGGTAGGCTTTGAACTCAGGACCCTCCTGCCTCATCTCCTCAAATTCTCAGATTATAGGCATGTGTCATCACACAAGACATCAGGTAATTCTTTTCACAATGAAGTTTGTTGATAGACTAC
>NW_008350332.1:110698-151115 GCF_000622305.1 Nannospalax galili
TCTACATTTAAGCTTAATTGTTTCACACATTATTATAAGAGGTCAATATATAATATACAGTCACTGTGACTCCTATAGCTGATTCAAAATAGTTTATTGTAAATTTGGTGCCCCTCAGTGGAACATAGACAAAATTTAAGATAAAATGTACATATATATTTCATCAGTATCTTAATTTAGTCTTGGAAAATGTCAGGCCTGGTTAAAGGATGATGTTATATCCCTCACCCTCCACCCCCCTGCTATGCATTGTCTAAAAACACCCTGGATTTCAGGGTGTGACTGAGAATGCACATACAGTGTATAATTTTGTGCTCCCTGTAGCATTTCTTTCACAGCTTGATATTTTGACAACCTCTGTTTAAGCATCTAATGATGGTGCTCTCCCCTTCCCAGTGCTAAGAGCTCTCTCCACTGCAGGAGATCCCTAAGACAGAGTCAAGTTAGTTCGATAATCTTGTTACGCTTCTCATGAAGCCGCACTGAAACTGAGAAAGAGATTTTATATGAGATAATAAACTGAGGCTTTTGACTCAGTGCCTGGCACCAAAAGCATTATCTAGATCATAAAATAATTGTTGACCATGGTCTCTACGGCCATGAGGATTACAAGATAATGTATTTAATATATGTGAAGAAGGCATTACTGTTACTCAACAGGATCATTAAGGAACTTTCTACTTTAGGCATAAGAGACAGAACTCAACAAAACACTGATATCAACAACTTTTGCTTTATTGAGAATAAGCAGAACTATTTCTTAAGAGCATAAAAAATTAAAATTAGCCAGGCATGGTGATGCATGCCTTTAATCCCAGTACTTGGGAGGTAGAGGCGGGCAGATCTCTGAGATGGAGACCAGCTTGGTCTACATAGCAAGTTCTAGGCCATCTGGGGCTACAGAAGATCCTATCTCAAAAAAAAATTTAAAATTATTTTAGAAAATGAAATATTCAAGAAAAAAATCTATAAAAGTAGTGAGCTCTGGTTAATGAATTTGTTTCTTTGGGGAGTGCCAATTAACCAGGATGGAAACTCTTTATAGGAACTGTGTGCTAGGATGAACACATTAGTAAACGGGTGAGGTAGTGTGGAACACTGTTGGAGAAGGATGGTAACAGGCGTGGGAAGGCTTTGTGCCAGTTCACTAACTTATTTGCAAGCTTAAAACTATTTTAAATGAAGAAATTAAATATTCTTGCACAGAAGATGTGTCAACTGAAATGAGAAAATTAGCTAGAAGTCCTCAGTTTTAGATATGGACTTAAAAAGAGCTCTGGTTTTAGCAAAAACATGTTGGTTTTCACAGCTTACCCACTGCCCTGCAAAGCGATGCTAACTATTCAGAGCGAAAGGAAAACATTGGGCTTTCTACCCACTGCAAGGAGCAAGTGCGGGGGGGCTGAGGGTGCGCTGTGACAATGAGGTACGTACAAGCAAGATGAACAAGGTGCCAAGCAGCACCTTGAAACCAGGCAACGTTTGTGTCCCTGGCAAGAGAGGGTGTTCAGAGAGTAGTCCAAGGCAGAGGAGAAGGGTTAGACAGAGGGCAGAAAGGTAGAAGCAAAAGGGGAAGGTGCTGGGTTCAAGCTCTGGGTGTGACTTAGGAGCTGGGCCACAGACTCTCCTTGCAGCTGGCGTGTTTAGAGATTTTATCACCAATATGGAGAACACTGGATTCACATAGGATGAAGAGACAAAATTTCAGAGAGCCTAAGGAGTGCTTTCATATACTTGTTGAAAAGTTTGGAAGGTACTAACTCAATAGTAACAGTCTTAGAAACAAGAAACGAACCTGGGAGGTCCTGTGGGTTCCTTCCAAGACTCCAGTGCTTACACAGAAGCAGATTTCCATCCCTACTGATGTCTGAAGTGCTTCAGAGCACCTCAATCACCATTCTCCTTTCTCAGGCTGCAAGTGGGGTAGGAAGTGTTTGGACCATTCCAACCTGCCGAGGGGTTCCGGGGGAATGGATCTCCATCATCTCTGACCCAAAATTCACAGTATGGACCTCAGCAGAGTGGAATCAAGAAGGCAGTGGTACACATCAGGGCCCATGAGAGGTGGAGGGGATCTCATCTGTGCAGGAAACCACAGGCATGGCGATGTAACAGAACATTACCAAAAAGGAGCTGGAGCCAGATATGTTGGGCACTTGAATAAGCCATGTATGTGAGAGAAGTTCATGGGCAAATGAGAGGCACCCGTGTGGATGGATATATTCCCAGAAAAGGCCTGGGAAGACCTTCAGCTTTCACAGCAGGCTGATGCTGAAACGCAGGGACCCGACAGTGCGTTAGGGTGTTTCACATCAGGATGGGAAGACCTGGGGAGGTGACTGCTTTCACACATGTCCAGTTGTTTTGGGTTGGGTATTTGGTTTGGTCTGGTTTTTACAGTGTGTGTGTGTGTGTGTGTGTGTGTGTGTGTGTGTGTGTGTAGTTGTATGGGTGTTTATTTACATGTACATGTGTGGACATGAATGTAAAGACCAGAAAGGAATCTCAGGTATCATTTCTCAGGCTCTATCCACCTTGAGTTCCAAGGATCTCTCTGTCTCTGCCTGCCCAGGCCTGGGATTATAGGCACATGCCACCACACCTAGCTTTTTTATGAGTTCTGGGGATCGAATACAAGGCAGGCATTTTACCAACTGAGCGAAATCTACCCAGCTCCAAATGCTCAATTTTCAAATGAGGACTACAAGGCATACAAACAAAGGCAAGGGGAACGTTCCACTCAGAGGAATGAAATGAATCCCGAGAAATCCAAAAAATGGTCTCTTCTGCTGTTACTGGTCATTCTGAATGTTGGGATTCCCCATGGGGTCAAAAGACCTCAGTATATAAGGGGAAGACAGGGAGCAGAAATCAGCTATCAGCAGGACTGTTCTCAGCTGTGTGTGAATTTTATAAATGCAGAGATATAAAGCATTAACGAAGCTGGAGAGATAGCTCAGTGGTTAAGAGCACTGGCTGCTCTTGAGGAGGACCAGGGCTCAATTCCCAGTACCCATATAGTGGCTAACAACTGTCCATAGCTCCGGTTCCTGGGAATCTGACACCCTCTTCTGCCCTCCGTGGGCATTGCATGACACATGTGCACTTATAGACATGCAGGCAGTACAGTCATACATATAAGATAAAAAATAAAATATTTTTTAAAACCTGAGAAACTCACAAATTAAACAACAAACTGATAAATCAATGAAGAATCATAATATAAAATAGAGATGAATCAAAACAAAAAATTACTAAATTTCAGGGTACATAGTGAAATTCAGGGTAGCCGGCAAAAGTAGTGTGGTAAAGGAGAAATTTTGGCTGTGGGTACCAGACACCATATCAGCAACCTAGCTTTCATCTGAGGTAGCTTGAGAAACAAGGACAACTAGAAAGCTAGAAAGGGCTGGGTTGTAAAGATGAGAGCAGAGTTTGGGGTTCATTTGTTTTATTGTGGCAATAGCAGAATAAGGAGAGAGACTACAGGACCCTTTCAGTTGGTATAGGAGAAGAATTCACAACAAAATCAACATCTTTTTATGAAAAACAAAAACAAAAAGCCACTTAGCAAACCAGGACTAGAAGGAAAGCACTCACGGTACAAAGTCATACGTGAGAAGCCCAGGGTGAACATGTTCAGTGGCAGGAAAATAATAGCCGTTCTCTAGTATCAAGGAAAGAGAGGGGCAGCCCCTCTGAGCACCTCTCAGCACAGCTCTCAGAGTCCCAGCCCCAGGAATCCAGAATAAAGAAAGGCCTTCAGGATGCAACAATAAATGCATAAAAGAAATTCCACACGTTGGCTGTGTTGGATAGCTTTAGTGTCAACTTGACACCCCTGGGTTGAGGGAGCCTCCATTGGACTGGCCTGTGGCCATGACTGTGGGGCACCTTCTTGATTGTTGAGTGATGAGGGAGGGCTCAGCCCACTGTGGGTGGTGCCACCCCTGGGCAGGTGAGCCTGTGTTGCATAAGAAAGTAAGCTGAGCAGGGACCAGGGGAGCAAGCCAGTAAGCAGCGGTCCTCCATGGCCTGTGCTCTAGCTCCTGTCTCCAAGTTCTTGCCCTGAGTTCCTACCTTGGGCTCCCTGATGAACTGTGACCCAGGAGATGTAAGATAAATAAATGCTTTCCTCCTCAAGTTCGTATTGGTCAGAGTGTTTTGTCACAGCAATGGAGAAACAAGCCAGGACATTGGCCTTGAACAAAATTTAAAATGTTTATACATGAAAGAAGACTGTCAACACAATGATGACACAACCCACAGAAAGGGAGTAAATATCCATGGGTCATATATTTGATAGGGCATAAATATTTAGAATGCAAAGAGTGGCAAAAACAGTCTGATTAAAAAGTTGGCAATGGGGGGACGGGGGGCTGGAGAGATGGCTCAGAAGTTAAGAGCACTGGCTGCTCTTACAGAGGACTGGAGTTCGATTCCCAGCATCCACATGGTGGCTAACAAACAGCTATAACTCCATTTGTGGGATCTGACACCCTCTTCTGACCTCTGCAGGCATTGCATGACATGGGGGCACTTATACATATGCAGGCACTACATACACACACACACACACACACACACACACACACACACAAACACACAAACAGTCATACACATAAAATAATTTTAAGTAGAAAATGGACTTTAATTGATGTTCCAAAGAAGAGATCTGTAAATGTCAAATAAGTACAAGAAAATATGCTAAATATTACTAATCATTACAGAAATGCACACCAAAGCCATAGTGAGATGTCATGGGGGAGAAAGGAAAAGAGGGAAAGAGAAGGAAACAAGGAAGGAAGGAGGGAAGGAAGGAGGGAGGGAAGAGGAAGGCAGGGAGGAGAGAAGGAAGAAATGAAAGAGGAAGGAGGTAGGAAAGGAAGGAAGGGGAGAGAGAGAAGGAGCTATGGAGGGAGGGAAGGAGGAAGGGAGAGGAAGAGGGGAGGAAATGAAGGAAGGAGGGAGGGAGGGAAGGGGCAATATGGTGGTACATGCTTTTAATCCTAGCACTTAGGAGGCTGAGGGAGGTTCTTGAGTTCAAGGCTAGCCTGAGCTACACAGCGCCTTTCATTAGCTAGTTAATGTTGGATAGGATCTGGGGAAACTGGGTTCCTTGTGAATGGTAATGTGAATTACCATATGATCCGGCTTTCACTTCCCTAACCTAGATCAGATATTTCTAACACCATCACGGTAGCAAAGAGGTCAAACTGCCTGAGTGTGGACTGACAATAAATAAAATGTGATGTATGCAGATATGGCATCTTAAGAAGGAAGGAAATCTGGCCTGTGCTCCTGCCTGAACCTTCCTTGGGAACACGACTTCAGATGGAATAAGGGATAAGCAGGTCATGAAAGAGTAAGTACTCTGTGAATCTGTATGAAGTACCTGGTCACATTCAGAGACACAAAGTGCAATGGCACTTGCTGCTGTCTGGGGAAGGAGGTAGAGGGCGTTTTCCTGGATATGTAACATTTCACTATGGGAAATTCCCAATAGTCCTGGAGAGGGGAAAAGGCGATGGCCACAGAGCACAGTGGGCAAGGCGGGCTTCGGGGTCAGCACAGTAACAATTATTTTTTATTGTCTTCAAAGATATTTAGTATTTACTGAGACAGATGAAAATTTTCAGCAGGATACATTTTGAAATGTTTGTGGAACCAAGGCTAGGTGTGCTCAGAGCAGAGTGTTCATTCTGCAGACCTGAGAGAGCAAGGCCAGATGCTGTTAACCAGAACACACTTTCATATCTGGCCAAAATTTAGGAACTAATAGGGACTGAAGAGATGACTCAGTGGTTAAGAGCACCGGCTCTTACAGAAGACCTAGGTTCAATTCCCAGCACCCACATGATGGCTAACAACCATCAGTAACTCCAGTTCTAGGGGACCTAATGCCCTCTTCTGACCTTGGAGAGTTTTGCACGACATGGTTGCACTTACACACATGCAGGCAACACACTCATACATAAAATAAAAATAATTTTTTT
This sequence comes from Nannospalax galili, assembly GCF_000622305.1. NCBI lineage: Eukaryota > Metazoa > Chordata > Mammalia > Rodentia > Spalacidae > Nannospalax > Nannospalax galili. Next base: position 116,695 of record NW_008350332.1, read on the forward strand.
TTAAATTTAAGAACTTGTTCTCTTAGATTTCACTATACATAAAAGTCCAAAGCAACAGCATAATAAATTACTAGTGAAACCCAGAGCCATCACTAGACTTGCTGCCTGTATTGTTTAATATTAAAATTTCATATCTGCCTCTCCAGTGCTGGGATTAAAGGTGTGGGCCTCCACTCCCCAGCACTGGGGAGGTAGGTGGATCTCTGTGAGATGGGAGGCCAGCCTGGTCAACATAACAAATTCCAGACCAGCTGGGGCTACAGGGAGACTGAAAAAAAAAATGGGGCTGGAGAGATGACTCAGCTATTAAAAACACTGACTGCTCTTGTAGAGGACCTGAGTTTGATTTCCAGCACCCACATGGTGGCTAACAACCATCCATAATTCCAGTTCCAGAGGAGCTGACACTCTCTTCTGACCTCCATGAGCATTGCAGGGGATCTGACACTCTCTTCTGACCTCTGTGGGCACTGTACAACATGGGTGCACTTATGTACATGCAAACAATACACTCATACACATAAAAAATAAAATATTTTTTAAAAACAAAAATAAATATTTCATAGAGGGGCTGAAGAGATGGCTCAGTGGTTAAGCGCACTGCTGCTCTTACAGAGAGAGGACCCAGCTTTGGTTCCCAGCACCCACATAGTGGCTAACAACCATCCATAACTCCAGTTCCAGGAGATCTGATGCCTTCTTCTGGCCTCCACAGGCATTGCATGTACATGGTGCATTTACACACATAGAGGCAAAACACTCACATACATAAAATAAAAATAAACCCCTTCCTTTTTTAGTTCACAGAAAACAGATCTGAATGGTAGGTATTCCCTGTACTCAGAATGATAAAGCTCAATTGTGAAATCTTTCCCTCAAAGAGACTATCAATGGGTAAAGCTGACCTTGCACTTCAGAACTGCAGGACACACACAGAAGTGAATTACCTGGCTGGGAGCGAGACATCATGACCATGAGATTATTCAAGGCCAGGCCCCTCTCGTGTTTAGTTTTTCACTCCCAGAGTCATCAATATCTCCTGCCTTCCTGCTTCTCCTGTTAGTTTAATAATCCTGCATCAATTCATTTGAACTTGCAATAGCCTTGCACGACAGTTCTCACTTCCTCATGGATATTCACCATCTAGCTTCCTAATTTTTCTGAATCATATGACAGTAAAGTATAATTTGTTACTTCCGATTTCCTTCTTGTAATCATGACCATATGTCTAAGCAAGAATTCTTCTTTATATACATCTTTATCCAAATACATTTGAGCCATTTAGGCCCTGTATTCTGTCGTGATCATGCCATGTCAGAACATAGATGAACATATTTATGTCTTTCTACAGTGTCAAATTTTATTGAATAACAAATTCACAAGCTGTGGAGGTTTCAGTGGCAGCAATTTGATGGCCTACCACTTGGCTTGATGTCCCTAACTGAGGAAAGCACACAGGTCTTTTTTGTTTTGTTTTACTGAACTTTTGCGATTTTCATACATTATTTGATAGCATTTAGATTACCTCTCCTACCAGCACAATCCCTTTATTGTCCCCCATTTAACATAATCTAATATATATATACCATCCATCCATGTATCTATATGTATATATATATATATATATATATATATATATATATATGGTGTATAAAGTCTGTGTTCCCAAATGTCCTTCAGTGTCAGTCCATCCACTGGAGCCTGGTAACCAAGCCTCTCTCCCTCCCAGCAGCCATTGGCTACCAAAATTTCCTTAGGTTGGGTTGGAATTTCTTACCCACTTCACCATGTTTATGCTGGGATTTTGTCTGGTTTGAGCTTACATGGGACTTGTGCATGCTGTCACTATTGCTCTGAGTTCATATGAGAAATTGACTAGCTGTCTGTAAAACAGTTTCTTTGTGGTTATTCACCACCACTGGCTCTTACAATCTTTCCATCCCCTTTCACAATGTTCCCTGAGCCTTGGGAGACAGAAATTTAATACAGGTGTCCTCTTCAGGGATAAGCACTCTGTGGCCTCTTGTTCTCTGCACATTGGCCAGTTGTGGGTTTCACACCCATCCTTTTATTCCAGTCATAAATGCTAATATTAATTCTAAGATCACACATTACATATCACACAGTAAATGGAGATACACAGATAAATAGGTATGTGTGTAGGTTATAGAACAGCTACAAAGGGTTAAAGAGGCAAAGAGGTCTCAGAGGCCAAAGCTGGAAGAAAGGTAGTCTGTGGGGGTGAGACAGTCAACCAGCTGGGGGTCTCTGGAAATGCAGGTCACTGGCTAGGGCAGAGCTGAAGAATGGAGTTCAGCTACAGAGGCAAAAGTACAGGACCTGGCCTGGCCCAGACAGTCAAAAAGCTGAATGACAGGTCTAAATAGGCAAACAGGAAGACCAACAGATGACAATTCATGTAGGTCCTGTCAACAGCACATGAAGCTAACCTACAGTGCCTGTGTCCATCAGAAGTTCTGTCAGTCACTATTACAGAGAGGTCTCCAGTTTCTTCTTCTCAACCCCAGCAGCAGATTCAGAGAAAACTTCAGATGGGCACAGTACTAGATCAGGCAGTCAGGAGTTTAACTGAAGCACTCAAGGAAGCAAGAACAGACTCCAGAAAAAGAAAGCCAAGTCAAGGGCTGGGCATGGTGGCTCACACCTTTAATCCCAGCACTTGGTAGGCAGAGGCAGGTGGATCTCTGTGAGCCAGCCTGGTCTACAGAGTGAGTTCCAGGCCAGCTGGGACTATAGGGAGACCCTGTCTCAAAAAGACCAAAAAAAAAGAGCCAAGTCAGTTAAGTAGCAACAGCACCAGTCTGGGAGGGTGTGGGGCTTATATCTCTTCTCTCTGTTCTCCCTGTGCCTTCCCCAGGGTAGACAGTCCTAGGAAAGGAACATGTAACTCTCAGGAGCCTCTTTTACTTAGAATTCCGTATGTTACAATTATAAATGGAAGAATATGTGTAGGGGCATAAAGTTAAAACGTTTACTAGGGCAAAGGATAGCGGCACTTTTCCCTAGCAAGGAGATCCTGAAGCTAGAGAGACCACTGCTACCTGCTTTACATTTTGATTTTGGACCCTGAGATGATTTATCTGGAGTCGATTCCAGTCTGTCTTTATATCTTGACCACCAACTAATCTCTTACCTAATAAGGGAATAGGTCGATGCGGGGGAGGGGCATCAACATCAACAAGGGGTGCTGGTGTTCACCCCCTTTTTGAGGCCCAGGCAAAAAGAGTTAAACCCTTCCCTTGGTCTGATGAATTGGATAACTTCTTGGGTCTGGTTTTCTGATATATTTTAATATGCCATGTGGCATTACAGTCCCAATTCACCCCAAGAATAAGTGATTTATCAGTCTGTGCTCCATGGGTGGTGCTGGACAGGTGGTAGCATTTACATGTCCACCCAGGATCACAGCCACCAAAGTGAAGTCAAAAGCTACTTGTACAATGGAGTCTCTCGGGACAGGGCATAGTCTCAAAAACCACGGTCTTCCGCAATATGGAAACTTAGAGCGGGCCACAGCCTGATCTCAACACTGTTAGGTTTTAGAGAGGGAGAAGGGAGAGTCAAGAAAGACACTGTGAGAAATTCAATCTTTTCTTTCAAAAACATCTGCAAACTGTATGTTGTCTTTGTTTTCAGTACCCTTGGTATATGACTAATTACCTGATGTTGTTTCTTAACATGTCAGCTGTAACTGTAGCATTCATTTCCCGGCTCTCCTTTGTAGCTACATCGTGGGAAAGCTTCAGTCTTGTCATCCACAAACCTCCTTCCTTCTTTTGTGACTTTTAGACTGTGGCTACATGCCAAAGCCCCACACTCCCAAAAGTCAAGAAATATTTTTACTAAGGTGCCTCCTTCCTCTTTTCCAACTAACCAGTCCATTTTAGGTTGTGCAGCTGAACCTTGACCTATGATAAGGAATATCCAAGCTATTAAGGCAGGGATGAAGGGAAAGGCCATCTTAACAATGTGTGCTTGTTCCTCTGTTCTTGTGAGATTTGTACCCTTCTGATCAGAAGTAAAGTTTGCCTCACAGACAGGTTTTCAATTGGCGTTGAGTCTTCTTTGTGGACCAGAATTTATTTCTAACAGCACTGAGTCAAATCATGTTGCGGAACAATTTCCTCCAAGATAAAGCATTCCATCTTGGAGCAGAAGCTCATTAAGACACAAGAGGTAAACAAGTCAAAGGCTTCAGGAAGTTCCTGAAATGGACAAGATTCTCCAGGCCTTCCTCTCCAATAGTATGTAAATAGTAAGGGCTGCTGAGACTCTCCAGCTAGCCAGGCTGCTGAGAAGCAGCCAAGACCAGCTGAACTGCCTGGAAGAGGTTCAGGCCAATGGAGCTGCCAGAAAAGACACTCCACCCTTTCCAGGTGCATGCAAGCTGTGCACAGCACTCTAGATCTCCTGCTTGCATGAGCTGGACGTGCATGCTGATGGGGGCTTTTGATGATGCAGCTGTCTAGAGTCACTTCTGCTCCTTTAAGTAACCCCTCACCCAGATTCCTGTAAGCCCCAATAAAACACCTTGATTCACCAAGCTGTACTGCAGCAGTTATCCTTATGTTGACTGGTCTGTTGCTGGCTCCACACCTGGAATAGTGCCATCTCAGGCGAGAGTGCTAACTCTGGCAACAGCCAGTATGGGAAACTGAGGGAGAGCAGGACAAAGCAGGGTGGGTACTCTTCAAGGTTTCTCAGGGAAGGGGAGGTCTCACACTACAGGGAAGCAGATTCAAGATGTGACCTGTGCTGTGTGAATGTGGTTGTTTATGGTCAATTTGACACAGTGACTGAGAAATAGCAGGGGGCACATGTGACTATGTGACAGGGGTCACTCTTTCTCTGGAAGAGTAGTGGGTTAATGTGTGAGGGTAGTCAGGCTGCCTCCAACCCTGGATAGTAGGGGTTTTGCTGAGACTGGGTGGATTCCTGCCCTGTCCTGTAAGGACCCCAGATAGCTAAAGTAACTTCATTTTGTATAAAGCAGCCATTTCAAATGCTAGAAAAATGGCCAGCTTCAAGGTCAAGCACCTGAACTTAGTTGCTTCCCCTTAGAAGAGTGCTTTCTTTGGAGTAGCTAACCTTGGTCACCTTCCTAGCCAAGAGGCCTAAATAACAATAGTAATCAGAAAGTTCCTCACTGCCAAGGTCTCTATACATCTGTGAAGAGAACTAACAAAGCTTGTTTTGGCTTCTGTAGTTTGCTTATCTGCTAACTTGGGCTGTCCTGATCCTACTCAGGACCACCTGGCATTACTCATGTGTGATGAAATTCTCATAGTATTTGTAGGTTTTGCCTTTATAAGTTAGTTTCACCCTCTCCTCAGGGCCGTGGGTCCTGACTATGGGACCACAGAAGGCTATAGCCCTAACAAATCTGACCAATTAAAATATGAATTGGGTCTGACGGTCTTTTTCGTCTTAACAGTCCCAGCACTCTGCTTAGGGCCTGGTTACCAGGATGGGCTGAGTTCTGTAACAAGCACCTTCCAAAGAAGCATTGGATTGTTTTATTGATTTGCATACTAGGTACTTGTCTCTGGTTGGCTGTATATATTTCATGTTTTCTCTCCCACTTGTTAACTATGTCTCTCTTGTCTTTTTAATTAGAAATTTTCTTTTGGGGGCTGAGGGCAAAGCTCAGTGGCAGAGCTACATGCCTAGTACTCATGAAGCCCAAGGTTCCATCCCCAAAGCAAAAATAAAAAACCTTTAACTTTGATACAATCATGTTCACCAATTTTCCTATTTATGCTTTGAGGTCAGGGGCCTTCGTAAAAGGCACAAATATCTTTTATTAACTTTAGACTTTTGCCTTTTTAAAAATTATGTGTATGAGTATATTGCCTTGCTGGAAGAAGTATGTTCATGGGGACAGACTCTTGAGAATTCACAGCTTTGTTCCACTTAAAAAGTTTTTCTCTCCCCATCTCTATCTCAAATTATATAAGCTCCAGCATCTAACATAGTCTAAGATGGCTTAATAAGAGTTAATTCTGCTTAATATAAGAATGAAACAGCTCCCAACTCAGTGGAACATGAACGGAGGTCTGTGTTTTTAACCCCTCCACTTGCCCAAAAGAATCATTTCAGCTTAAGTAGAATAAACTTATTTTTCAATTTCTTTACCACATAAAAGTTGCATGAGCCCAAACTAACAAAATATCATAAATATAGAAACAAGAACACACAAGTATTTTAGGCCTTTTATTTTAATAAATAACTTCAGTAAATAGCGTTGTAAAAAGTGAACTGTCAAAATTAAAAGGCACTTAAAACAAGATTGTGACTAGTGAGACAGAGCGAGCACAGGCGCACGGAGACGATGCACAGTGGTTGAGGTGCTGCTGGGGGAGCACTGCCCAGGCACTGCTGAGGGAGCACTACTCAGGAGCTGTAGGCACACAGCCACAGGACAGCTCATGACGACTTTGAGTGTTTGTGAAAAAGGCAAATGTACAACCAAAATGTTAAAGAAAAAGTATTGATAAAAAGTCTTACCCACAAATTGCAAACACACATTAAAGGATTAGAGGAGGCAATAAAGAGCACCAGGAAGTAAACAAAAATAAAGTAAAACAAACTCAACTCAAAAGGTCCGCATTTAGCAAAGGCTATGAAAATTATGGCCTTTGTGTGAATAGTGCTAAATCGGGAGTCTTTATCCAAGCCTGGATCTATGAAGAGAAGGCAGAGAAGTTACCAAAGTGAAGTAACTCTCACGATGGCACACAGGTTTAAAGCTAAATTTTTCCTTCCTAACTCAATGAATTTTCTCACGGCCTTTGTAAACCAACTGTGTCAAAATTATTTTAATTGGAAACTGTCAACATGCCTGTCTTTCAGATATGTCATCAGTCATACCCAGTGGGCAGATAGCAAGATCACAGGTTTAAACAACCCTTGCCCAGCCAGCAGGACTGTACTCTCTGCATAAGAGCTAAGAATCGGTCGTAATGCATTCTCCTCAAGCCACTGCTTCAGCCCTCGCCCGGAGATCGCCCTGGCATTGTCGCTGGATGTGATGCATAAGAGTTAGATTCCGATGGTCCAGAAGGAAAGGTCAAAAAGGCACACTGTGACCTCAGCTGACAAGGATAAAAATCCTGTCTCAAGTCTTCTGTCAGTCCCTGGCATGGATTAGAACATTATCTTCAAAATAATAAAAAATAAAAAATTATACATATTGTACATTTTCAAACCCTGCAGGTGAACAAACCCGTGGCCACAGAGCCCGGAAGCTACCCTACTGTGACTAAGACAATGCTGCAGTGCAGTGAGCTCGGTGTTGAGAGAGCTGCCCACAGGACTCATTTTCCCTCATACTTCGGATTGACCACAGTTGTCACGGCACTCTTGTAAATAGGATTTTCACCCTAAAAAAGAAAAATTACCAGTTACTGTCTAAAATCACAGTGGTTAAAAACAAGATTAAAAGCTGTGACTGTTTCAATAAGTCCCTTCCAATGTCCAGATCTCACAGTGTGAGGAAGACAGAGAGGAAAACAAGCTTTGCTCAGACTGCAGGCCATCCTCCCTGGAGGGCTGCCTCAGGAAGGGCCTCCACAGCAGGGCCTGCACTGCCACCCTCATGAGGCATTTCTGAAGGCTTGGCTCAAGGAAGCACTGACCACCTGACTCACAGGCCCCAGTGCATAGGGGTGTTTGATAAAGAAAAGAGATGGCTGGCATGGTCCCCATTGAAGGAGCTGTGCTCCTAGGCTGTTCTTTAGAAGTGACTGATTTGGAGTTCCAGGTATGCTGCTGTCACCCACGGAAGGTGCTTAGAAGCCTAAAGGTGCTATTTTATCGCAGCTCCACCCTTTAGTAAGGAGTGCTGTGAGTGCAGCAAAAGACTCCAAGCCACAAACATCTTTCAAGATCCCAAAATATACATGGTGCTTTAAAAGCAGAAAAGTAACATACAGTTACTATAATGCAATCACAACTCTGTACGTGACAAGGTTACAGTATGATGGATGAAGACATGAAATGAGGCACTGACCGTCCCAAACAGAATTCTATATGTAACATAGGAACAGAAACTAGAAAAAAAAAGGGATTTAGCCTGAGAAGCTCCAGGAGGACACTTCCATAGTGAAACTGTTAACAAATAAATGATTGAAGAGCAAATAGGAATATATACAAAGTCAAGGTGTACGAAACAGAGACAAGAAGCAAAGGCAGTGCTGGCCTATCCCCCAGGGCCAGGCCACCAGCTTGAAGGGCATCAGCAGGTGTGCAAAATTAGAATAGGACTACACACCTGGATCCCTGATGGCTAATCTCAACTGTCAACTTGATGAGATCTAGAATCACCTGGGAGGTAGGCCTCTGAGCATGTCTACGGGGGATTACCTTGACTGGGTGAATTGAGATAGGAAGACCGCCCACTGTGGGCGGCACCATTCCCTGAGCAACAATATAAAAATGAGAAATTGAGCTAAGTACCAGCACTCACTGCTCTCTGCGTCCTAACTCAGATGCAGTGTGACCAGTTCCCCGAGATCCTGCTGGGATGACTTCACCATAACAGACTATAACTTCAAGCTAAGCCAGAGTTAAACCCTTTCTCTCTGGAGTGCTTCTATCAGAGTATTTAATCACAGCTGCAGGAAAAGTAACTAATTCAGGATTACTCAAGCAAATATCCTATAATGTCAACAAAATTGTTCAGAATCTTGAATTTTCAACTCCCTGGCCAACTGGAGCTAATATATTATTACACAGACTTTACAGTTGGGAATCCAGGCCCCAGCGCTGCCTCTTAGAAAGTCAGTTTCCATCTCCTATCTAGGATACTAGGATTGTCCATGCTTTCAAATACGCTGGGCTTTGTCTTTAATGCACTGAACAAATCTAATAGTACTTAAGAATTATAAGGGACCAACAAAACTGAAAGCAAAATATAAGAAAAGCTCAATATTACCAGGGAGTCTATAGAAAAACTTACCTTGGAGAAGTTTGCTTTGCCACAGACACAAACATTTACTTTTATTATTTCAAAGTCCAATCAGACAAAAGTTTAACATGCAAGGTTAGAGGTAAAATTACTCACTAGGTGTACTGAACATCAATTTAAATGGAGGTAAACTAAAGTAATTCAGATTAGTCTCACCACTCTAGGTGCAGCCCCACCTGCAGGAAGCCAGAAATGGTTCGCATCTGCAGAGCAGGACGAAGTCTATCCTCTTTGCCTACTCTCAACCACCCTACAGTGGTGGCCACAGAACTGCTTCTGTATTACAATATGTGAATTGTGCAATGCAGACTGGGAAATTTGGAGTCCACATTTAAATTTGTGTAACAGGAGAGGACAGACTTTGCCATAGCCTGTTAATTTTTTTCAATGTTTCAACATAGCTGTCTTATATGCTCAAATAATTACAGTATCTGCTAATGGTGTAACTAATTTGCAGGAAGCCTTGGTCTCATATCACACATGTGTTTTACAAGCTATAAATGGTTCTGATTTATTTATGCTCTTCTATTTTATTTATTTATTTATTTATTTATATATATGTTTTATATATGTGCATATATATAATATATATATATGTATGTGTGTGTATGAGTGTTTGCCTGCATGTATGTAAGTACACCCATGTCATGCAATGCCCAAAGAGGACAGAGAGGGTGTCAGATACCCTGGAACTTGGGAGTTTTTATGGACGGTTGTTAACTGCCATGTGAGTGCTGGGACCTGAACCTGGGTCTTCTGTAAGAAACAACCAGTGCTCTTAACCTCTGAGCCATCTTTCCAGCCCCCAATTCTATAATTTTTATTGAGAAAACATTTCTTATGATAACCTATAGTCACAAATTTTCCTAGCTTTCACTAAAACACAAATTTTTAACAAACATTTGCTTATTGAATTGTATGAAATGCTTATTTTGGCTGATGATGGAACACTGCAGCTAAAAATTAAATCAAGAATATAAATATTAAGTACAAATAATAATTATTATTTGTTCCAAAGTGCCATTAAATGTATAGGAAAGATAAATATTTCACCTCAGTAAAGTAGTGGGAGTTTCTGTTATGAGAAATAACTATATGAAATTGTTAGTATCTGACTGCTTCCAACCTACAAAGAAAACTTAAATTAAAAAAAAAAAATCCCAGTAAATGCCAGGCGTGGTGGCACATGCCTGTAATTCCAGTACCCGGGAGGCAGAGACAGGTGGATCTCTGTGAGTTCCAGGCCAGCTGGGGCTACAGGGAGATCCTGTCTCAAAAAGACCAAAAAACCAAAACCAATAAACAAATCCCAGTATTTTGTTTTCCTATAAAAACTGCTTTCTGTAAAGCATCAGGTGAAAGAACACATCAAGTTTGAAGCACATAAAAATGTATCAGCTGTCCCTAGACAAACCCAACAAGATTTTTCTACCAACAAACTAAAACCTTAAATAAAATCTTAGCAGTAAAAAAGATCTGGTAAGCCATGACTTCTAGTATTATTGGTACTTCCTGTGTCCCTTAAAAGTACTCAACATTCCCACAGTTGGGGCTTTCAGTCAGTCCATTTACACCATACCAGGCAAGGACTGTACCACTAAGTTACATCCTCCATCCCTTTGTTCCTCAAGTCCTTTGTAAATTCATTCCCAACAGAGTGATCGTGGCCACAGAATTCTTTACAAAGTGATGCTCCCATTATGATTATGCCCACACAGCAGTATTACCTCAAGTCACAACACACTGTCAAAATGGACAACTCTGTGTACAGTGTTCCATTCTTCCTAAGCTGGTAGGTCTCCCAAAGAGTGGGACTGCTAATCTGCTACCCAGTACAGAGGAGAGGACAGGACCCTGGGCCCTGGAGTCCAACTGCCTAGGCTTGACTCTCACTTCTCCCACTAACTGGCTGTGTGAGCATGGCTTCTCTACCTCAGTCTTCTCAAGTGATATAAGTATAAAGACAGTTCCTATTAGTCAAATGACTAACAATATAAAGTACTGAGAACCATGCTTGAAGCATAGGAGGATCATGTGGTATTAGCAATTACCATCAACAGCTTCTCTACAGAATTTGGCAAAGTGAAGGAGCTAAGAGCTGAATCCTCCCAGGCTCTAGCCAATCCACTGGGGAAAGAATTTGGTGCCAAGAATAATAGCCTTAAAAATGTTTACATGCTTGATTTAGCTTACAAACACATTAATATACGATAGAAAATTCAGATATGAGCAATTTGAACCTATTTAAGGGATAATTCTGTCTACTACTGATAGGTACCAAAGTTACCCAGGCTTGGTAAGTAGGATAAACAAGCTTTGCCCCAACTGAAAATTTTCAACTGAGGTTTTATTTTAAACTCTAGTAATATTTTATTCAAAGTTCTTGCTATAGCTGAGCATGGTGGCACACGCCTTTAATCCCAGCACTCAAGAAGCAGAAGCAGGTGGATCTCTGTGAGCTCGAGGTTTGCCTGGTCTACAAAGCAAGTTCCAGGGTAGCCAGGGCTACATAGCGAGACCCTGCTCAAGCAAAATAAACAATAAAAAGTCCCTGTCACATTAAAATTTTTTTCTATTTCAGACTTGAAAGAACCATTAACAATAAGAAATGCATACATCTTCTGGTTAAGTGAAATTTCAACCTATAATCAAGAACTAAAAAGTCTCAAAATCTTTCTATATGAATAACTTGAAATAGTAATTGTGAACAACACAAGCATTTATACTATGGCCATTTACTTAGTTTCTACTATTTCGGCTTCATAATTTCACTACTCCACCCTGGAGGTAATTCATTACATAACATCACCTCCCGTACAGGATTCAGTAGACTGTGGTTCACATGCTACACACAGCCACCCTATGTGACAGTTAACACCCTTCCTGCTGAGGACATGAAAACTAGGGTCTCAGAGAGGTGATGCAGTGCCGACTGTTCTACCCACTAAGGTGAGGCGCTCTGACTAGGTCTACCTGGCTGCAAAGTGCTCGCTTCTCCCCCCACACAGCTGCTGCGTCTATCCTTTATCATTTTCTGTAGTGTTTCTAAGCACAAGGTTAACACACAAGAGAAGCCACAAGAGAGCCATATAAATAAAGCCAGACTAAAAACAGCAGTAGTGAGAGATACACATGGTGCAGTGAAAAAAGAAAGCTCACATGCAAAGACATAAAGTGAAACGAAATACGAACGGCAATTCAGAGACCAGCTTTACGTCCATAGTTTGGGTTCTTGAAATTATTAATAGGACTCTTGTAAATCGGATTTTCTTGCTAAAGTAAAAGAAACAGTTTCTAGTGATTTCATCAGAAAGAAAATCAACATGCATAGTGTATAAGAAGCATTATAAAACAAAATTCTAATACTATACTTCTGAGATTCCTAATTTTTTAAAAATCCAACCAAACTAGTAAAAGGCAAATGACTAAAATTTATTTACAATTTAAGAATACTGAAGACTGTCAACTGCTTTCTTGTGTCAAAAGATAAATATAGGAGGGCCAGTGTTTAACCAGTCACTCAACTCCGTCCTGAAAACACTAAACCAGCAGAAGCTAGTCAAAGTCTATGTTTACCCTATGTTCATATAGCTTTTCTATAAAGAAAGGTTTACAGAGATACAATCTGAACATAGTAAAATACATCATAAGTTCAGTTCCGATATTTCTAAATCACAAACACACCTACCACAGAGCTCATTCCAAGGTCCCCTGTACTGGTCATCCCTTCCCTCACTCCAGCCCCAGCAACCACTGACTTATTTCTGCCCTTAGAGTTGTGTGTTTCCCAGAATGCCAAATGAAGAGAATCACAGTGGATGGATACAGTCTGGAGGAGATAGCCAGAAACACTGGAGCTGCCATTTAAGATCCTGTTTTACATTAGACAAAAGGGCAGGAGCAGATTCAGAAAGAGAGCTATGAAGGACTAAACACAGCGGCCACACAACAAGAACACATGTCCTTGTGCTGTTCTACCACAGCAGGAGGCTTCTGTTTCTCAGCAAATGCGTTCTTTGAATAATGAATTTGGAAGGAAATGAAATATTTAAAGAGGACTTTAAAAGTCAGCCAGACCATTAGTGAGAGTTACATTTACTTTGTGAGTCAACCTATTTTTAGTCGATGTTCTGTAACTTACCGTATCCCACTTGGCATTCATTTTCTCCTTTTCAAATTTAGCAAATTCCCTCCTGTCGTGGATTATCATTAAAAGCTTCCAAATCAGCAGCAAGGCCAAGCCAATAAGAACAATCCCAGCAACCACACCAGCTACAATTGGAATGATGTCTGGACCAGTAGGACAGTCTAGAAAATAAAAAGGCTAATCATTGAGCATGAAAAGTTCAAACACAACCACAAAGAGTTGGGCAGGATCTTAAGACTCAAGTGATACACACTATCCGAAAAAGTGAGTTTGCAAGACTGCAGGACATGATTAGTAAGAAGTCATTTATTTTGGGGGGTGTCTTTATTCCTAAAGATTGAAAAAATTTAAAAACGTAACAGTATCCAGGGGCTGGAGAGATGGCTCAGAGGTTAAGAACACTGACTGTTCTTGCAGAAGACCTGTGTTCGAATCCCAGCATCCACATGGCAGCTAATAACTATCTGTAACTCCAGCCTCTTCTGTCCTCCATGGGCACTGCATGACATGGGTGCACTTACCTACATGCAGGCGACACATACATACACATAAAATGAAAATAATAAATTAAAAAAAAAAAAAACCAACAATGTCCAAAAATAACCGAAAACAAGCCTGGCATTGTGACACACCCCTTTAATTTCAGCACTTGGGAGATAGAGGCAGGTGGATCTCTGTAAGACGAAGGCCAGCCTGGTACATAGAGTTCCACGACAGCTGGGGCTGCAGGGATCTCTCTCTCTCTCTCTCTCTCTCTCTTTCTCACACACACACACACACACACACACACAAGCCAAAAGCTTGTAAATAAAAATGGTGCACGCCTTTAATCCCAGCACTCGGGAGGCAGAGGCAGGCAGATCTTGTCTCAAAAAGACCAAAAAAAGAGTTCATTGTAAGTTACTAATGATAAAAAACATCAAAGATGATTGATCCCAGCACTTAGGTTGGCAGAGGCTAGAAGATTGTCATAAATTCAAGACCAGCCTGATTGACCTATGTAGCAAGTTCCAGGCCAGCCAAAAGCTACATGGCAAGACTGTCTCAAAAATCAAAACAGTAATTCAGAGAGAGAGAGAGAGAGAGAGAGAGAGAGAGAGAGAGAGAGAGAAAGAAGAGGAAGAGGAAGAAGGGGAGGAGAGGGAGGAGGAAAGGGAGGAGGGGGAGAAGGAGAAAGAAGAGGACTAGACTAAATGTTGAGATACAGCATGTTCATGAATTAGAAGACAGCACTGTGGGCAAGATGGCTCTTTAAATTAAGGTGCTTGCTGCCAAGCTTGATCACCTGAGTTTGATTCCTGGGACTCACATGGTGGAAGGAGAGAACTGACTCCAGCAAGAGGTCCCCTGAGCTCTACACTTAGGCTGTGTAACATGGAGCCCCCCCCCCGACAAAAACAAAATAAAAGGAAAAAGACAAGAAGAAAGAACCTTTAAGACATCATTTCTCCCCAACTTAATCTGTAACTGGCACAGGATGAGTCAAGGTCTTATCAGGACTGCTACAGATATCAGTAAGCCCCTACCTATCACAAGACCCTGGGTTCACCAACACAACAAAAACAGCAACAACACCTACAAGGCACACGGAGAGTTCTCATTGTAACAAAATGCTTGAGCAGTTAAGATTTAATCTGATTGAAAGTCAATGGATACACATTTATCAAAATACCACGTTTTACTTAGTATGTATAATTTTGTGGTTTTTTTTTTTTTCTTTTTGAGACAGGGTCTCCCTGTAGCCCCAGCTGTCCTGGAACTCACTATGTAGACTAGGCTGGCCTTGAACTCACAGAGATCTGCCTGCCTCTGCCTCCCAAGTGCTGGGACTACAGGCGTGCACCACCACGCCTGGCTAATTTTGTGCTTTTTATGTCAGGTAAGAAATTAAATGAAAAGGGGCTAGAGGTGGCTCAGTGATTAGGAGCACTGACTGTTCTTGCAGAAGACCTGGGGTCGAATCCTAGCACCCATATGGCAACAAAGAACTATCTGTAACTCTAGTTCCAGGGATTTAATGCCCTCTTCTGTCCTCTGCAAGCACTGTGTGACACAGGTGCACTTACGCATGTAGGCAATATACTCATACACATAAAATAAAAATAATTTAAAAGATTTTTTTAAAAAATAAATTAAGTGAAAAATGGCAAGTAATAAAGTTCTAAGAGAGTGTAGCTGGCTAAAAGATGCACACAGATTAATGGGACAGAACAGTGAGAAACTAGGAGTCTCACATGGTCACCTGATTTTTCAACTAAAGTGGGAAAGGGACAGTTCAACAGATGACACTGAAACTACTGGACAATCATACACAAAAACTGAAATGTACTCCATAAACTCAGATTAAATCAAAGTGAGTTACAGGTCTAAATATAAACAAAGCTTAAGGAAGAAATCATAGGAGAGAAATCTTTATTCTATTTGGTTATAAGAGTTCTTAAGACAATAGTAAAGGGAAAATCATAAAAGACAACATGAGTCAAACTGTACTTGAAAATTCAATCTTCTGGGGATAGGGGTGGCTCAATGGTAAAGAACACACCCAGAATGCCCAAGGATCGGTTCATACTATACTTGAGCACCAGGAAAGAAAAAAATAAAAGATCCTTGTGTTCATACACTGCTAAGAAAGTGAAAAGACACAGAAACACAGGCTAGGACACTATTCAGAGCTCCTACTTGATGATGCAGAACAGTACGGAGTTTCTTAAAGATGTGTAGGGCCAGCAAGCTGGCTCAGTGGCTAATGGTACTTGCTGACAAGATTAATGACCTGTCTTTGATCCCCAGGACCCACATGGAGGAAGAAGAGAAAAAACTCCATAAAGTTGTCCTCTGACATATATACATATTCAGGCATACAGAAAACAAATAATAAATGCAAATCCATTTCTTTAATAAATAAAAATTGGGCAGTTTTCTGTTTTGTTAGATGCTTTACCCCATGCTCCACACAAAAAAATCTGTGTACTACTGTGGGAATGACAGAGAATCCAGAAAAAGCTACTGGAAAAGCCAGGTAAAAAGTGCTTACTTTCCACGAGGCATGGTGGTGCACACCTTCAGTCCTAGCACTTGGGAGGCAGAGGCAGGTGGATCTCTGTGAGAGCGAGTGCTTACTTTCTCATCATTTCCCAACAAATTCTCTTCCCAGCACCCAAGACTAAACCAAGCTCAGATGTCAATACCATCAACAATCACATCACTTCTAAGGGCAGAACTGTTCCACTTGGGAACATTCTGATTTCTCTCTTCCTTGTTTTGTATATAGTTAGCCAAATACTATATTAAGCTCAGACGAAAAATTTCCCAACATGAACCTACAATAGTAAGAGCCCAAGACTGTCTCCAGTAGGAGAGACCTGACAGTAATCCTGAACACAGAAACAAGGTCTACAAGAGACAAGGCCTGCCATTCCCCGCCAGCTACCTGGAGTCTCCACAACATGAACAATGGCTTCGTTGTTCCCATTCACCGAGTAGGTAAAGTAGAACCAGCAGTCATCCACGTCCTTCTCCTTGCAGTGGGTCACGGGATCAACCTGCACTGGCTGGGGCAACTTATCCCGGCTTTCGACCTTGGTGAGGTTGAAGTGTGAGCATTCCTGAGCACAGGTGTCCTTTTTTTCTCCTTTATTGAAGGCTCTGCACTGAACACATTCTCTGTTAAAACAGAAATTGGTATTGTTACACTAAAAATCTATCACTTAAGATGAATTTTGCTTATAGAGTTTAGTGTGCTACAGTAATGGCCAATGACAACAGAAGAGGACCACAGCAACCAGGAGGCAGTATGTTCAGCAAGAAAATGCTAGTTTCCATCAACCATAGCCAAACTACTGTCACTAAGCCAGCACCACTATGGCTGGCAGAGCTGGAGCTGAAGGGGAAGGGGCAAGGGAAGGCCACCCTGGACAAACTCTACTGGTGGCAAGGAACTCAGGAAGCCCCTGGCTATGGAAGCTGCTCCCGTACCTTCCACTGGGGGAGCAGAGTGCCTGAGGGTCTTGGTGACACTGGACCTTATCAAGAGCTTACTGAACTTCTGATTCACAAACCTTACTTCCCAGTCTGGTGTGGGAAGTTGTTCAAGATTTCACTACAGACTTGCCTTCCACAGCACAGCTACTGGTCTTATGCAGGATGTAAGAGAGGCCTATATCCTTTTAAGAAACACCAACGTATGTGCTGTTCATGCCAAATCTGGAACAGATATGTCTAAGACCTCCTGCTAGCACACTGCAGACCTATGGGATGTGCTTGAGAATTCACTCTGATTCAGTCCTAGCACTAGCAGGCTGAGGCAGGAGGATCTCAAGTTCAAAGCCAGCTTAGGCTATAGCAAGACCCAGTCTCAAAGACAAAACAAGCATGGAAAAAGAAACCACTACACTAGGAAGCATTTCATTATCAGAAAATCCAAAAGGTGTTCTCTTCTTGCTGTTACTGGTCATTCTGATGTTGGGTTTCCCCATGAGACCAAAAGACCACAGTGTATAATTGGGATAGGAACATGGAGCAGAAATCAGCTATCAGCAGGACTCTGTTCTCAGCTGTGTGTGAATTTTATAGATGCAGAGATATGAAGCATTAATGGAGCTGGAGAGATGGCTCAGCAGTTAAGAGCACTGGCTGCTCTTGCAGAGGACCTGGGTTCTATTCTCAGCACCCACATGGCAGCTAACAACTGCCTCTAACTTTAGTTCCAGAGGAATCCAACACCCTCTTCTGACCTCCATGGGCACTGTATGACACAGGTGTACTTACACACATGCAGGCAATACATTCATACATATAAAATAAAAATAAAGCATTAATACAAGTCAATATATCAGTGAACAAATTTTAGCAGTGCAATTTTGTAATAATTCTAAGTAAACCTGATAAATTTTCCTAGTTGACACTAACATTTGGGGTTTTTTTCACAAGTTAATTTCTCATTGATAGTATAAAAAATGATAGTCTCTAACTAGACATGGTAGCATACACCTTTAATTCCAGCATTCAGGAGGCAGAGGCAGGTTGATCTCTGAGTTCAGGGCCAGCCTGGTTTACACAGCAAGTTCTAGGCCAGCTGGGGCTATTAGGAGACCCTGTCTCAAAAAAAAAAAAAAAAAAGAAAGAAAAGAAATTATAGCTTTATTAGACTTCTAATTAAAATCACAATAAAGGTGGGGCTGCAAAGATGGCTCAGTTGGTAAAATGTATGCTTCACAAACATGAGGACCTGAGTTTGGATCCCTAGAACTCATGTAAAAAAATAGGCATGAGGGCCCATGTTTGTCAGCTTAGCCCTGAGGAGGTAGACAGGTGGATTCTTAGAGCTTGTTGGCCAGCCAGCCTAGCCTACTTGTTGAAGTACCAGGTTAGAGACTCTTTCACAAAGGTGGAAGGCTTCTGAAACAACACCATGCACACGTGCATCTATGTGTTCATGTGTGCATGTCCCCCAACACAAAACTTAAAAAATAAAATGAAGGCTAAAAAAAATCCCCCAAAACAAAAAACTAGCCCTATATCTCAAATATATAACACAAGTCCTAATAATTTAAACAATGTAACTATTGGTAATCATAATTTACCAAGGGGAAAGCCTTCAATTCCATTAAGGGAAAATTAGCCACTGGACTAGGGTGTATCTCAGTGGTAGAGCACAGAGCTCTATCCCTAGCATCAAAGTTAAAAAAAAAAAAAAAAAAAAAAAAAAGATGGTAAAGCCAATTCAAACTAGGTAACAATGAAGATTCATCATACAGTGATTTCAGATAAAACGCCAGTACAGTTCTCATGACATACTTCAGTGCCAGTAATACACACTCGCTATTAAGAAATGAAAAGCAAACTTCTTTGCAGCACTGTTCTTATAGTGTATGTATCAGCACTTCCACTGGCTCTAGTGGTATGACAGCAGATGCTGGGGTTAGCAGGGTGAGTGGTGACTATTCAAGCAGCTAGGAGATACTTACTTATGCTCAGCACAGACCCCAAGGCAGGTCTGACACGTCTCACAGGTTGGCCCTTGAAACTTGGGATCTGTACACTTACAAACGCCACACTCGCAGATGCCCCGGCCATTGCAGATCTGGCCATTTGATGCTATGCATGGAGTAGTGTCCAGAGAACAGTCGCATGCACTGCCAGTGTAATTGGGAAAACATTCACACACACGACACCTGCAGATACCATTTCCTGCAATGAAAAACACCTTCTCAAAATAATGTTAAAATACATCATCGTGGCAAAAACTCTCAAGCAAAAACAAGCCACAACAAAGATGAAAGTGGATCTAAGGGAAACTGCCTGCCCTTTGCTACTTGTTCGCCAAGCAGGCCTTCAGATGTCTCAGCCCGTCAGGGCTAACGCAGCATCACTACTTTCTGTGCTTGGCTCACCTCCACAAATTAAGCCGTTGGATCTATCACAGTTGAAATTATCACACTCGCAGAATTTGCCAGAGTAAATCTCATTTGTATTATCTCTCTTCCTACAAACACACTGTCCGCAGACACACTCTCCATTGTTGCTACATATTTCTGAGCTGTTTTCCTTCCTGCAGTAAGCATCCATGTCTTCACTGTTCACTTCGTCCGTGCTGCACTCACAGTGCCTCCCAACACGCCCTTCATTACACCTGCAGAAAGACTCCAAATTATAATCACATAAAACAGAAACAACATAACCATCTCTTAGCACCACCAGCCTATCAGGTGGGGACACTGGTGCCTCACAGGCAGCTATGTTGAGACCGCACGTCATGCAGACACACTGGCAGGCAGCCACTCAGGTTCTTAGAGAACATGCAGTAGTCTGGGGAAACTCATCATCAGAAAGGAGCCATTCTGTTCAAAATGAAAAATACTCCACTAATGTGCAAATAAGCATCTAAAAAAACAGAATAAACTCATTTTTAAGAAGAATAAGATATATTCTTAAATGATATGCTATTATTTTACTGTTACTGGCTAACTACTTCTAAGTTTCAAGCAAGGGTCCAACTGTTAACATGGAAAGGCACAACGAATGTACCCCAAAAGTTCAAAAGCCATAGAGTATACAAATTGAAAAGATGACTAGCACTATCTAAAAGTAAATGTACTTCACAGGTCTAGACTTTGACCCCTCCACATATTCTGGAACACTAGTGTCCATGGACACTGGATAAAATGAATCAGCATAAGATAAGCAAAAAGAAAGCAAAGAATTTCCCAGAAAATCTTTCTGTTGTAATGACATTACTAAAATAGATCTTCCTCACTCAAACAAGATATATACAACTCAGAAAAACATAATATCAAATTATTATTTGAAACAAGCAATTAAAAATTGATGATGAACTACGGCTGTTTATTTTTCCTTGGCCAGTGATACTAAACAGTCATGTGGGACTGACATTTAGGTTAAAATGTTCTATTATTTTAAAGAAAAAATTGTGTTCAGAACACATCCAATTCTAAATTTTTGTTTAAAAAGTAGCCAAGGGGCCCAGTGAGATAGTTCTGTGACTAAAGGCACTTGCCACCAAGCTTGACGACCTAAGGTCAATCCCCAGGACCCACATGATAGGAGAGAACCAACCACACAGTTGTCCTCACTTCTACATGTCTCACATGTACATGTGTATACATATAAATAAAATTTAAAGTAGGTAGGATATACAAATATTTTAAAATAATTTTAGTAGTGTTCACATCCTGAAAAAGTTTACTTTTTATTCCAACAATACAAAATTAAAGTAATAGAAGGTAAACACTGCTACTGTTTGCTAACTCTAAATCACAGATACAGCTGCCATCTAACTCTGAGCGTGTGGCCTACACACAGTAAGGGAGGGAGTCATGGATCTGAGGTCAGCTTAGGTACATAACAAGACCCTTTACTCAAAGGAAAACAAAAGAAGTGAAATTAAAAACCCACCATTATCAGTTTGGTATTTTTCCCTATAAATGTATCTTAAGACGTTTTGTTTTGCTCCAGAGAACTGGGAATGCCCCCGCAAGGGGCGCAAAGGCCACTTTATGGAAGTAAGGCATGCTACCCGCCTGGCTGTAAAAGCCTCTAGGAGGAGTAATGAGCAGTTATTCTTAAGAATAGGAAAAAGAGTAAGGATTGGGGAAAGGAGTCTGTATGTAACCAAAATACATGGTATAAAACTTTCAAAGGAGTAATAAAAAAAAAAAAAAAAAAAAAAAAAAAAAAAAAAAAAAAAAGTGTGTAAGACCCTGAAATTGAGCTTTTGAGCAATAGTTGGAATAGATGATGTTTGTTCTAAACAAATGTTCTCTATGATTTACCAAACACAGTAACTTTGCTGCACTGCAGCCCCCTCACTCACCCTCAAGGCCCCCACACTCACCCCCAGACCCCTCACTCACTCTCAGACCCCTTACTCACTCCTAGGCACTTACACTCACCCACAGGCCCTGCGCTCACCTGCAGGCCCCACACTCAAATGTCCCATTCCCCTCGTGGCACTGGGGGCTTTCCGGGATGCCTCTGCTCTGGCAGTCACACTCACAGATGAACTTAAGAATGACCTCAACTTCTTCATTGAAGCCCAGAGGCTTAATTTTAATGGTGGTTTCAGAATCCTTATTTGGGCATTTATTTGCAGTTATGCTAATTTCAAATTGAACCTTGAAAGGGAAAAGTTAGATTAACAATTTAGCAAGGAATATAAAAGTATTCAAAAGCTACTCATGTCTCTTAATGTTTCTTAGAAACTAAATTTGCTTATAATTAAGTGATTTTTCTTTTCTACAGAAAATGCTCATACAACAAACCTCATCACCGATGGAAATGTTGGAGCACTTCCGCCCATTTTCTCCAGTTCCATTCACCCCATTCTTGCAGTAGGATTTGTAGCTTATTGTTACTCCTTCTGGCAATTTGCTGTTTTCCAGAATGACTTCTGAAGAAAGGGACTAAAAGAAAGACCAGTCATGAAGAGGGAAGACAAACAAAATACTACTTGAATACATAAAACCAATGGATAAAAAAAAAGGTCATGATAAAAACTATCATTTCAGTACAACTCACTCCAACTACGTGACTAGAAAATTCACAAAGACTCTGGTCCAATCTTCAAAATAACATATACAATGGAAGAGTGTTTCTTAATATTTTATTATTATTTTTATTTCATGTGTATGAATGTATTGCCTGCACATGTGTAAGTGCACCGTGTCATACAATGGCCATGGAGGTAAAGTGTTGAATTCCCTTGGAAATGGAGTTATGGATGGTTGTTAGCCCCCAAGTGAGTGCTGAGAATCAAACCCAGGTACTCCGCAGAGCAATCTCTCCAGCCCTCAAGTGTTTCTTTTTTATTATTCAGCTAAAATGCTAATAATCATAAAAACCAGAGGCCTGACAGATCATAAGGAGTCCTAAGGATGTGGAAGATGCTTGCCCTCCCCACTGTTACCAGGCTGTCCTCTGGCCTGCCCTCTTCCAGAGTAGCTGGAACTAACAACTCTGCAGGCTAAGGACACAGGACCACTGCAGTCTTGCTTGCCCCTTCAATATCCCTATAGGCCCTAAAGAACTGGGATGCGCTCAGTGGTACCACACTTGCCTAGCAGTCATGAGGTCCCAGGGTCAGTTCTCAACACTGCCAAAATATAAAAAAATAAAAGGATAGCCTAAGAGGAAGGATTCAAATCAGTGCTTATTGAAAATGCCAGACACCTCAGGACAGATGAAGGCGTTATAGTGACAAGCACTTGTCATTCACACCCTATAAGGACAGAACTGAGGAAAACAATCTGTTC
The DNA here is from genome assembly GCF_000622305.1 of Nannospalax galili. Classification (NCBI taxonomy): domain Eukaryota; kingdom Metazoa; phylum Chordata; class Mammalia; order Rodentia; family Spalacidae; genus Nannospalax; species Nannospalax galili. Next base: position 139,601 of record NW_008350332.1, read on the forward strand.
AGACAGACAGGGTTGCTGGACACTAGTACTGGGAGGCACACGTAGGAAGACCTGTTTGAGTTCAAGGCCAGGCTGGTCTACACTGACAGTTCCAAGCCCACAGGGTTACAGAGTCAGACTCTGTCAAAAAAAAAAAAAAAAAAAAAAAAAGCAGCCCCGGTACAGATAACAACTAAACAACTAGAATCTTGGAGCCTTTGTCAAACGATTCTGAGACAAGAGCTCTCCAAAACATCTGGAGACTCTCAAGCATGTAAAATAAAGATCAAAGTCAAACATGATATAGCAATGTAATCTCCAGCACTTGGGAAGAGGAAGCAGGAGGATGAGAAGTTCAAATCCTTGAACTACTGTGAGTTCAAGGCCAGACTGGGCTACATGAGATAACTGTCTAAAAAATTTTTTTTAAATTCAGGGCTGGCAAGATGGCTCAACCCAACAACCTAAGCTTGATTCCCCAGAGCCATGGTGGAAAGAGAGAACCGACTCCTACAAGTTGTCCTCTGACCTCCACATGTACACCATGGCCTGAGCACACACACAATCTACCAAAGGGTCAAAGGGTTGGGGGTAAAGGAAAGTGGTGTACAGAATGTTTAAACAGTCACCATGAAACTGCAAATGCCTTCAGCTTATTTAAAATAATCTCTGGCCAGTGCTTACTGGCAGTCACTAGAGGCATTCTGAATGAGGCTCCTACATGGGAAGAAAATGCTGCTTCATGTTCCACTCCCATATGGCATGCCATGTGCATGAGTGTGCACACACCACTGAGAACAGGAAGAGCACATCCTCTGACATCTATCAAAAGAGAAGCCAAAAATACTTCCAGGCATAATCCATCAAGACAGGTCAATCTATGAAGGGTACCAGAGGGAAAAAGATTGAAAGAGCTGTAGAACTCTAAATGTAAGTTACATTTCACTCTTGCTCCAACAAGGAGAGATGACAATGACATACAAATGATCAGAAATTATCCATATGCCTCTAAATTTATTATGACTTTACTTAGGTTATATTTTATAAGACAATATAAGGTTTTCCCTCTAGACATGCAATTTCAGCTCTGTGCTATCCTCTTGGCTTGCTGAAGTGTATGAGGACTTACATTGTACGCGTCGATGATCAACTGGATGACATTACTAGAGTTTGCAGAGAGGGTGCCCACTGCTGACTTAGGAATCAGATTTTTCAATTCCTGCAATTAAACAATGTATCTAATGTAAGCCACAAATATTATTTATTTATTTAACCACTCAGAATCCACTGTAAAGGAACACTTATTTTGAAAGCTAAGTTTGCTCTATTCATTTCCTAAGTAACTTTAAAAGTCAAACCTGAAAAGAACAACAGTTCTAGGCGGGCATGGTGGCAAACGTCTTTAATCCCAGTACTCGGGAGGCAGGCGAGGATCCTCTGTGAGCTCAAGGCCAGCATGGTCTACATAGTGAGTTCCAGGCAGCTGGAGCTACAGGGAAACCCTGTCTCAAAAAGACAAAAAAAAAAAAAAAAAAAAAAAAAAAAAGAAAAGAAAAAGACAACAGTTCTAACAATAAGTGATTAAAATGAACATAAATAACTTTTGTAAAATTCAGTCTGGCTACCCAGCATTTTCCTACATCTCAATTCAGAAATAATTCTGCCACTAAGGAATAAACGATAAAAAATATTTAGAACTTTATTCTTTTTACTTCACATATACTCACCTTGTAAACAGGCTGAAATTCCTCAGTGACTGCAAAAATAGTTTGAATGTTATTTTCACTCAGTTTCTGGACAAGGTGAGCAATGGAGGGGTAATCCTAGGAAATCAAGTACAGTTTAGTACATGAATACACTGTATAATCAGTCACAGGGTTTTGTTTTGTCCTCACTCTGTAGCTCAGGCTAAACTCCCAATTGCTAGGATTTCAGTTATTTGATTTGCATACGTTAACAGATCACATACACAAGCCTGCTCTCAGGTAAGAATATCCAATGCAAATCACTGGTGACCCGAGCCATGTGCATTTGAGTTTCTCTCTACTTTTATGTATGTCTAAGAATTTCCAAATTAAAAAGATTTTAAGGGGCTGTAGAGATGGCTCAGTGGTTAAGAGCACTGGCTGCTCTTGCAGAGGACCCCAGTTCAAATCCCACCACCCACATGGTGGCTAATAACTATCTGTAACTCCAGTTCTAGGGGAATCCAACACCCTCTTCTGACTTCCACCAGCACTGTAAGACAGGGGTGCATTTACATACATGCAGCAATACTCTCATACACATAAAATAATAAAATATTTTAAATGTTTTAAAAGTAAGATAATCTATGTAACACTAAATGTGAGGAGAGTGAAATTGGGAAACTAACAACTAGAGGCTTTGTTATCTAACACTTAAGGCCAAGATTCACCAGCACTGGACTTCTATACCATGAGTTATTTGCCAAAATTTATTTCAACAAAAGTTAGAGTACCTATCTTTTAAAGTCATATACGTAAGATATAGAGAACAAGTCTAGTTAAATTGTGCATTTAGAAATATCACAGAGTTGTTGCCAAATGACATATGCAAACAAGGACCAGTTGGGTCTCGACACCTCTGTCACCCAGAGACAGCAGTATCATGCCAGAGCCTCCCAAACAGCTACATAGCTCTCCTAGACTAGGGGAGGGCCCACACTTCCCAAAATAAGAAAGCTGCAAGCCCAATCACCCACAACATGCTAAGTGTTACACATCAAAACCCACCTGAACCGGTTCACTAGGGGAGGACTTAAGCACTTACGTAGTAATGGCTCATTGTGTACATGTTATCTTCCAGGTGACATTGTCCATCATTGGGTAAAACAATGCCACCAAGTTTCCCATCTCCAGCAAAGTGAAACCCAGCATCAGTGGAAAACACCAGCAGCCGTGTTACATTTCTCCAGCCAATCAGTGACTTCAAAAGAAAAAGAGGTCAACTGTGAAACACTACTCATAGTAACTCCACATAAATCCTTCCAGAGTCACACAAGCTACAGTGCATTTTTAATGTAATTCCTTATCTTCATCTCTTCTTGTCCCAGTGCTAGTGCTGGTAATCAGTGCAGAGAGCCCACAGGTGACACTCCTCTACAGTGTACAGCTGCCTCTTGCTGACTGTCCATAAGGACATTCATCCCTCAGCTCAGAGCCTGGTTTTTAGTGGATATTTAGTGAATATTTGCACTACACCCCCAATTACCCACTACTGGGTCCTGTTCCCCTCCATCCTGCCCTGCCCTGATGCTGTCTATATACCTCCTTTATCAGTCTCTCTTTATGTTAGGCTTTCCTTTACTTGTTTGTGCTGTTGAAAAATGGTCTTAATATAGCTCAGGCCTCAAACTCACTATTTAGCTGAGAATGGCTTTGAACTCTTGATCCTCCTGCCTCTACCTCCCAAGTGCTGAGATATATAGACATGTGCCACCATGCCTAGCTTCCTTTTCTTATTGTAGGGGAAGCTGTCAAAAGAATTTGCCCTGCTTTAAATCCATTCATTCTAAGCCATAAACTCAGTTCATTTGTATACTATCCTGTTCAACAAAGAACTTAAAAGAAGCAGTAAAATCCTCCTTGAAGGCAGAAATCAAGTTTCTCCACGCTAACCATTTTTCAAAGTCAGGTTATCTGTTCCTTTGCCTCTAAAGTATGACATTCAGAAAGACAACCACAGCCAGAGGCTATGGTAAGTTTGATCCCACTGAGCCCATAAGGTGCTCTCCACAGTGAATACGAGGAAAAACAAGCTAAAAAGTACTGAAGGCTGAGGTTAGTGACTACCTGGTATACCATTCTTTCTTCAGCTTTAAAAGCTAAGGTTAGCTGGGCATAGTGGCACACACCTTTAGTCCCAGCACTTGGGAGGCAGAGGCAGGTGGATCTCTGTGAATTCAAGGCCATCCTGTTCTACATAGTGAGTTACAGGCCAGGTGGGGATACAGAAGACCTTGTCTCAAAAAGACAAAAAAAAAAGTTAAGGTAAAATCACAAACACTTCCTGACAAGTCAAAAGTGAGGGCAGCAGTCAGTAAGTGCTGAGTTTACTGGTCCCTCATAGAGATCACTGGCCTGGAACTTCACCACTGCCCTGTGAGTTGGCTGCTATTAGCCATTCCAAAAAACACAGCTCTGGAGAGGCCAAGTGAACTACCTAGGATTAGAGAGGATGGGAAAATTCATATCCACAACCCTACCTCATTGCTTTACTTACTATCCAGGATATCAGCATAGGGAACAGTAGGTACTCCTGATAAACTTTATTTGACCTTACAATGTCTTCTACTTTCAGCCTCAGATGTATCATTAAAAGATCATCAAGGAGCTGGAGTAGTGGTACACGCCTATAATTCTAGTCCTCAGGAGGTAGAGGCAGGACGATCTCTACATGTTCAAGGATACCCTAGGCCACACAGAAAAACCATATCTAAAAAAAAACCCACTCTCCCCCCACCCAAAAAATATCAAAAATACCAGTTGAGCTGAGTGCACACCTTCAACCATGGCACTCAAGAAGCAGAAGCAGGTGTATTTTTGTGAGATCCAGACCAGCTGGGGTACAAGGAGACCCTGTCTCAAAAACATATATATACAGATATACCAGTTGGTATATTAAACACTAGTCCTTGGTTCAACAAAACTAAATTGCTATCCCTGAAAACCTTAAAATTAAACCACAATAATTACTCCTCAAAGTACATGTCATCTGGTCTACATGGCAAGTTCTAGGCCAGCTGGGGCTACAGGGAGACCTTGTCTCAAAAAGACAAAAAAAAAAAAGACTGACAACTGTACCTCTGGGGTAATCTGATAATACTGTATCTATGGCCATTTTTTTCTACTAACTTTAATAAAAATGCACTTAAAATTCCCACAGACAAACAATCCGTGTAGAAAATCACTTACTCCACAAACTGCAACCTGCATGATTGCATCAAAACCACCTTCTGGAGAATCCAAGTTTCCAGATATGCGCTGTTTACCAACAAGTTCATTGAAATAATCTCCTCTCGCAGTAAGATTGAGCACATTTTTGTAGCTGAATGGGCTGGTGCAGTTTTGCTCACTCGTACAAGGGTTCCTGAGCTTTGCTGGGGTTGTACTAATGTATGGCATCACAGTTTTCTCCACAAAGGAGCCAAATCCTGGAAGACAAAATGCACTTGGAGATGACAGATACAAGCCACAGCAGATGTGGTAGTCAGAGGACAACTTGTAGGAGTCAGTTTCACTCCTTCTACTATGTGGGTCCTGGGGATCAAACTTAGGTCATTAGGCTTGGCGACTTGACTAGCACCCTGACCTGGTGAGTCACTGAGCCAGACCTAAAAGTACCTCTTTAAAAGCCTACTTTGGGCCTAGAGAGATTACTAAGTGGATTACTAAGTGGATTACTAAGTGGATAAGATCTCTTGCTGTGCAAATATGACAATCGGAGTTCAGATCCGATTTATAGGTTACCAGTCTAGCTCCAGGTTCAGTGAGGGACCATGTCTCAAGGGAATGAGTAAGAAGTTTATATAAAGCAAGACACCCAACATCTTCCCCTGGCCCAGGCCTTCTGTGGCCTCCTCTGAACACATGAAGAAGCCCATTCACCCACACATACACATATACATTACAGTCACACACATACACATACACATATACACTAAAAGAAAAATATGAAAGATTCAAGTATGTCATGACATAAGTTGCTAAGGATGGAATGTCTGTGTTTCCCCAAAGTTCATGTTGAAAACTTCATCTCCACTGTGATGGTATTAGGAAAAGTTAGGTCTTGAGGGCTGAGTCTTTGTGCCTAGGACTAATGATTAATAACCTATAAAAGAGACTCAGAGAGCTGTCATCCTCTTTCCACACTGGGAGGACACAGCTAGAAGGCACAGAGCTACCTTGACCTCTAGTACTGTGAGAAATAAACTTCCATTGTGGTACTCAATTAATGGTGTTTTCTTAGAGCAGCCCAAATGGACTACTAAATTATCCACCTCTCTCTCTCTCTCTCTCTCTCTCTCTCACACACACACACACACACACACACAAAACTATACACATGCCTTTTTTGTCTAAGAGAGGGAACACAAGGTCTGGCTTATAGCCTAGGATGGCCTTGAACAAATACACTCTTCCTGCTCAGCCTCCTAACTGCAGGGATTGTAATCCCTGTATTAGGTATACAACAGATCCCTGTATTAGGTATACAACAGGAATATCTGTTTCCTTTCAGGAAGAAAGACTAAATACTGGTCCATTTAACTCAAAATTTTGTTATAAAGAACAAAGGAGGGGCTAAGGACGTGGCATAGTCAGTAAAGTGCCTACTGCATTGGCATTAGGACCTGAATTCAGATTCCCAGGACCCATGCAAAAAGCTGGGCTTGGTGGCACCTACTTATAATCCCAGCACTGGGAATGGAGAGACAGGCAGATCCCTAGGGCTCACTGGCTGCCAGTCTAGCCTAATGGGTGAACTCCAGGTACAGTGAGGGACCCTGTCTCAAAAACTGTGAAATACAACAGAGGAAAACACCCTATATCAACCTGTAGCCTACACATGCATGGACCCACACATACCCAAACACACACGCACGCACACACACACAGAAAAGGCTTTGAGTAGTACCAAGGCTTATAGAGATGAAAAGTGTTAATGTTCCCAGCGTTCCTACCAATTCGGAAGTCTGAAGTAATCGTCTCCATTTTGCGCATGAGATCCGTCCCTAGACTCTTCACATTCTCCAGATCATCCTTCATAGAATAGGAGAGGTCCATAAGGTAGTAGAGATCGATGGGATAGTCTTCAGCTCTCTTGAATTTTAATGTAAACTTCTGTGGCTCCCCTGAAGATTTAAAAATAAAATTAGCTGGTCAGCAATCAAATGCAAATGAGAAAAACAGTAATAAATAATAAATTAATTTACAGGGTAAACACTATAGTATCAAGTGTCAAGGACTTAAGGAAGCCAACATGGTAAAGACAACACTCCCAATCAGCAACAGACAGGACACAAATAATCAGTTCTGCTATAATCTGTATCTGCAATGTGTCCCAAAGACCCATGTGTTGGCACTACTGGGAGGGGGTAGGAAGTTTGAGAGGTAGGGACTGACAGATTTGGGGTTACTGCTGATATACCCTGGAGGGAGTCTGGGGGACTGATCTCCTCCTCACCAAGTACCACCTCCCAGCTGTGAGGTGCACAATTAATTGCTCTCACCATGACATACCACCTCACCACAAGCCAAAACAACAGGGCCACTGATGCAAACTCCTAAAACTATGGGTCAAAATAAGCTTGTCCTTATAAATTATTTCCAGTAGTTGTCACCATAACAGAGAGCTGATTTACACAAATTTATAATTATGAGGAAAACAGAACATCATAAATTTTGGCAGAATAAAGGCAGGGCACACTACAGAGTTCATCAGACAGGGAATAATTTAAGTTATAAGTGAGCTGTTCTCGGGTATAGCAAGATACTACTACATGTAGGTGAATAAGAATTTGGCTTTCCTTTGGAGATCTGCAAAAATAAATTATACAGGCAAAGAGATTAGTTTAAAAGCTACAGAAAAATCAATAGCAGGAGATGAAGCTCTGAACTAAAATGAGGAAAGTTAAGTGGTGGATGCTATAGACTGTTCACTTAGAAAGCCTAGGGGACGGAATGCAACCTAGGGAATGGGATGCAGCCTAGGGGGTGGGATGCAGCGTAGGGGATGGGATGCAGCCTAGTGGCGGAACCCTTGCCCAGCATCATCACTCAGTAATTCTGAGTGCTATCTCTAGTACCACAAAACAAACACTCAGAAAACACAGGAGAAAAATGAAGGTATGGGTGGAAAACTATTCATGTATAAGGTACAGATTTTTCTACTTGGACTTCTGACAAGCAGATGAAGGAATGGGTACAGAGCTAAACTGAAAGCCTGTGTCGGTACAGCTTATCAAGTTTTCGGTGGTCTCAGGGGAAAACCAGTTCTTAAGTGAAATGCAGAGAGGGATGAGAAAAGAAAACACAAAAATGAAACAAAGCACAGGCTTTGATGAGAACCCCTAGGAGTGGCTTCCTGAGTTCTCTGAGAGTCTCTCTTACCCCTTGGTGTAGAGAGGTTTTAAAAAAATGATGGTGATGAAAACAAAATAGACTTTGTCAGTACATAAAGGAATGGCAGCTTCAAGGTGACAGCAGTGTTCTGCTAGACAGGTGCAGAAGTAAAGGCCTGTACTGGGTACTCCTTCCTTGCTGTGATATAATACCTGACAGCAGAAGCAACTTACAAGAGGAAGGGCTTATTTTGGCTCACACTTTCAGGGAGGCCATGACAGCTGGTCCAGGCCTTTCCTTAGCAGCAGGATTATGAGGTAACAGCTCTCCACATCTTGGCAGACCAGGAAGCCAAAGCTATGCAGGAACAGGCCATAACCTGCAAAGGCTCATCCCCAGTGATAGACTTCCTCCAATCAAGCTCTACCAAGTAAGGGTTCCACAACCTCCCCAAACACAGCCATGAGCAGGAGTTCACATCATTAGGATCATACACATGAGCCTGTGAGTGACACTTCACATTCAAACCATAGCAATGCCTGACTTCCCTCAGTCAGGCAGAGAATAAGGGGAGAAGTGTACCATCCTCCTGAGAGGATAGAAATGAGAGAGACAGAAAGAAGTGCTGATTTCCCATGAGACTGCCACAAATACTTCTAAGAACTTTAACGTTTAAATGGTACTGAAAAAATGAAGAGGTTAAAATTTGCTTTTGTATTAGGATATTATTAGCAGTGGATGGACACTATCATTTTTAAAACTAAGACTAATGCCCCCTGAATCTTTAACAGCCTTTGTTTCTGACATAAGGCAACATTTAATATTGAGAGTGTATGTGTTACACAAATTGCTATGTCTACAAAGAAATTCTAAAATTGAACCTAAGCCATATCTTCAGGTGCCAGTCCACCTCTGAAAATGACCCCAGAACAGAAAGTGTTTAAAGTCCTGTATGAAGTTGCTATAGAAAACAAGTGTGGATTGAGGTACCTGATCGAAGCTGCAAAACCAGCTGCTGTGGTTGGATCTGAGTGATGTCTTCAGGCTGGAGCTTCTCTGCCAGCCCTTTGGGGCGGTTGGTGACATTTTTATTTTTCTTTATATTTTTGGAGCCTCTGGGATTCTCAATGTCATTTGGGTGGCAACCTTTCTTTTTTAAGGCTTCTAAATCATCACATCGTGCAGAAGTTGGCATTCCTTCTTGTAGAAACGTCTAAATGATATACAGAACACTGGCATCAATAAAAAGTATAACACACTTTTATATGATTATAATTGCACTTAAATAAATTGCAAAAATCAAATGGCATCTAAGGAACTTCATTTCTAACTTTTAAACAGAATCCTCCTTTCATCCAAATCATGAGTGCTCTTTTTTTAATTTTAAAAATATTTTATTATCATTGCTTTCTTTAAGAAGTAGCATGATAACCAGATGTAGTGGTGCATGCCTTTAGTCCCAGCAGCACTCGGGAGGCAGAGGCAGGTGGATCTCTGTGAGTTCAGGGTGAGCCTACAGGTCTACACAGTAAGTTCCAGGCCAGCTGCGGCTGTCTCAAAAAGTCAAAAGAAAGAAAGAAAGAAAAGAAAAAGAAAAAAAAAAAGGAGGAAGAGGAGGAGGAAGAAGAAAAGGGGGAGGAAGAAACATGATTACAAAAATAAGCAAAACCAGCTCTGGGAAAGCAGTATCTTTCCGCAGACTATGTGCCCGTTTAAGTCCCACCTTCAGGTTCAGTGTCTAATCATTACCTACGTCCTTCAGTGAAATCATCTCTCAGCATGTTTAACGGCTTCTCAGCATAGATAAGCGCACACAGCATTTTTTTCTAAAACTTTCCCTTGGAAAAGGTCTTACAAGATGGTTCATATAATAGAGCACTCTTCCCAGTACAGCATTTTAAACAACTAAATGTTCAGGAAAAGCACATTAGCTTAAATATATCCTAATTAATAATGGTAATTATTAAAAAAGACAAGAAAACAAGAAATCTAGCACAGATTTAGTAGCTATTCCTGAAAGCTTGCAAAAATTTTAGTCCTGGCTAGTAAATAAGTTTTTTTACATTTTACCTTTTCTTTTGGTCTTTTGGAGACAGGGTCTCTCTGCAGCCCTAGCTGGCCTGGAACTCACTATATAGACCAGGCTGGCATTGAACTCACAGAGATCTGCCTGCCTCTGCTGCCCAAGTGCTGGAATTAAAAACGTGCACTATCACGCAATTTTAGTCCTGGCTAGTAAATAAGTTTTTTTACATTTTACCTTTTCTTTTGGTCTTTTGGAGACAGGGTCTCTCTGCAGCCCTAGCTGGCCTGGAACTCACTATATAGACCAGGCTGGCATTGAACTCACAGAGATCTGCTTGCCTCTGCCTCCCGGGTGCTGGGATTAAAGGCGTGCAACCACCACACCTGGCTACCTCAAACTTTTCATAGTGTCTACTGTGCAAGCATGAGAACTTCTGTTCAGATCACTAGCACCAAGGTAAAAGCAGACGTGGACGTGTATGTGTGTAACTTCAGTTCCCAGTGCTGGGAACAGAGATAGTGGGTCCTGGGGGCTCAGTGGATGGCCAAACCAACTGAAACACCAAGTTTCAGGTTCAGTAATAGATAGATAAGACTGTCACAAAAAAGGTAGAGAGAAACAGGAAGATATTCTGTCATCAACCTCTGGCCTATACACTCATACTCACACATGAATATACACACATACACAATAAAAGAATAACATACAATGGGTGTGAAAGCATTTTTTTTTAGACAAATTTACCATAATGAGAGCATCAATACCATTACAAAAACAACTAGAGGAGAAGTCCCAGGGGCAGGTGGGTCAATACTGAGCTGCATTTATTTACTATCAAACTTCAAACAGTAACAAAGCACAAGATTCTAGTGAATTATACATTTCCAAGTATTAGCCAATCCAGGAACCCTCATAACACCCAAATAAAATCTCACTGAACATATTGCAGAGACCTTTAATAACTGTGGAATTATACCCCAAATCTCAGAAGCTGAAGGATTTAATTCTGGATAGGATCACCTTCAAGCACAGGTAAACTATGGCCCCATAAAATGGATACTGATGCCACATACTCAAAACCTTTGTAGTGGACCTGCGTTCTTAAACTCATCACTTCTAATGGAAGCAACTGGAAAGCAGGAGTTACGCGTCTCATTTTCCAGAGAAGAAAGTCAAGAGCTTCCGTTAAGCCTCACCTAAATGTCTCCAATTTCACCCCAGCATAGCATTTCTAGGGGGACAGTACCATTAGAAAAACTCTGAAATGGCCGAGTGCACATGCCTTTAATCCCAGCACTTGGGAGGCAGAGGCAGGCAGATCTCTGTGAATTTGAGGCCAGCCTGGTCTACACAGTGAGTTCCAGGTCAACTGGGACTATAGGGAGACCCTGTCTCAAGAAGACCAAAAAGAAAAAGGAAAAAAAACAAA
>NW_008350332.1:151190-156688 GCF_000622305.1 Nannospalax galili
TGTACTGCCTGCATATAAGTAAGTACACCTGTGTCATGCAATGCCCGCAAAGGACAGAAAAGGCTGTGGATCCCCTGGAAAATGGAGTTAGGTCAGTTGTTAGCTGCCATGTAGGTGCTGGGATTCAAACCCGGGTCTTCTGCAAGAACAACCAGTGTTCTTAACCTCTGAGCTATCTCTCCAGCCCCACAAAAACTCATTTATCTTTCACCTGGGCAAATCAGTCAGGTCCTTAGAATTTGGGTGCAAACACCTGGGTGAAGACACGCACAATGAACCTTTGACCTTATGTATCTTCAAACTGTCTTCTGCAGTATTCATTCAGTGATTCACTGAAATTTCAGTATGCTTTGTAGGCATACTTAAAGGCAAGCAAGGTACAGAGGTCTTTAAAGGAAATAATGTAAACCTGACCTCAGTGGGTTGCAGTAGGACACAATTCAACACAGATATAATTAAGGTTAATTTATACCTCTCCCATCAAAAAAGAAGCAAAATCTAAAAGTCAAACTAAAAGTCAACCTAAATGACAAAGGGGCCTTTTGTAAAACTACTCAAAGGAAAAAGATGTTTTTAAAGTGTCTAGCAACCACACAGAGAAAAGAAAGGAAAGGGAAAGGACTGAGAGGAGGAAGCTCACAGGAGGCCCTGGGTTCAATCTCATCCCCATACCCCCCAAATCCCAGGCAATGGTGGTACACGCCAGTAACTCCAGCAACGGGGAGGGGAAAACAAGAGGACAGGAGTTCAAGGTCACTCTTAGCTGCACAATGAGTTTGAGATCAGCTAGGGCTACATGTGAACTATGGGGAGGGGATGGAGACAGAGTGTTTGAGTGACACACATCTGTAATCCTATCACTTGAGAGGCTGACAAGAGGATCAGCAGGAGTTCAAGGCCAGTCTGGGCTATACAGTAAAGCCTTGTCTCAAAAAAATGAAAAAGTAAATGAGGGAGGCTGAGAGATGGATGGCTCAGGGGTTAAGAGCACTAGCTGCTCTTACAGAGGATCTGGGTTCAGGGTTCCAACACCCACATGGCAGCTAACAACCATAACTCCAGTTCCAGGAAACCAGATGCCCTCTTAGGACTTCCTCAGGAATTGTATAACATAGGTGTGTTTACATACATGCAGGCAAAACACTTAGACATAAAATAAAAATAAATAAACAAAAAATAAAAAAGTAAATGAGGGTTTGGGATGTAGTTGAGTTGGTAGAATACTTGCTTTGCATGCATGAAGCCCTGAGTTTGATCCCCAGCACTGCATAAAACAGGTATGCTACTGCACACCTGTAACCCAGCACCCAAAAGGTAAAGACAGAAAGACCAGAAGTTCAAAATCATTCCTGGCTACAGAGCAAATTCCAGCCTGGGACACAAAACAGTCTGTCTCATTAATAAAAAAAAAAGGGGGGGGAGGTGGGCTCATGGGGGCAATAGCTCAGTCAGTAAAGTGTTTGCCTTGCTATTCAACCCCAGACCCCAGGTGAAAAGCTGGATATGGTGGCATACACTGTAACAACCTCCAGCTGGAGAGGAGAGACAAGAGGATTCTTAGGCTCAGTGTTCAGCCAGTTTAGCCTAATCATTGAGCTCCATGCCAACATGAGACTCTGTCTCAAAAAAGCTAAGTGGACAGAACCTAAAGAATGATGCCCAAGGTTGACCTCTGGCCTCTACACACACACATACATACAAAAACAGTAAATGGGAAATTAATTAGCATAACATGTTTATATAAAGTATTATCTGAAAATAAATTCTTTTTACACTAAAGCAATTCTTGCTTTGTAACATCAAGGGCTCAATAGTGTCTAGTGCGGACTCTGTCTAACAGCACAGTTCTGACCATCACACACTATTCAATAACATTGATTTAAATGGTAATTCCTTTTTCAAATATTATTTTTATGTATGTGTATGAGTGTTTTGCCTGCTTGTCTGTGTTTGCAATGCCTACAGAGGCCAGAAGGTGTCAAATCCCCTGAAACCAGAGTTGCAGGCAGTTACGAACTGCCCGGTGTAGATACTCAAAGCAGCAAGTGTCTCTTAACCACTAAGACATCTCTCCAACACCTTAAATGCTCATTTTCACCTGGTGCTTCCCAAGGATACAATTCAGGGCAACACTCAAAAACTGGAGAATGGACAGGTACTAGAACTCTTACTTACCAAATTTGTGCACCACCCACAATTTGGCCCTGCTTGTATACATTCTCCACAAGATTTGGCATTTGCTTTTAAACATCTATTTTTATCTACGAGGAAAAAGAAGACAATTTTACTTGAAGTTTCAGAGGAAAAAAGAAAAAGACAAAACAAAAACCTCAGTCCATATTCACCCAATCCAGAACCTCTTGAGTTTTCAGACTGTGTTCAGTACATGTTTTGCATTCTTTGAATTCATCTAGACTGGCACATCTCTTTTATGGTAAAAACTAGTAAAGATCGTCTTTGGTATATCCTTTCTGATCAGAGGTCTAACCTATGATTGAGGTTAAAAAAAAAAAAAAAACTATGAAAACATAATGAACAAACCAGGGATCACCTACAATCCACTCACTAAAAGTTAACTACTTGAACAGCTTTCACATTTATTCCTAATAGCCAGAGTGGGAGGATGAAGGCTGAGCAGCAACTGCTGGAGAGCAAGTCAGCGCTTGTGAACTGCTTTTTAAATTTTACCACATCTCATTCATGGCATTACAAACTCTTCAAATATACAGCTTTTAGGTCTGGGTGTGGTGGTGTAAGCCTTTAATCCCAGAACCTGGAAGACAGGTTGGCAGAGCTTTTTGAGTTCAAAGTCAGCCTGGTGTACACAGCAAGTTCTAGGTCAGCCAGGGCTACACAGTGATAACCCTTTGAAAAAAAGTGGCTTTTAATGATTAGGTAATATTTCCCCCCACAACTGTACCCAATTCTATGTTAGACAAATTTAAATTTCATGTACTCTGACGACATTCTTACACGGAAACCTTAGTACACGTCTACTACTTTAACAAACCCTCAAAGATACTATAAAGAGTAATGTTTTTGAAATTCTCCATCAACACTGATTACTATCCAGAGAAAATTTTTATTCTCACACACAGTATATAAATGCCATTTTTCACACACAATACTTCCAGCATCAAGTACTTTAATTTCTTATTTTCCAGTATTAGGGACTGAACCCAGGACTTGTACATGTTAGGTAAGCAGTCTACCAACTGAGTCACATCTCTAGCCTCTTACTATTTTATTCTTTTTTTAAGTATACACTTTAAAAAGTATAATTATCAGTCACTTCACTTTTTTTCATGGATAGTGGCCATTTCCTCTTTTTCGATTTGTGCATGGGTATGTGTGTGTGTCATGTATATGCAAGGTGCCCATGGAACTGGAGTTACAGACAGTTGTGAGCCACTTGACATGGCCACAGGAAACTGAACTTGGGTCCTCTACAACAGCAGTGAGCACTCTTAACTGCTGAGCCATCTCTCCAGCCGAACCATTTCCTTTTATAAATTTAACCATAGGACTATTGCAAGTTTTTGTACTCTCAGATTCATCAATTTTTATTGATTTTTTTTTTTTTTTTTTTTTTTTTTTTTTTTGTGTGGAGACCTCTGCCCTAGGATAGGGTAAAGCTCAGACCGAGGATGGCCTTGAACTCACAGAGACCTACCTGCCTCTGCCTCCTGAGTGCTGGGACTAAAAGGCGTGCACCACCATGCCCAACTTTTAATTGAATTTCTAAATGTACTAAAGAAATTTAAAGTCTGTTAGGTTTCTCATCTTCAGTATGGTGCCTTGACTTATTGATTTGCTGTAGCTCAAGTATCTCAAGTTTCCTCAAGCATCTTTCTTCATTTTCACATGTTCATTCTGAGATCCGCAGAGCAGAACCAACTGGGCACCCATTACTCTAGACGTGGATGTTCACGGTGGACAGAAGATTTAAAAGGTCTTCAGCTTGTTTGCTCTTACAGATAAGCTAATACCATGCAAGCCTTTTGACCCCAGAAGAGTATCGGCTCTGCACAGAAAGTAAACTGCTCCTGGGTTTGTCTTTGTTTTTTGCCTGCTGTGACAGGAACCTAGAGCCTTGAGCATGCAAACTACCAGTGAACTAAATCCTCAGTCCTTGGATTTTTTTGTATTAGGGGGGATTGCTCTGTAACCCTGGCTTACTTAAAACTAATACTCCTCCTGCCTCTGCCTCCCACATGCTGGATTATAGGCAAGTGCCACTGTGTCCCACTGGGTATCACTTTTTAGATTCCAATGGACACTTTATAATGTACCACTATACACATCTAGTCTACTTGCTTCTGTTTATAAACATGCCTCAGCATTCTACATGATCCAAATGTCTATGCAGAGCATCCAGGAACATAACTGAAGGTGCTGAAATATAAGGACACCAGGAAAACTTATTTTTTACCTGCTTGGCCGCATACAGAACAAATTGAGCTGATCAGTCCAATCCAGAAAACCAGTTGCAAATTCATCTGAAATAGAAAATGTATATCATTACTTGAGAGGGAGAGAGATTAGCTTTAGCCAGGCATGGCGGCACATGCTTGTTATCCTAGCACTCTTAGGTGCTGAGAGCGCAAGACCAGCCTGGGCTGCATAGCAAGACTTGGCTCACACACACACTAAGACTGGTCTCGTTGATTGTCTACCTATCCATATCTACGTATTAAAGCAATATAAAGTAAACTAGCAAGATAGAGAAAGTTTCGTAACCTAACAAAATCCACACAGATGACTGAGAAAAATCAACTGGTAGCTCTGTAACCTTGTTTTAGAATAGTGTGACAACTTGTGCAAAAATGCCATTAAAAATGTTTCTACCGGGGCTGGAGAGATGGCTCAGCAGTTAAGAACACTGACTGTTCTTGCAGAAGACCCAGGTTCGAATCCCAGCACCCACATGGCAGCTAACAACTGTCCGTAACTTCGGTTCCAGGGGATCCGACAGCCTCTTCTGTCCTCTGTGGGCATTGCACCACACGAGTGCACTTACTTACATGCAGGCATAACACTCATACACATAAAGTAAAAATAATAAATAAAATATTTTTTAAAAATGTTTCTACCCTCTTAGTAATTTAGCTACTGGGAATTCACTGTAAGGTAAAAGAAAAATAAAAGCTTAAAGGAAATTATTAAAAACGTCAAAGGTAATATACCCACACATATTCAGTTATTGACCAAACACGAAAAAAAAAAAAAGAAAATATCCTATAATAGGATTACAGGAAACTCTAACAGAATCAATTTTAGGTACTATTATACAGTTATGAAAATTTTTCTCCTTGCCCCTAGGCATAAAAATTTTTTAATGCACCAGGCATGGTGGCAAGCACCTTTAATTCTAGCACTAAGGAGGCAGAGACAGGCAGACCTCTGTGAGATCAAGGCCAACCTGGTCTACAGACCAAGTTCCAGGCCAGCAGAGGCTACAGGAAGACCCTGTCTCAAAAAAAAAAAAAAAAAAAAAA
>NW_008350332.1:156726-170875 GCF_000622305.1 Nannospalax galili
ATTAAAAGGTTCATAGAATAATTCTGGATGCAAAGTATACATTAACATGAGAGAAACATGAATGGTATATAAACAAAGTCAAATAGATAAAGAGAGGACAATTACATGCACTAGAAGATAAGGTTTTGTTTTTAAGCTGTTGTGTTTTATTCTTTTTTTCTTTCTTAATGAAAATAATTATATCACAGTCTGCATAAATTTTTCTTGGTAAATCTCCTTTGATAAGAAAAAGTTCAGGGGCTGGGGCTGTAGCTCATTTGGTAGAGTATTTACCTAGCACACACTAAGTTCTGGTTCAATCTCTAGAACCACACACACTGTTGTGTAGACCTGTAACCCAGCACTGGGAAGGTGGAGACTGGAGGATCACAAGTACAAGGTTATATCCTTGGCTGCACAGAAAGTTCAAGACTAGGTCTAAAAACATGTTATTTAAATTACACATCAACACTGAAGGCTTCTTTTAAAGGTCTTCTTAAGGGCTCACATCCCAAAGAGAAATTCTGTTCTCTGTGGAGAGAGCCCCCTGCAGGTGTGAGGAAAGTAAATGAAGGTGCACAGGCTCCCTCAGGCTGTCCCTCTCCGGATAACTCAGGAATGATTGCATCAGGTTCCCATCGATGTCCTCCTGGGGCTAAAAGTTATTATTATCTATGGGTATCAAGTCCGGTTCAACAGGTGACCCTTATATTGAGAAAAAGCTAAGAAGTTCCCTGTGGATGATACTCCACTGAAGACAGCTGACCAGGAGGGGACAACAGAGAAAATGCCATAGTCTTAATACGAGAATGGACACGAGTACTTCTTCTACTCATGCAGACTGACTTCCCAGAAATCTAAACACCTGCCTACATCAGGCTACTCCAGGAAATTCAGTCACTCCAGATTACAGGCCTGCAGATCATTTGGGACCACATCCAGGTGATGAACAAAATGTGACTGTCACAGCTTAACAAGTTCTAATAACTCACCTTTTAAGGTCTGCCTAAGAGGGTCAATGTAGTAAATCCAGTCTGTAATTCTAAACAGTTCAAATACTGTATGACTAAGGAAGAGACCATGTGGTGCCTGAGGAGAGAGATGCATCACTGATGATCTCCTGGGAGGATTCCAAGCAAACAGAACAGAAAAGATATCCATCCACATCCAATGGGTACATTCCTTCAGGGTATACTTTGATAAATATTTCAAAATACCATAAAAGATTCACTATGATAGAACTACTATAGGTAAGAGAAAATGTTTCCCAATATTCTGAGGCACATCACTTTATAACACTAAGTGCATAGTTCTGCTTCAAAAACTCTTAACAGGCCAAACCTACTAAGGCCCTCATGACTCTGGAAGGGCACCGAGCCCAGAAGCAGGCCAAACAGCTCAAGTGTCCACGAACAGCTGAGAGAACATGCACTAGAGTGCTAGAAACAGTTGAGGATAGTCTTCAACTCTCTGCAGGCTGGCAGGAAACACAAGGGCTGCTGTTGCCTGGTGGTGTTTGCAAGTGCCAGGTTTTAGGGAACTAAAGAAGGGAAGACCCACAATTAAGAATCAAGCAGAACTTGGGGCTGGAAGCATGGCTCGGCAGTTAAGAGCGCTTGCTGTATTTGCAGAAGACTGGGCTTCAAATCCCAGCACCCACATGGCAGCTAACAACATCTGTAACTCCAGTCCCAGGGGATCCAACACCCTCTTCTGTCCTCCACAGGCATTATACAACTCGGGTGCACTTACATGCAGGCATAATCCATATGCATAAAATAAAAATAAATAAATTTTTAAAAGAATAAAGCAGAACTCGAAGGACAACAACCATGACTAGGAAGAACTGAGCACTGTGAGCATGAGGAGGCTGAGAGACCACTACAGAGTGGTCTTGAGGGAGGCAGCACAACTAAGCGCCTGAATTACACTCCTGCCAGTGAGGAGAGTGCAGGAAGGTGAACCACGGTCCCCCTCAGGCAATGCTTCTCTTGGTGGCCTCAGAGATGACTCACCAGGTTCACATGGGTGTCCCTCCCCAAGCATAAAGCCATGAACCTGGGGAGACAGGTAACTGTTATGCTGAGGAAGGGGGCTAAGAAGTTCCCTATCAATGGCATTCCACTGAAGACAGGAGGGGAGAACAGAGCAAATGCCACAAGACTCACTCCTAATTCTGTGTCTCCTTCTCATAGCCAAAGGTGACCAGTCTGGTCTCCAATTCCTAACCACTCCTTCTCAAATCACTACAGCTGATGGATATGCCTTACCATGCATGTGAACTGATCCTGCAAAAGAACTCCTCAGGCCTTATGGTATGGTCTATATACATTCATTCATTCATTCATTCATAAATTTCTTGACTGGCTATTGCATGCACTTAAGGGAATTCCTCATTTTACCACCAAAGAAGTAACAAAAAACAATACTTAATATGTGTACTAGTTAGCTTTAATTGTCAACTTGACACAGCATAGAGTCATCTAAGAGGAAATGCTCCATTGAAGAATTACCTAGATCAGACTGTCCTGATTGTTAACTGGGGGCCTATTCTGTGGACAACACCATTCCCTGGGCAAGAAGCTATATAAGAAAGCTGGCCAAGCATGAGCCTGTGTATAAGTGAACAGAGACGGAGCCAGCAAGCAGGGCTCCTCCATGGTTCCTGCCACCGAATACCTGCCTTGACTTCCTTCAATGATGAACTGTGACCTGAAAGTCTGAGCCAAAAAACCCTTTCTTCTCCAAGATGCTTTTGGTCAGTGTTCTATTAGAGAAACAAAAAGCAAACTAGGACAATACTCTTCAGCCTTCTTTCTTAACACCTCTGCCCCCTGGACTCTGTTGGCTTGCACTTCACATCTCTAGAGGTCCTTACGGGGTCCTTCGTCAGGCTATCATGCAAGGTTCTGTGTCATCTCTGGAAATAAAAATAACATCTCCTCAAGGAACTTTCAGTTCAAAGACAAAAATGCAAGCGGGCAGGTGGATCTTTTTGAGTTTGAAGCCAGCCTGGTCTACATAGTGAGTTCCAGGAGAGCTGGGGCTACAGGGAGACCCTGTCTCAAAAAGACAAAAAAAAAAAAAAAAAAAATGCAAGCACTTAAGAGTATTATGTGATATTTTATGTAAAGAGGCTAAGTGTGGATGAAAGTTGCCAGAAATAAGCTACACCTTCAAACTGAACCTTCTGCAAGACTGATTAACTGATCAGAGCTTCAATGATCATAGAGTTTAGAGTGTTACAAATCCAGAGTCTAATTATCTTGGGCCACCTTTAGCCCTCTTTAATAGTCATTTCTTGCTCTCCTAACCTAAGAGCTTTGTGACCATTAGGCAAATCATTTGTATTGTAGAAACAGAGCACTAGTTTTTCTTTGGAATGTATTAACTTAGCAGAACACTAACTTCTGCCAACCCAAAAGCCAGGAGTGTCACAGATAACATCCGAGGCCTAGGAGAGGTTTCTCCAGTTTGCTGTAACCCACCTCCCTGTTTCTACCAATATACTTGAAAACTATCTTGATTTACGCCGGGCATAGAGGTGCATATTTTCAATCCCAGAACTCTGGAGGCAGAGGCAGGTAGATTTCTGTGATCCCAAGGCCAGCCTGGTTTGACATAATTAGCCAGGACTACACAATGAAAAGACAGGAAGGGAGGGAGAAAGGGAGGCAGAGTAAGCAGACAGAAGTATCTTGACTTATGGTTTTCTTTGTTCTGTTACCATGTTGAAACATGGAATTTGGGTTAGCTTAAATCTGTGTTCCCTGGCCATGGTCACCCATTTTTGTCTCCAGAATGAACTCTTTTCTCCTTTGAGGTGAGAGTTGTGTTTTTCTTCCACACAGGACATGGTGCACTGAAAACACCTGTGTCTGGCCACATGTTGGGAGAGTTTCAGCTAGAATGGAAGACTGGAAGATGTGGGAGATGTGTACAAGACAGGTGGTGAAAAGGCATGTCAGCAAGCCTGTATGCAAAGCCACAGAGTCCTCGGCGAGATCCACACAGCCGCTTTCTAACATCGTATCTAAGCACCTGTGTTTGGGGGACTCCTCTACCTTCCACTTTGGAATTGTCATCTTTTCTCTCTTTACCAAAAATAAAGTTTAGAAAAAAATGCATTTATGTTTTTGTTGTTACAGATTGATGGTAAAATGAACTGTTTTAATCTTTAAAAGTCTTTTCTTGTGGCTGGAGAGGTGGCTCAGTGGTTAAGAACACTGATTGTTCTTGCAGAAGACCCAGGTTTGAATACCAGAACCCACATGGCAGCTGACAACTGTCTGTAACTCCAGTCCCAGGGGATCTGACAGCCTCTTCTGACCTCCGTGTGGGCATCACACAACACGGGTACACTTACCTACATGCCGGCAATACACAAATACACATAAAATAAAAATAGTAAAAAAAATTTTTTTTAAGTCTCTTCTATTACTTAAGTTATGAGCTGAAAACAGCAGGAATTGAGAACAAACTGCAGGCAGGAAGGGCCAGATTACAAGAAGTTAGATTCTGTCTACTGTCAGGACAGAAACTGATGGGGAAGAGGATGGGGGACAAGCAGGCACTCACAGACGGGCAGAGTTTACTGCCATGTCACAGACAAAAGCTCGGCACAGTGACTCACATCTGTAATCCCAACACTTAGAAAAACCGAGGCAGGAAGAATGCGAATCTAAGGCCAGCATGGAATATATGGTGAAGCTGTATTGAAAATTAAAAAATGACATGTGTCTAAATGTATACAACAGCAAAGGAGGAACTGCAAACAAATCTACTAGGCTCTGATATTTATTTGCTTAACAAGGAAAGGGAGAAAAAGAAGCCTACAATAACCTTTCTAGAATTAAAGGGATGGAGCTGGGAGAGGAAGTGGTACACTTTGAGAAATGTGTCCCCTAAGAGGCCAACATGAAGTCTAGGGAAGCCACACACAGATGTGGGGATGGAGCAGTGACAGAGAAGCATGTAGGAGAGAGAGGTCATTATCCAGGTGGGAAGTGAAAGTATGAACATGAGTGAAACTACCAAGAAAAGAATATTCAGGAAGAAAGGATGCAATGCGAAGAGGCAAACACAGGACACAGGAAAGGGACAGATGATGAAGCTAGGCCCAACAGAGGAATGACACCCAGACCACCAGGAATGTTCCACCCTGAATACAAGGCAGTAGTCTTCCCCACAGCAGAGCCACTGAACTCTCACATAGGCATTACAGCTCCTTTTGAAGTTGGGGGCCAGGACAACCAAGAAAGGCGTGGATGCTTGGGAAGAGGCAACAGCAGGACAGAGCAGTAACAGCTCACCCTAAGAAAAAAGGCACATTCTAATACTGCTCACTTGTAAACACCTTTATTATCTGTCTTCCCTGATGGACCTGGGTTCCCAAGGGAAAGAGACCTTAGTGCCTTACCCACAGATACAGCATCAAGAAATACTTGGGTCAAAATACTGCTCAAAATGGTTTGCTGAACTATATTAAATTATGACCTTTCTCAGGAGCTCATAAAAGAATCATCTCAGAATTAAAGAGCAGATCCACTCTAAATGGAGGAAGTGTAGACACCCTATTAATAACACTTTCAACTATTTTAAGTATATGTGAGACAACTTGAAATCAGTGCAAAATGCCTCATGCTAATGGCTCTTACATATTATGAAACAAAATTTAATTTACAGTTACAAAAATAGATACTGACATCATAATTATTCAGTTAGAGGTATCCAGATAAACCAGATTCTTATTAACACAAAAGGATAAATATTTTTAAATACTTATTGAGATACTCACATCTCTGAAACTTCTTCCCACAGTCCTGAATGTGAATCTGAAATCTCTGAATTAACCCATTGGTTTGCAAGGCAGGTGCAGAGGGATGAGAGGAAAAGAACTTATGGCTCTGACAAGCATCAACTGGAAAAAGGCAACAAAGGCCTAGAGATGACTAAGTGAAGGTAAGAGAGAGGGGATATATCAACAATGAGTGAAGTGGGGAGGGGGAATGTATCAGCAGGCAGTTCAACATTCCCACCAGCAGTCTTAGGTGAAATTTAACTGAATAGTCAACACTAAGTAACAGTTAACACAGCCAGTAGCAGGGTGTGGGTGGTTTGTTTGGAAGACAAGGCTACAAGAAAAAGGAACTACTCCTCAGAGTTAAGCAAAATGAAAGGGCAAGTGGGTGTGGTAAGGCATACCTATAAGGATCAGGTCAAAGTCATCCTCAGCCAAAGAAAGCAAAAAAGGAAGCATAAGATAAGCATGTTTTTTTTGGGGGGGGGGTTGTTTTGTTTGTTTTGAGATAGGGTCTCACTAGCAGCACCAGGTGGCCTAGAATTCCCTATATAGGCATTCCAGGCTGGCCTCAATTTCAGAGGTCTGCAGGCCTCTGTTTCCCTGCAATTAAGGGTGAGCACCACCATGCCCTACTTTGTTTTGTTTCTGAGACAAAGTAGACCATGATAACCTCAGCACTCACTATGTAGCTGAAGATGACCTTGATCCTCCTGCCTCACCTCTCAAGTGCTGGGAACATATGCTGCCCACCTCACAGAGCCATTCACTACACTGGGTACCATGTACTTGATCTTGTGGAGAACCTGGGAGAAGCTATGGAAAGACTCAAAGGTTGACAGAGAAGTACTTTTGATTTCAGGCCCCTCAAGAGGCTGATTCAAGGGGATGACCACCCCCCAGTTCCCAGAACCACAGATCATGTGCCCAGCAAGCACATTGATGCCACTTCCTGTCTCCTTGACAGACCAGGTGCCCAGGAGAGAAAGCGATGAGACACTTGCAGCAAGATGCAATCAGCCAGGGGTGAGTCACCAGACTGTTGTTCCCTGCAGCAGCAGCTGGAGTCAGGGGGGAGGCCAGGGAGATTGGACCACACAGGAGGTTCCTAATACAATGACCAAAGGCCAGTGCAACTGAACCAGAAGAAAACTGCTAGGCCAGGCCATGAGAAGCGCCTGCCTGAACTCTCTCCCTTATTATGGTAAGAAATAGGAAGGAAAAGGACTAAGCCAGGGGAGTGACATACAATCACACATTCATATGTAAAAGATCTGAGCTAGGTGTGGTGGCAGAGGCAGGCAGATTTCTGTGAAATCAAGGCCAGCCAGATCCACACAGCAAGTTCCAGGACAGCTAGGGCTACAGGGAGACCCTGTCTCAAAAAGACAAAAACAAAAACAAAACAAAACCCAGCCTGTACTTACAAGACTTCAAGTTTATGATGAATGAAGGACTTGCCCAATAAACTGTCACCATCTAGAAGTCGAGGGCACTCTCCATGGCCTCGGTGCCTAGCACACTGCCTTAATAGTTAAATGAAGAAACTATGGAAAAGGTAAAAAGAAATCCCAAAGTATCAAAAAACAAACCACGAAACTGCTAAAGGTAAGCAATTTATTGTACCATACTGCACAGCACAGAGCCAAGGGCACAGGGACCCAGGACCCCCGAGACTCAATGACAGAGGTTGGGGATGCTAGCACATTACCTGCTCTACCTCAGCCTCCTCATGATATGGACAGATTAGTTTTTACCTTATTGGAGTTTCTAGGTTTAAATAAGTTGATACATTTAGAACAATGTCTGCATAATGTTACCCCTTGTTACAATGAGTAATAAACATTACAAGAGCAGGATCACAACTTAAATAAACTGTCCTTGAACAGGCCTCTCTCAGTAGAAATTAGAACCAGAAACTTTTGGGTGGATCCCAAAGACAAAGAAGAGAGGACAGTGCAAGGGTTAAAAACAACACAACTACAAATATATAAAAAAATACACATATGTGTATATATATATATATTTTTTCTTATGGATCACAGCCACTCACAATCAGTATAGAAACCTAACTTATTATACTGTTTGTGAGCTCCCCAACTACATATGATTATTCTATTTAATATGCTAACTACTAGATTTTTTAACAATTTGTAGAACAATAAAAGCAGCAAAACCTCAGTGTTTTCTAATACCATATTACACAAAATACAGGTATTTACAAAAGCTAATGTCATAGATCACCTCAATATAATTATCAGGTGTAGCCAATACAAACAGAAAAAGGTTTGGATGCTCCCTAGACCTGGGGAAGCAAATGTAGCAGAAGCAAACGGACAGAATCCACCCTGAGAAGGTGCCTTGCTAAGAGAGAAGTTTGAATCAGAATCCTAAGGTATACCTCCTGAAAAAAATTATTACCTTTACTTTATCTGGACTGCTGTCTGTTATGTTAGTCCCTTGAGGGGGTGGGACCAGGTGAAGAAATACCAGACAGAGAAAAGAATACTACAAGTCACTAAATTTTGATAATTAAAGGGCTTTTATAACGTTACTTCGTTTACTTTAAAAAAAAAATTAAGACTTTTATTTCAACACCTTTGAATGATTATAACAGTGACCAAAAATGTTAACAATTAAACCACCTACGTACTATGGAAGGAATGAGCTATCTTTGTTTTACAGGTGAGGAAACCAGCCCTCAGAGGTTGGCTGCACAGGTGGAACTGCGTCTAAGCCCAGACTTGGAAGCTAAGGCCTGACTCTGGTGCTTCTTAACTGTAAACCCTGAAGGCACTATTTTAAAAGAGAGAACATCTGTCTGATGTTAGAACTGACTCAGAGCACAGAAATGGAAAGGGTTATGATGTTCTATGAGTTTATTTACTGAGCATTCACAGTGAATGGAAGCCAACAAGTTATTTTAATTGTAGATACAAGCTTTGTATCTTGTTCCCACAAAACATCTCAAGCTAAGATCATTTTTAAACCACATTCAATTTTACCTAAGGAGTCATAATTCATTCCCTGAGTGATAAATATTCTTAACGACATCCTACAAATAATCTCATTTTAGTAACTAATAGCCTCAAATAGATGCAACTGTTTTAATCTTCAGAGTAAACTTACCTTTATTTAAGATTAAGCCTGGTTTTACAGTCTGTCTGAATTGCACATTATTAATTTTTTTTAATGTCATAAATAAGGGCTGGAGAGATAGTTCAGTGGTTAAGAGCACTGGCTCTTGCAGAGGACCTGGGTTTGATGCCCAACACCCACATGGAGGCTAACAACTGTCTGTAACTCCAGTTCCAGGGGATCTGACACCCTCTTCTGACCTCCATGGACATTGCATGAGACAGGTGCACTTACATACACGCAGGCAATACATGCATACACATAAAATTAAAATAATAAATAATAAATATTTTTTAAATGCCATAAATAACTCAGATGGCATTTCCTTTTACATTTACAGATGAAATGTTTTGAGACTTAGTATATACAGACTATGTCTTATTAGACCAAAAGCATTACGACCTTTTAGATTCTTGAATAGTTGCACATATGCAGTGAAGTATCTTAGATCCAAGTCTAAACATAAAACCCACGTATGCTTCATGTGTACCTTACACACATGCCTAAAGGAAGTTCTATACAGTATTTAATGTATCTGCAAACAACTGATCCCTGACTGGACCCCAGGCGCAGAATTTTCCATTTGTGCCATGTTGGCAACTCAGAGATTTAAAAGTTGGACCATTTCATATTTTCAGATTTGGAATGCTCAACCCATGCTATCTTTATAGAAATTTACTACAGAGAAAAATTATTTTAAAAACAGTGGGGGCTGGGGCAATTGCTCAGTCAGTAAAGTACTTGCTGAACAAGCATGAGTTCAGACCCCCCAGCACCCATGTCACCAAAAAGTCAGGTGCAAGTGTGTACACCTATAATGGAGACAGAGAGAGAAAGATCCTGGAAGCTTGCTGGCCAATCAGCACAGCTGAATCAGTGAGCTCCAGGTTCAGTAAGACCCTGCCTCAAAAAAGTAAGATAGAGAACAATTGAGGAAGATACCCTCTATGGGCCTCTGGCCTCCACGTGCGTGCACACACAGGCACAGACACAAGCAACACAGACAGACAGACACACACACGCATGCACGCATGCACACACACACGCACAGGAGCATGAGTGCTTACCTCAGAATTTTAAAATAAGGTAGGTGCCTGTAAGCCAATTCATACAAAATGAAGTATCCAGAGGCTGGAGAGGAAGCTCAGAGGCAGAGCGCTGGACTGGCATATGCAAGGCCCTCAGTTCAATCCCCAGTACCCAAACAAGTATCCACCAGACTAGTTCTATGAAATCTTTGTATGAGGGCACATTTGCACTCCATCTAGTCAATCAAGTCAGCAAATAATGCATACCTACCACGTGCCAGGCACATAAAATAACAAAGTTGTGATAAAAACTCATGTTCAAATGCTCGAGTTCCCAACAAAATTAGATTTCTAATATGAAAAGCTAGAAGTTCTCATCATTCAAAAGAAAATACTTTTCTTTTCTTTCTTTTTTTCTTTTTGTATTTTTTGAGAGTCTTCCTGTAGCTCCAGCTAGCCTAGAACTCAGAGATCTGCCTGCCTCTGCCTCCGAGTGCTGGGATTAAAGGCGTGCACCACCACACCCAGCTCAAATACTTCCTTTTCTAGGTCATAGCACCTTTAAATCTTTTCACCTTAATGGTAGAAAAGATTATTATACCTATATTAAAGTATGCCATAAATCTCTACTAACTGCTTCACCATCATTCCCTGTATCTGCTTCTTAAAGACGGGGAAATAAACAGACCAGTAACAGGGTTTAATACTTAAATATCAGTATTCAAGAAAAAGAACATGGCCAAACAGAAAGACTCTAGGAATTGGTGTGTGGTTCCTACCTGTCCCCCTGTGGGCAGTGATAAAATTCGAAGGGCTTGAGTGGAAGAAACTTATCTTCTGAGCCCTGCCCTATCTGAGAGTAAGAGTGGAGACAAGTCACACATGGCAGGAGGACCTTTCTCTAACAGGAAAACTAAAACTCAACATTTTTTTCCTTCTACCCAGCAGGAAGAGGTGTGGTGTTGACTAGGGAGTTGTTGGCTCAAACATTAATAGCAAGAAAGCATTATTAACAAAAAGTAGCAAAAGCGCCAGGCATGGTGGTCCTCGCCTTTAATCCCAGCACTTGGGAGGCAGAGGCAGGCGTAGAGTTCAAGGACAGCCTGGTCTACATAGTGAGTTCCAGGCCAGCTGGGACTACAGGAAAACCCTATCTCAAAGACCAAAAAAAAAAAGTAGCAAAAAGGATAGAGAGGGAGGGTGAGGGCCAGGAGAGAGAAGAGGCTAAATACTCAACAGTCTCCTAAAAGTCATGTGAAAACAAGACTTCTGAATAAACTCAATGGAAGTCCCCCATTAAAAAATGTTTTATTTATGGGGCTGGAGAGATGGTTCAGCTATTAAGAACACTGGTTGCTCTTGCAGAAGACCAGGGTTCGAATCCCAGCACCCACACGGGAGCTAACAACTGTCCGTAACTCCAGTCCCAGGGGATCTGACAGCCTCTTTTGTCCTCCACAGGCACTGCACGACATGGGTGCACTTACCTACATGCAGGGAATACACAAATACACATCCAGGGGTGCGTGGTGGTGCATGCCTTTAATCCCAGCACTCAGGAGCCAGAGGCAGATGGATCTCTGTGAGTTCAAGGCCAGCCTGGTCTACATAGTGAGCTACAGGCCTGCTGAGGCTACAGGGAAACCCTGTCTCAAAAAGACTGGAAAAAAAAATTTTATTTATTATTTTTATTTGATGTGTATGAGTGTATTACCTACATGTATGTAAGTGCACCCATGTCAGGCAATGCTCTCAAAGGTCAGAAGAGGAAGTCAGATTCCCTGGAACTGTTACAGTTGTTAGCTGCCATGTGGGTACTGAGATGAGAATCGAACCCAGATCCTCTGCAAGAGTAGCCTCTGCTCTTAACTGCTGAGTCATCTCTCCAGCTCCTGGAAGCCCCTTTCAATCAATAAAATACTAACCTGAACCTATTAAAACCCAACAATGAAGGTTTTTGTTTGAAACTGAGCAAGTGGCTCATGCCTGTAATCCCAGTCCTTGTAATGCTGAGGCGGGAGGATTATGTAAGTTTGAAAAAAGTTTGTTTGATCCAAAGCTAAAAGCTCAAAAAAGAATCTGAAATCTGAAACTGAAAACAGCTCACAACATAAACAGATGCTTTAAGAAAAAATATATAATGGCACAGCAAATACACAATGGCACCGCCATCTGGAAGAAAAACGACAGTAAGGATATCCTCTGCAAAACTCACAAACTGATCAAACCTGAGAAGTCACAGGAAATCCAAACAGCAAATGAAGGGAATGGGCAATGTGACAGAATGCCTGATGATGCAACAGAGAGCTGGCCTCCACCACCCTCACCCAAGTAAGGGCAGCCTATGGGAAAGCGTCAATTAAATGGGGCAGTACAAAAATAAACCCAATGACTGCTGAAGGGTGGATTTTGAAAATAAAGTTGTTTTTTTTTTGGTCTTTTTGAGGCAGGGTCTCTCTGTAGCCCAAGTTGTTCTGAAACTCACTATGTACACCAAGATGGCCTTGAACTCAAGAGATTCACCTCCCTCTGCCTCCCAAGTGCCAAGTGCTGGAACAAAAGGCATGCGCCACCACGCCCAGCGAAAATAAAACACTTTAAGCAAAGTTATTAAGCCAGGATATAAATGGCCAGTTCACTTTGAGTGAAAAACTGCCGTCTTCCCCAGCTCCTCTGGTTTTCTCAGAGAACACTGCCCAGCAAACAAGACAGAATGGTCTAAAATGGAGTCTAGGAAGCTGGCCCTTCTTTCTAAGTATGCAAATCATTTTTTCTTTCTTTTTTCTCTTTTCCTTATGCTGGGATAAAAGTGAGTCTGCAACAATTTGCATTCACAAAATTTACAAAATTTACTCTGGGAAAGTTCAAAATTGTAAGTGCAAAAGTTAAATGCCCAGGGGCTCTGGAGATGGTTCAGCTGTTAAGAGCACTTGCTGCTCTCCCAGAGGACCCAGGTTCAATTCCCAGCACTCAAATCAAGCAGCTCACAACCATGTTTAACTCCAGTTCCTGGGATCTAATGGCCTCTTCTGGTCTCTGCAGGCACCAGCATGCATGTGGTGCACATATATGTACATGTGGCACACACACAAATAAAACAAAAATAAATCTTTTTCATCCTTGATCAAGTTCATTCTGATCATCATCTTTTGTCCTGTCTTCCTTCTCTCCCTGCAGTGGATGGGACAAGTACAGCCCAGGTACACGTTATGTAATAAATATTTAAAACCAAACTAAACATACAGAGAAATCACTTTATTTCTCATTTTACTAAACAGGAAGCTAGGCGTGACACCTACTTCAGAATTTTTGAAAGACAAAATATGACTTGAATGCAAAAGTTTTGGTAACAAATATCTTTATACTGGGGGCTGGAGAGATAGTTTAGTGGTTAAGAGCACTGGCTAGTCCTGCAGAGGACCTGGGTTCAGGTCCCAGTACCCACATGGCAGCTAACAACCATCTGTAATTCCAATTCCAGGGGATTTGACGTCCTCTTCTGGCCTCTGCAGGCACTGCATAACACGGGTGCACTTACATACTCATAGGCAAACACTCAAACACATAAAATAAAAGTAAACAAATCTTTATACTGACTTTCTTCTTGCTGGTAAGTCATTTAGTGATTATGAGATTCCAAAAGAAGAACCTGAATTACTACTTAACGTGTTTCTCAACTTGTTTTGTTCTATTCTGGGGGTTGAATCCAAGGCCTTGCAAGCCTAAGCAGACTCCAGCACTGATCTGCACCTCCAGCCTCTGCACCTTTCTAAAGTTATGCTTCCACTTCTTAATTAAGGAAAACTCTTGTTCCCTGTTTTATTTTCATTAATTTTTCTAACATAACAGAATAAACCTAAATACACATCTTCAAACTTCAGCCTCTTCTTCCAATAATCAAATAGAACTCCACCTCCAAGAAGCACCAAAATCAAAACATGCAATAAATCATTCGTAAGTCATAAAATAGTGCATGCAGTGGGAAGAGTTAATAATGTCCTAATTTCAGAGTATAAAAGTTTATTCATATATCCATCCGATAAACTTTTACACAGGGAAATGTGACTTTCATACTTCAAATGGCACATACCTGATTTTGCATGTAAATATTTTCATCCCTCCACTGAAGCTACATTCCTTAAGCAAAATGCAATGCTAATTTTCTTTTACCTTTGACTGTATTTTTTTTTTTTTTTGGCATGCA